>NC_084912.1:8940818-9260091 GCF_949316345.1 Pungitius pungitius | reverse complement strand
GGGAGGCTTCCAAGCCCTGAGGGAAATCACTGACTCGGTAAGGCAGATACATACGGCACCACATGTGAACGGAATCACACTCGTCCCCACACAACTGTCTCTTGATTGAGTTTTTAACCCCTTGTCTGATCACTCAGATCATCAAGAAGTCCTGCATTGAGATTCTAGCCGCAGAGCCGTCCAGCGTGTGTGCAGGAGGTAAGAGATGTGAGGTGTAAGCCCCCACCCCCCCCACCCCCCACCCTCTTTGCCCAAGACACTGGGCAATTACGGTGCGCGATTGTGTCAGATGACAGCCATCTAAAGCCTCTGGAGTGGAACATGAGGTTGAGTAATCGCATGGACGCTCATGACCACGGAGTGACAGAGAGCGTATTGTCATCCACGGCCGGGGGAAATTAGCATAGCCGCTTCAGCGCAGCGTGTGTGCAACCGAGAGGAGGGGGGGGGGGGTCGGGTGTTGGTCAGAGGAATTAGCCGTGAATCTTTAAGCATGGCTGCTTCCCTGGCCTAGTTTGCCACATCGTATATGTTAAATGGTTGTTTCAACCCTGTCCTCCTTCTCACCTCTCCGTCCGCGGCCAGCTCTTGTGCTTCTGGACAGCAGTTACAGGGGGGAAAAAAAACAGGACAGCAACTAAAGCGAGATGGCAAGAGAGAGCCTTTATGTGTAGTCGGCAGGATGGATGAGCCTTGACATGACCTTGTTAGGACTCACTTAAGAGAGTGCATTTGCAGCAGTGCTACCAGGACAACCAATGGAGATTAGGCTCCATTATGGGATTGGAATGATGGGAAAGGATGTGGAAAGAAGGGAGTAGGGAAGGGCGGAGGGATTCTATGAAAACGTAGCATTCAAAGGACAAATGAGTAAGGAAAAATAAAGCATCACGGTTGTTACAACCCGTGATAATTACGTCCTCTGGTCAGAGTGTGTCACCCGACATGTGCCCAAATATCCTCCAACACCCTCATTTATTATTCGATTGATGAGCAGCCTAATGGTCAGTGAACTAAGAAAGCAAGTTCATGCTTTAATCCAGGCCTAATTAATGAAGGGCACATATTGTAGTTGACTGAATACACGCTTAGTGTGCTGCCTTTTTTGTAAAACAATATGTAAAAATAAAATACAACTATTACGTTAGAAATGCAATGGTTATATCCTATGCTCATGGTCTTTAAAGCGTCCTGTGGAGAAATAACTTTGGTCCTACTCAAAGCGTATTATTTCAACATAAAGTCATATAACGGTATTGTCTTAATATAACAAGAGTTTGCGTTTATTTTGAACTGCAAGACTGTGGTCGAGATTCCCCACAGGTTTAAATACCATGAAAACCATCTTCCCCCATCCATCCATGATAATGCGTTTACATACTTACATACTGACATATTACATAGGTATTGTGACAGTCTCTCTCTCTGTCTTCTTCTTTACACCACCACACACATGATGTTCTTTAGTCAGCACAAACACACACACACACACACACACACATCTTCAAGCACATGTACACACATGTCCCTCACATTGATGTGAAGTGACCAGACCGAGCTGCCCGCAAACAGGCCATCAGACTGGACAGTGAACGTGGGGCCACAGTATCAGACATGACAGGACTGATTCCCCTCACACACACACACACACACACACACACACACTGAGAGGACGGTGAGAGTTGGGCCTTAGATCTATTATGACAGCAGAGATTGCTGCTTTCATTAACGTCTGACCCTTTCCTCCCCGTTGTTGCGTCCTCCTTTGCCCCTCCCTGCCCTTCACTGTCCTGTCGCACTAATGTGATTGAAGTGCCGCTGTTCGGACAAGCCGTGGCCCCTCTCCTCCGCGCACGCGAAACACACACACACACACACACACGCATTCAGATGTGTCCAGTCACACACAGACACACATTGATACAAATCAAATCCTTGTCAAACGCTCAGGTGCAGATGTAAATGGACATGTGGCCACAGAGGCAGGCAGGGAGCAGACAAGAGGGCAGAAGCTTATGTGTTTAGATGTCAGCAGGGCACCACCAGTCCCTGCCCACCATGTGTCTGACAGCACTGACCTTTTAGCCCATCAAGCCTCACTGTGTGTGTGTGTGTGTGTCTGTGTGTGTGTCTGTGTGTGTGTCAAAGGGGCGATAGAAGACATCACAATTGAGACGTTTTTATTTGTTAGCCTTCAATTATTTATTAAGATTGGATTACACATCTTTAGAAACAGTGTCTTTAACGATTATAATGTTTGCAAACGATTTGGTTTGAATATATTCTTGATGACTCAGAATGTAATAGTTTAATTATAGCGCTTTCCGCTGGATGTTTAACCATTACATGAGGTTGTAATGCAACGGACTGCTTAAGCCTAATAAAGCCAGTAAGCAAATTTCAATCATATTTTCTTCTTTTCTAAGAATTGAACAATTATCAGCCTTGGAATTAGAAGCCCCCCCCACCTTTACCATGTTCTGTGTATGTCTGTGTGCTCATACGCCCTGTCACAGTGCAGCTCATGTTGTTTGATTTTAACATTTTGTGAAAGGGGAATGACTGCTAAAGCACCCTAGACACTGCATATTATGGATAATTAGTGTTAAGACCCCCAATTACGTTGAACACCGTTGTGGCTGCAAACCACTACAACCCACATAAGTTAATATCAAAACTGTTCAAAGTTGTATGATTATATTTAGTTGTATTTATTGTTGTGGTTATGTTTTACAGTAAAATCAGGACAGGTGGAGGGAGAAGACATAGTAAAGTATAAGGCTCTAATGAGATGCAGGGTTAATTAGTTGGTATAGGCGAGTTTGTCTGTGAATACACATGTAAAATCTGTCGTAACATCTGTAAATATTTAGGGATGTTTTTGGCAAATGCAAAGTGGTGTTAGTTTCCTCCCCTCTGTATCTGTATTCATGGCTCCATCTGACCTTTTAAAAAATACTGCCATATATACACCCACACCCTGTGATGTTTTTATCCAGTGATCTTCACGCTGGAGCTTTAAATGTTAAAGGTGTGGCAAATGTTCACTTCCATTAGCCGGGATACTGCTGAGGAAAGCTCACTGCACAGAGACCAAAGCCATATACACGTTCAAACACATTCCTGCACACATGCATGCATGCACAAATTCATGCATGCACACACTTACAAAATGCAACGGCAGTGCACACAAACAGCGTGTACACCACTTTACAAACAGATGCACACAGACATGTGTTAATGGTGCCATAGTTAAGGTCAGACCTACTTTGACAGTGCTGTGCTGTTGTCAGCCCTGCAGGCATGTTTTTAAGCAAGTGTTTTTTTTCCGCTCTCTAACATATGCTGGGCAGCAGCACTCCAGCATATGCTGGCAAGCCTCTGTCAGTGCGCTTTAACAGTGCCTGGGGGAAACTAAAGGTCAACACCACACACACACTTACGAACACACCTTCTAGTCACTGCACAGCACATTTTTGGGAATACCAGCACCTTTAGCATTAGCACCATTGGCGCTTAATATGGCCTTTCCACACATACACGCATAAGCACACAGATATAAACAAGCAGCAATGAGGCATGCACACGTTTGTCCTGCCCAAGTTGAGCACTTTGAAGAGAGAGTGAAAGAGAATGGCTTCAACTTAAAACTAAAATAGAAGACCAATGGTGATACATCGCTCACACACAGCTGAAAATAAAATGTCATGCTTGAGTGTACTGAAGCTAGTTCTGATGATCCCTGCACTCGTTGCTTTTGTCTCAGAGAGTTTCCAGGTGGTGGTAAGAGGCAATGGGTTTCTCCATGCCAGAAACATTGACCAGGTCCTCTGCAGCTTTAAACTAAATGATACACTCACTGTGGGTAAGTCTGCAAACATACACGAGCACACACAAACTAATTCACTAAGGCATCATGGGATTCTGGTTTGACTTGTGAATTTAACAGGAATGTGCTAACCGTGTGTGTAAGCCTCTCAGACCCAAAGTGTGGATTTGTTTCTCCTATGCAGACGAGAGGCCGGCTGGAATAGAAGATACCTTCCTGCTCTGCCCTGCTCCTGTTGTAGAGGAGGTTGGGAGGTAAGCTGCACAGCTCTAACTGCCCTTCCACCCTTAACACACGCAGTCTCAGTCTACTCTCCATGTTCAGCTGCAACACACAGATATTTTCCAGCTGCGTGCAAGTTTGGTGTGGACACCAGAAGACTGGCGTCCTTGAACAAATTAGGGCCAAAGTCATCGAGTGTCTGTGATCAATCAGTGTTTGTCACAGCTAACGAAGCTAGACACCAATCACGAGGGGGACAACAGGAGTAGAGCCCAGGAACACGACTTAATGAGAGCCTGCTGGAGAGGACCTTGTACACCGCGCACGGGTGCGCATGCGTTAGGGTATTTACGTGTCATGGGATGTATCCCAATCTCACACTTTGGGAGAGCGGAACTGTGAGTGGAGTACGGTGGGGCCGTGTAAAGTTTTCTCCCAGGGCTTCCAGCTTTGCTCCTGGGGATGAAGAGCAGAAGTTCCTTGCGGGTGCAGACAGAGCGGTGCTGTGGGCTGGAACGAGGCCCGGCGGCCTTCCCCGTCCGCGCTGCCCGCAGTCCTGTGCATAATTATATACTGCAGCCGGCGGCCTCAGACACCTCCTAGTCATCATCTGTCTTGTTGCTGTCACTCAGATTTGTAGAGGGTTTTGAGATTGTCTTGTCTGCCAGTGAAAAGTACTGCTTCGATCTGCTGTTCAGAGATGTGAAAAGAAGACTTTTAGTTTTCGCACAATGTCGGCAGGGATGTTTAAGAGTCTGTCACATGTATTATTTTACTTGCGCGTAACAAAAGTCGCACATATATTTATTCATAACTATGAGCAGTGCAGAACTAGCATTACACAATGCATAGGAGCCTGAAGGAATAAGGCATTGATGTAACAGAAGCCCATCAGAGCAGAGACAGCACTGTGTTTACACTCTGAGTTCTTCTAAAGTGGAAGTCAGCTGTGAATGGCTAACGGGGCCAGAGAGGAGGCCATCAGCTGGTTTATTAGTTCTGGGCTGCGGTGTAACAACCTGTAGATAGACGAGAAATATGAATCCAAGGGAAAGGGCCGCTGTGCAGCCAGGACAGGTGTTTTTTTTTGTTCGCATCCATATCTGTTCTAAATTTCAGTGCTTCATCATTTTATGAGCCCACCTGCAGGAAATAGGGATTGCTTCCTGATAGAGATTTCAAAGCAAACTTTTCACTCTATTAGTCTTAATCCACAATGTATACCACAATTAGACGCAGCCCTAAAATGTCAGATCACATTATACTGTGAACTGCTTCCTGTTTTGGGGTTTCAATGCATCGGGTCTGCGGGACCCCGGCTCGCAGCATCACCTCCTCACCCAAACTCACCTCCTGTTCCACCGGGGCCTTGTCGCATATAATCAATTCATTGATGCTGCAGTCACACAAATCTGTGTTGACTGGGAACCTTCCGGATGCCCCCCCCCATACATACACACACACACACACACACACACACACATACACACACACACACACACACAGGGTAAAGACATATATAGTGGGCAGATTGATGATTGATAGGGGCTGAGATCTATCTGTCAGAGAGGAGCTGATATCACCGCGTCCCCTGCCTGCCTGAGAGGCGGGCTGACCATATAATGGGGTCGGGGGGGGTGGGGGGGGGGGGGGGGGGGGGACAGAAGGGAGGGAAGAAGTAGAAGAAAACATGAGTGGCACCTGCACTGCCAATTTCCTTCTCTGAAGTCAGTGTCAGCATGAGTTATGAGACGAGCTACAGTCGGCATGAAGGGGGCACAGTAGAGGGTGAGGAGGAGAGAACAGAGTCGGTGATTGAGGAAGTGAAGAGGGGGGTCTCAGATGGGAGGGACAGTGCTGAAGGGATGTCGAACAGGAAAGGCCCTCCTGCTACCATCCCCCACTCTGTTTCCTCTGGTCTGCCCTCCTCCCCTCCCAAACAGTGACCTCCCCTTTGTCGCCCCCCTCCTCAAATCTGAACCCAGAGCTCAATGCCTCCCTTGTGTCTGTCCCCAAAACCATAAGAACAGCACTAAGGAGCCTTTCTCCATTCTTTTCCAAACCTATAACTACAATCCAGCGGTCTACGTCCCTCCCCTCAAATGACTATTTGGCCAACAAGTCTTGTTTTTGTTCAAATTTCTGAAGAGCTTTGAGAATAATCTATCAACTAAATATTCAGCTCACACCATTAACCCCAGACAGTCTTCGCTCACCAACTATCCAACCAAATGCTTAACATTATATCGAGTTTCTCAACACTGTTCTGCCTACTTGTGTGCAGCTGAAGATTTCAGCGCTGAATACTGGGGGATAAGAAGTCATTCAGCTGCCTGTGGAGTTCTGGGTTCTGAGATTCCTTCTGAGGGTGGAGACGTCCCTTCCCTGTTTAGAGATGTTTGCTCTGTGTCTATGTCAGCATGTTAGTTTGCTAATGAGGTAGCAAGTACGAACAAAATAGATGGAGGAATGTGTTTGACACCCCACAGCGAGCTTGTACATTAGCCGGGAAGAAAATGAACGTGTGAATTTGTGCACACAAGCGTCTGCATTCTTTGTGATGAAGAAGACCAATCAGCAGTGTGTGTTTTTTCAGAGTAATCTACCTGCAGGTGAGCATGAACGAGGGCCTTTCCTACATCACCAGCTCTGTTCACATCACCACTACAGAGTGTGTGAGTACATCCTCTGTAAAAAAGTCACAACAACTCATAATGATGACGACTTTCTGGCATGCTGCCTTTTTCAAATAAACTTTCTTTCGACCTTATTTTCTCTTGGTTGGCTCGTCCTCTTCTTCTCTCCACCCTCTCTGAGGTCTCCTCTGTTGTGTCTGTCATCAGAGGAGGCTGTGAGTACTTTCGCTTTTCCTTTTCATCTTTCTCTTCACCATCTTGTTTCAGTCCAGTGAAATCTGAATCCCGTCATTCTGTTTGTGTGCAGTTTGACGGCACCATTGTGCTGGTGTCGTTGCTGGCTGTGTTCCTGCTGTTGGCTCTGCTGCTGATGTGGTGGTTCTGGCCTCTGTGCTGCACTTTGGTGAGTTTGGACTTCTGACATTGGTATAGTCAGCCGTTTGTTCACTATAGTGTATCTTTGGTTCCCTCAAAACATTTCCTTTTTCAACTTTCAGGTGATCAAAGAACCTCCACCACCTCCTCCCCCAGAGCCAGTAAGGCTTGTTTTCCTTCTCTCGTGGTAACTGTCCATATGTGCTGTGTCATGTAACTGAGTTTTACTTTAAGGACTCAGATGATGAAGACGGGATGCCAAAGAAGAGGTGGCCCACGGTGGATGCGTCCTACTATGGAGGAAGAGGAGTGGGTGGCATCAAACGCATGGAGGTAGGCCCTCATGCACTCAGTCACACAGCAATAATGCCTAAAAGCACGTTGATATCTATAAATGAGGTTTTTCCTAGGTGCGATGGGGGGAGAAAGGGTCCACTGAGGAAGGCGCAAAGCTGGACAAACCTAAAAATGCAGTAGTAAAAATGCCGGAGCAAGAATTTGAACCGTATGAGCCAAAGCCTCGAAAACCACCACGTCGCCGCCCACTGCAGAGGAAGTGGTACTCCCCCATTCAGGTGGGTCTTTTTAATGCGATTCACTTGAAAAGTTTCACCTAAAAAGGTCAATCTAAATTCAAAGTTCTGGTTTTTATTTCAAATGTCTTTGTGGTCCTTTTAGGGGAAGCTAGATGCTCTGTGGGCTCTGGTCAGGAGAGGTTACGACCAGGTATCTCTGATGAGGCCACAGCCGGGAGATGAGGTGAGCCTCACACTCTTATCTTCAGTTAGAACGTGACTAGAAAAGGTCATGTGCCACAAACAGGCATGATAATTTCAATTGGGAAATCATGTGTTATTTGCTCCGCCGGTAAAAAAAACACCTAAAAGCTCTTTATGAGTTGGACGGCACACATGGTTTTAATGCGTTTTCCATTCCTGTATGTGGACCAGGAGTATCTGTATTTGGTCTGCGTGCATAGAGGGCCATTGAGCAACATGTACAATCCTCAACACAGCAGCTCAGTACTGATTTTCTACATGAACACACAAAAAGCCACTGACTCCGCTCTGTTCATCAAAGCAGCCATTGTTAACGCACAAGGAATACTGTGAATTCTCTGTGACTCATAAAAAATGACATGGCAGTAGCAACTCACCAACTCACTCTCTACTTGCCAGAGATAATTAAAGTAGTAGGTATTAGGGTAGAAAATAATAACTAATGCTGCTCCTGAATAATCCTGAATCATGACATCACTGTCTGTGGCAGAACAAGAGGGAGCAGAGCTCCCCTTTTATCTAACCTTGACCCCGTATGTTTTCGTCATCATACTGGTTGTCATGGTGAAACAGCTGCTTCGTTGTAAATGGTTTCACTGTTGCTTCTCGTGGCGGAGGCTACATTGCTGTAAAATGTATTGATTTGTTCTTAGAATGATGTGATTCATCCGGCCCGTGCAACAATAGCCGTGTGTGTGCGCGTGTTTCTGCTGGAGTTTCACCATCAATGATTTAATCCCCTTTCCATCCTAGATTTTCTTTCCAAGCAGAACAATTCATCTCTGTCAAACCTCCACAGTGCATCGAGCTCCCACCACCACGAAAACACTTTTGTTCCTCAGCAGATGTTTAGAATTTGTGCTGATATCCGACAGGAAAGACTACAATCCTTTTTCATGTTGACAAAAGAGTGGTGCAGAATTCCCCACAGTAGCAATGTCAAACGGAAACAGCCGCTGGATGACAAACCGCACAGCTGGTCGACACACAAACCAAACAAAGTGGCGAAAAGCGCCGCTGATCAGACTCCTCGATGTAGATTGTTGATCAGCAGCTCTGGAGGAGCTCGTCCACTTTCTCCCCGCATTACTCCTACTTCACTGCGTCTGCAAACGGCCATCAGCGAGGCTGCCAGTTTCTGCCACGCTCGCCGTACGCGTTTGATCCCTCTCTACTGTGTGTGTGTGTGTGTGTGTGTGTGTGTGTGCATGTCACTGCAACGTGTGTGTCAGCTCTCCCCACTGAGCGTCACCCAAACAGATGGGGAGTTGAAAGGCCACGAGCCATATTGTGACAGAAGAGATTCCCTTCTTTTGTCCCCAGAGCTGATGGCCCTGATGTCACACACACACACACACACACACACACACACACACAGAGCGCAGGGCGGCCCCCGTTTCCCCCCCCGTCCCTCCGTCCTCACTATGAGCACACCTCCCCTCGCCCTCTTCCCGCCTCATCCCCGAAGCCACTTCACTTTAACTGGATCAATTCATCCAGATTACAAAAACAACACTTACGTTGAGTGGTATCTGCCTTGCAGACAGCTGTAGCGTCTCAAATTACTGTGGAGATGAATGGGATTCCGTTTGTGTTGCTGAAGGTATTCACCATTTCGAGATCACTCACTCGCTTGTTCTGGAGCTTGCAACCACATCCGTTTATTATTCTCAGTTTTCTTGTAACTGACTTTTTTAAAAGGGAAATATTAATCCTGGAAAAATGTGTCAATGTTGAATTTATCTCATGCACATTGACCACTAGAAATGTAATTTAGCTCCATCGCGGTGGTCTGGAGGAACACATCACAGAAACTAACTAACTAGATGTGGATAAGCTGACCCTTCAGTACATGCATTGCAGCTGTTTACATTATCTCAGTTATCCATGCCTCAGTGCAGCATATGAACATATGAAGTGTGCTGACTCTTCAGAGCACACAGAGCCTTTTCCTCCGTGTATCGAATGTCATGCAAGGTGACAGGCAGGGCTGTCAGGTCACATGTGCGTCTTGGCTCTGTCATCTTCCTTCCTTTCTGTTTTCTTTACTATTATTGTGACAAATATGCGTGTGCGTCAGCTCTCTATAAACAGACGCAAAACACCCGGTTGGTTTGTTTACTATGGGGAGTGAAATGTCTTTGGGCTCGGAAGGAGAAGTGGTGACGGGATGTTGTGAGGAGGGAGGCCGCAGGTGTTTTTAGAGATTTGTTGTTCTCGTAGAAAGGAGCCGAGGGGTTTGAAACAATTGTCAGCACGAGGCGTAAAGCAGCGACAGACAACGCAGCCAAAGGGGCACACGAGAAGAATGACCGCCACAAGTGGCACATTTATAACCTTTGTCGCAACGCATGTTTGTACATATCTACTTTAACGTGGATAAAATGTACTCTGCACCAATTTTCCACTGTAACATCAATCTTGTTGTTTTTTGGTGCTGTCTTGCAGCCAGCCCCTAACCTTTCTCTCCTTGTTTCTGTTATTCACGAGCCCAAGGTTTCATTCGGGCCATATGTTCTGGTGGAGGCAAGCTTACAGTCACACACACACTCATATTCATGAGCTGGTGTTCTCATTGTGGCCATATGCTCTCTCTGGTGATGTGCTGCTGCTCTGCTGCTCACAAACTGGCCTTTTCACCGCGGTCCGGCGACAAGACCGAAGCAGTCACCCCCCAACCGGGCTGCCCCCAATGAATTACACACATACACTCACACACACAAACAATAGCCTCCTCAGTCACAAAGCCAGCGCTGCTTGGGGTCCTCTTATTGGCCTCTGTGTGACTTTAGGGCCTCTCTGTTTAATAAGGTGTTATAATCAGACCACCAAGGGTCTGTGACACAGGGACCTACCCTCTATCCTTCACACACTAGCTGAGCAAGACAAGTGTGTGTGTGTGTGTGTGTCTACAGAAGGAGGCTATGCAGAAAACAGAGGGGAAAAACCATCAATGAGAACAATAAGAGTAGCGTTCCATTCTCCATGACTTGTAAATTATGTTAAAAGCTAAAGGGCCTCTGTTAACTATTGGGGGAAGGGGGGGGTATTGAAATCCCCCTTTACGTTACAACAAGTCGAGCACATGAGAGACATAAACCACTTTATGTGCTGCAGCACTGAGGCACAGCAGAAGCTCAGAGAGAAGAGGAGGGGAATGTGGAACTCTGCAGGCTGCAAAAAAGTGTGTGTGTGTGTGTGCGTGTGTGCGTGTGCGATAACGTTCTCAGTGCCTCCCTTTAGTCGCATCACAGCTATTGTAGTGCAGGTGTGGACAGGCGACAGAAGCAGCTCTGTGTGCCCTCCGGGGGCCTCCGACACACGCGCCTTTGTCAGCTGAGCTGGGCAGAGACTCACAACAACCGTTTTTTAACTCGCCTTTGAAAGCTTATTTACTTTGTACAGAGATGCACTGCGTTGTGATTTGTATTGCGCATTGAAATGATGTGTAGTAGTGGTTCAACTTCCCTCTGCCTGCGTATCTTGTAGGGTCGCTGCATTAGTTTTCAGCGGGTCAAAGACGGGGAGTCCAGCCCAAACCACCAGGCTCCTCCTCACCCACAACACTCCCCCCTGCCGCCGCCTCCTCCTCCCTCTCCTCCTCCTCCGCCCGCCGAACAGCGACCTCTGGTCTCCAACTCGGTGCCCCGTACAAAGCCTCCGTCGAGGGGGCCCCGCACCACGCCGCCTTCCCGAGCACCCCCTTCCGTGGTCCAACTACCTCCAGGTCCACCCCCAGCTCGGGCACCCACAGGGCCCCCGGGACCCCCGCCATCTCGACCCCCGCCAAGGCTCTGACGAAGAAAAGGGGGCCGTCGATAAACAACTTGATACATCAACTCATTGCATGAATCACCCTTGTACTTCTTTCACTGCAGAGACAACAGAGGCCAGGAGCTCTGTGCTTTGTTGCTGGACAGCAAAAAACTATTTAGCGGATACCAAAATCAGCTTTTAGAGCCCCCAAAATAAATAACATTCAACAACAAACTAGCTTGATTAAAAATGCATGTAGAGTATTATATTGTGACTTAAGTGGTGCAATCCTGCGATCTGGGTGGAAAATACCCCAAATAAAGGAGCTGAGAATTAGATTGTGGTGCTTTCTGTACGAGTGATGCAGGTAAATAGTTTGCTTTGGGTTGGTAGAGATTAATGTCGAGCAAGGACACGGCGAAAAATACAGCATGTAGTGAAAGACGAGATCAGCGACGTCGGTCATGTTTCGGTTTGCAAATGTACACAAATCCCCCCCAAATTAATTTGTCAATGTTCAGTGGTTTAATTGCAACTGCAGGGCAGTTTCTTCAAATTATTTATTATAGTAAAATCTCCATCTGCATCGGTTTTGTATTCCGTGTCAAGCGGCTTTCTGGGTTCTCAATTCTTTGGGGGAGGGTATCAAGATGGATATAAAGCAGCATTTCTGTGGTGACATCAGATGTATTTGTGCTTATTTGGTTCCTGGTTATCAGGTGGAAGATTGCATTGCACATCTGTTGCATTGCATTTACTGACTGAAATGATAATTTGCATTATTTCATTATTAACTTTTTGTGGCTGCCTTCAATAAACTAAATGTTTTTCTATCGGAAGCTTTGCTGGGATTTCTTTCATGGTCATGAAAAGTGTTAAGTTTGGTAATGTATTTCAAGAGGACATTTTGCATCGTCATACAGTGAATCAGCGTAGAAATATGTTAGGGTCACTGCTACAGACACATAGGAACATTTGTTAATTGAATATTGCAGGAGGAAATATTTAGTGAGCAACACTTTCATTAAACTAATCACACTCATGCCATGAATAACGTATCCGTGACATTTTTGTAGCCTGCAAAATTAATATCACATTTTAAGATTTTTATTTGCTTTGATATATTGAGTCGAATTTCTGGAACACATCACAGCTTGGCTGTAACAATTTTGTGCAAAGCACATTTTAAAAAACATCTTTTCACCATGTAATTTCTTTGTGTATTGAAATACCATTATAAATCAAATATTTTTAAATGTACATTGTCC
The DNA here is from genome assembly GCF_949316345.1 of Pungitius pungitius. Classification (NCBI taxonomy): domain Eukaryota; kingdom Metazoa; phylum Chordata; class Actinopteri; order Perciformes; family Gasterosteidae; genus Pungitius; species Pungitius pungitius. The sequence continues at coordinate 9,247,226 of NC_084912.1, read as the reverse complement.
TGAATCAGTCGAGGACGTCTGCTCCCCTCAGAAACAAAAGAATGCGATTAGGAGGTTGCTGCATGACTCGCGTTGCTGCAATGCATCTGGGCAAATGGATCATACAAGGCTAACGGTACGCACACTCGCCCTGAACCACAACAACCTACAGCTTCTTTCTCGAGGTCTCTGCAGCACTGCAATGAAATGAAAAACGACAGACTACAGATAACTTGCTTTCTGGTGAGGACCATTAAAAAAATATTGCTTTAACCGTTTGGAATAGAAACTAATTGTATTAAACTAATCTTAAAAGCATTATACACTTTTGATCACTAACATTTTGGCAGAGGTTTACAGTGCCCCTTTTTGACAAAAAAAAATAAATAACAAGTAGGGTACAGATCTCCTTCAGGTGGATAAATACTGTATTGTGCGATTAAATCAATACAGCCCACAGTAAGCCATCTCCTCCCGTCTAGACACGCATGGGTCGTGTCCTAAAACAGTTCAAACTCTAAAAAACCACAGGTGATGAATGCCTGCAGTTGGCTCAAGTTAACATAAAACACACCTCATACAGTTTAGCTAAATTCAAACTCACTAAGTGAGATGTGCTTCAGGTGCCAGGTACACGCGTCATGCTTCTGCATTCAGTGAGTTCAGTTATTTTGCCAAAGTGTGTGACATTGCAACAACTAACACCTTCAGTATTAAGATCAAATGGGCACCCAAAATACAACAGACTGCTGCAGTCACAACACTTTTTTTCACGTGGTGGGGGGGGGATTTTTATCTGATACAGAAATAACTGATTACAGATGAGTGGAGACGGACGTCAGAGACTTTTGAAAGACAGTTAAAAAACAAACTGGTTTCACCTTTGATGGTCCGTCAGAAACATTCCCAGACGTTCAAGGTATGAGTCACACATTTTAGTATGTTAATAAACATACCATTTCTCACACACACAATAAGCAATTAAAGTCAATTTAGGAAGAGCAGCATGTTCTTCAGGCTTTCCTCTTTTTCTTCTGCATTTTCTTTCCAGACAGCGCCCCCTTCTGGGCTCCTCTCACCATGCCCTTGAACTGGCCCTGCAGTTTGGCTCGCTTTCTATAAACACAAAGAATGAAACAGGTTAGCATCCGACATGCTGGCAAACCAATTCTTTGTGAGAGTTTAGTTTATGAAGGTTACCTCCGATTGAGCTGGGCCTTCTTCAAAGGGATGTAAGCATACGGATCGTGTTTTCCTTTTTTCATCACGTCCCCTTTTCCCTTCTGAGAGTCGTAGGATGAAAGAACAGACATTCAGAGCCAACGCTTCTAAGGAACAACTCCTGCGGTGCCGTGTTTCTGCAAACTGTGAGACTCACCCGTGACTTGTAGTCAGCCCCCATGTCCTCTCTTCCTCCAAGGGGCCTGTGGATACCTGAGCCCCCGGCTGAGAGGAAATATGTGCTTATTAGTCACAATTCATGTACTAAAAAAAAGAAAAATGTGAACAAAGATAGTAACATGCCAGCATTCATCTAATTTTGTTTTTCCTGGTTACATTAATATAATTTGCGGTGCAAAATGTGGATTGAAGTATGACAGATGAATTTTGGGAACAAAATATAGCCTAATATTCATATGCATCTCTTTCGTCAGATTGTTAGTAAAACAAAGATATTCAGTTATTTTCCAAAGAGCAATATTGTCAACGGGGGAATTTGAATATCCAGTCCTACCTTTATATTTCTGCTGGGGTTGAACGTCCATGTCCTCATCAGAGTTGTGATCTTGGAACTTCCTTTTCTGTGCCCTCTTCTGAGGAGCAAATGTAGATGAATAAACAGCAATAAAAATTGTATATCCAACTATACAAGTACTTTGTCACATGCACTCACACTCTTGACTCCAGCCTCTTCTAGGATATCTTTCTTCTCCTCCTCATCTGTGGGACAAGTAGTAGGTCATTGTCACATTGGGTTCAGACATGAAGCAATGCACAACAGTTGTATTACAGGATTCCCATTACCATCGTGCTTTGCATCCTCCTCGTCATCCTCTCTAATGATCAGCCGTCCGTCCGATGTCACCTTGAAACCGTGCTCAACCTTGGCACTCTTTTTCATCGCTGGGTTGGTGGCTGAGAGACAACAATAACTCATGTTAACCTCCACAGGATAAAGATAAAATGTAATAACCCCAATTACAGCAACAAGTGCAAACAGTCAAAGTACACAAAACAAGATAACAAACAAGCAGTGGTAATAAACAACAAGAATCCAACATATATATGCAGAACTATTATAAGTGGTTGTATTGAACAGGTTTTCGGGGATACTGTGGTCTACTGGGAGCAGCAGAGCCTGACAGCCGCAGGAAGGAAAGACCAGCGGCACCCCTCCTTCACACACACTGGGGGTGAAGCAGCCGATGGCCGAGTGTCCTGCGCCGGGTTTTAGGTGTAGTCCAGCATCCCGTCTCCCACCACCTCCAGGGGATCCAGAAAGAGACCCAGCACACGGCCACTGCTTGTTCGGTCTCTTCCCGTCAGCTGCAGAGATGCTGCTGCACCAGAAGACCACCTTTTTTTGTTTGTCTGGATAAACACAAAACGCAGGCTCACCTAGCACTCTCTGGGAAACCTTGGGATCCAGGAAGTTCAGTGGTTCATCTTCCTCTCCTTCTTTGAGCCAGGCGCGAGCTTTTCGGGGTTTGACTCCTTTCTTCTGAGCATTGCGAGACTGTCCTTCATCCTCTGACATGTCACTGTCTGTCTCTGCAAGGATGTCCTCAATACTAAAGAAAAGAAAAAAAAGAAAATATTTTTTTGATCAGTGATTGGATAAATGGTTGGCTGAATGCAGAACGTTGTGGGGAAACAATACTATACTTTTGGCTCTTTGTTTTAGGTTCGTCAGCTTCACTGTCGGAGTCGTTCTGCTGCTCTGAAGCCAGTCTCTTCCTCTTGGTGCGAGCCTCAGCCTTGCGGATGTTTGCAAGGACCTTGTGGTGCTCCACAGGCAGCATGCTTTTCACCAACTCAAAACTGGAAAAACAGCAGATGATATGATACACTCCATGGTCACATGTTTTATTGATTGTTGCATTGATGTTATAATTTCCGAGAGGAGACTTCTTGAACCATCAAGACTTCCAGAGCAGAGGTGTCTGCATGCAAGTAGTGTCTGAATATGTCCAATCTATAACCTAAACCTTGATTCAACAACAATCAGTGTAGGAAGAGTCACTTGTGTTAAACAGCTGCTGGCATTACTAAACAAAGCGCCCCTTTTGTAAATGTTGGCATACTAATCAAATGAAAAAAATCATGTTAAATTTTTGTTCACTAGTAGCAAACAAACTGACATTACAACAAAATGATCAAATATCAATTCCCAATTTAGAACAGAAAGCTAAAATCTCAGTTTACTTAGAATATGATGAAAGAAATGTGCTACCCTGGTTCCACATCATGTGCCACAGGCCAAGAGATGCAAACGCCAAAGTAAAAGTAAGGAAGACCAGCACATACCCAAACTTCCGGATAAACTTTGTAAAGATGTTCTTCAGTTTGGTTCTGAAGTGCCTCCTCACGTCGTCTTTGATGTTCCCGACTCCCTCCATCTGAGGGTGACATCCGTCAGGAAGGAGGGCACAACAGTCTCTCGCAGTATAGTCTTAATAATGTCAATGCCTACCATGACAGTGGCATGAGATGCCAGCGTCTTGGGCTCCATGATGAAGAGGAGGACCTTGATGAAGCCCAAAGCTGCCTTGACTATCTCTCTGGTACGAGATGTCAGCAGCAGACACACGTTGTGCAGCAGCTCTTTCATAGTGGTCACATCTATAGCGTCTGCAGAAGAAGCACGATATGGAATCCAGTCCACAAATACAAGTATTTACAACACAAACAAGAAACTGGAAAGGCGACAGGCTTACCTTTATACTCAAACACCAGTCGAGTTAGCGCCAAAACTGTGCATGTGATCATAGTGACGGAGCCTGTGAGTCCCGCGTACACCAACACAAAGTACTTCTCCATGGCATCTGAAGCAGACAGAAAGACACCCTGTTCTAATACTGAAAAGAAAATGTGAGAAACTAGCATGCACACATACAAAACAGGAGTACGGTACCTTTAGTGTTCCCACAAAAGCGGACAAATGCGTTTCCCATCTCCACCAGCAGACTGTAGGCATTCTTACGCGCTCCTACAGACACCTCCTTGGTGCATATAATCACCTGAGGAAAAGAACAATCTCATCAAAAGGGTTTCTAGGGGTACTAAGTGGGTTTGTTTGCAAGGACTTATCTGTGTTTGTACCTCTGGCAGCAGCATTGTTATGAAGTCTTGGTGTTCTTCACCGAGGCTTTTCACTATGTGGATCAGACACTTCAGTCTTGGCTAAGAAAGAGCAAAACAATATAAATAGAGAGATACAATCTGACATCACCTGAAATAACGATTCCATCTCAAATCAGCTGTATTTACTAGATGTCTCCCTATGCAGCATTCTCACCCTCTTTGCTGGAGAGGAGGCGTTTTTCAGAGTCTCGAGCAGGACGACTTTCAGTGTTTCCAGATTAGCCACGACAAATGATCTGCACTCAGCGCTCTCTCCTCCGCACAGCTCCTCCAGCACCCGGTACGCCTTCTTCTGCATGCCTGGCTGTTTGGTCTGGGAAAAAAAGTTATTAAGAAAATTGATATTTTGGATCAAAACACATTTAATTAAGCTGGTAATGTTGTTAAGAACCAACTTTATACTCTTACCTCCAAATATGGCTTGATGAGCTCAAAGGTTTTAGTCATGGTGCCTTCATCTACAGAAGGAGCCATTGCAATTATAAGGTCCATTATTGACAGCCTGAGAAGTAGGGATGTCAGAGTAATTATTATAAAATATACCCCATTCTGAAATATGGAATAAACGGAAAAAGCCGTAGCCGTAAATGTATATTTAAATTCTACCTTGTGAACTCAGTGGTGTCAGCGCTGTTCAATCTGTCCGTGGCTTTTTGCAGGAAGGTGCGGATCATCTGAGGAGAATAGTTTTGATTAGTGATCCAGTGACCAGTTTTCGGCACCTCAATTCTGACTTACAAAAACAGTTAAATTGCGAAAACAAACATTTCACAGCAGTACGAGAGAAAACTGAACAGACCTGTGTGTCGGAGACAGTTAGGTAGACCTTGATGGTGTCTAGCACAGCCATCCTGTAAGTGCCGGCCTCTCCAGCTGCAGGCTGCTGACCGTACACATTGAAGAGGATGGGCAAGAAGTTCTTGGAGAAGCGGCCCACTTCAGCTTTTTCTTCCTCTACGGACATAAAGGAGACACAAAAAGGGTTTTGACTCGTTTAACTCAAATAAATAACAGCAGCAGTTTTTACATGTCGTGTTTTTCTCTTTGTGCGCGGCGTGCAGCTTCATACCAGTGGAGCAGCTCTTGTTGACAATCGTGCGCAGGGCCTGGCACACTGTGAGCCGCAGATCCGGCCGTTCATTAATAACCATACCGAGTGTGCGGGCAATGCCTTTGAAGGACGCCAGCAGGTCCACAGGACATGTACAGAAGCCCGGAAGCATGGTCCAAATCTGAAAGAAAAGTACAGGCATGACAACCCATTCACTGGAACTTTGTCTTCTGAATACAAAGTTGAAAACGTGTGTGTGTGTGTGTGTGTGTGTGTGTGTGTGTGTGTGTAGCTACCTGTATCTGTAATGTCTTGTAGACCCTGGACTCAAGTTTCTGCCCCACTTGATCCAATTCTTCAGCTACAGCACAAAATGTCATCAGTTAATAAACATGTAGTAAATACAGCGTCACAGTCTGACCCCTGAACGGGAGCCTTTTGCATATGTTTACCTCTCTGCTTGAGTGTAGAGGCCAGAGGGAGGAAGTAAGAAGTAAAGAAACCAAGGTTAGTGTTCTTCACATGATCTCGTATGACGGGGACCAGCCAACTGCGCGGAAACTCCAAGTCATCCCTAGTGGAAAAAACACCCAGTCAGTGAAACCAGAATAGTATCGAGACGTGCGTTCCCCAGCGTCTGTTGTCATGGTATTTGCACTTACTCGTAGCCAGTGATGTTGAGAGGCACAGCCCTCAGCACGACTTCCGGCCCCATGCTCTCTACAGCTCCTCCAACAGCCAGGTCTAACTCACCGCTGAAGGGGAAATGAGGGGTGGAGCGCAGGTCTGCCAGAGACTGCAGGGACTGTTGAAGGAGACAATACAAAGACTCAGGCAAAGATGCAACTCTCTCTACTCACAGTGATCCACAAAACCTTTTTTTGTGTCCATACCTTGGTCATGAGGGGGTGAGCGTGTTTCCCGGCTGCTCGGTAGAAGCAACCCAGGATCTGCAGCACGAATGGCCAGGACGCATGGAAGCGATAAGACAATCCTTCTTCTACAATACTGAAACACAGCCACAATTATCGTGATGAGCATTTACATGTAGCCTCTGCATAGAAAGAGGAAACTGGTATTAGTTGACAGCTCGGGAGCTTACCGAAACATTTTGCAGACATAGAAGGGGTTCCCTGCAGAGGCTGTGGCGGTGATCATTCCCATTTCCTCCATGTGAGGGGCAACACATTCAGTTACCAATGTCTGAAACAGATACAAAATTCACCAATAAGTTCCTCGCATTGCATAATTAGAAGGGACAAACCAGCTTTGTTAACTTGAGTTTCTTAAGGTTTCTCATTTTTTACCTTTAGTGTACTTGTGGCCGCTGCAACCACCTGCGTATGAGGCGACAACAGGCAGGACATCGCGGCAGAGAAGAGGCGAGGGAGGTGACCCAAACTCAGAGAACTCTGCAAACTACACAAAGACACTGTTGATCCTACTTGCTTGTCGGACTAGAAAACACGCAATTACATAGTAACAAAGAATGATTTTTGATTGTCTTGAAAGAAATCAGTTATTACCTAGCCAAGTAAACATGTGCTTTCTCCATGACAGCGAGCCAAGCAAGCAGAGGCTGCAAATCAGTCTCACTGGGCAGATAGTCGTACAGAGCCTGAGGATGAGAATCAACATATTAGCTTCCACAACACAACACATGATTTTCACTCATTTGTTTTGATTGTTTTCGCTCACCGTGATGATCTGGGCGGTGAGTTCTGGTGAGAGGTTTGAGGCATTTGGCTTCCCACTGAACAGCTTATGAAAGGCCTGCATGGCACTAGCGGTCACCAGCTACGGACAGAAACATAACTGACATGTTAAAAACTACACTTGAGTAACCACATAGACAAAGAAAAACGGTACATGGCTGCACTGATGAAGGTTTTTGTGCTCTTACCACATGGCTAAGTGTCATAACTCGCAGCAGAGTCTCACAGCAGGACTTGACAGCTCCTAGAGGAAATGTCCCCATTAACTCCTTCAGAAGACCTAGCACATGAAGTGTGGTGGTGTCCTCTTTGCTGCCTGAGGGGGAAACAAAAAGGTAAAACTACAACTTGCTGCACAACCACAAAATGTTATTAACTATTCCCACAGTAAGAAAAGCAACAAATTGTTGTCTTACCTCCTGCCTGTTCCATTTCTTTCATGCAAAACTTGGCTGTGGTGGCAGCAGCAGGGTGATGGATCGGGGCATTGTCTGCAAAGAGGAAGTCACTGCCTCTGAGAATGGAACAAACGCCTTGCTGTGCTGCCTTACGGACCTGAGAAGAAAAAGAGGACATGAACATTTTGCAATTTCAGCATCTTAAATCAACATGTAACACTTGTTAGCAGTTATTCAATAGGAGGGCGAGAAAGACCTTGGGCTTGCTGTGCACTGTGAAGCTGAGAAGTCCGTGGTACGCCTGAAGAGTAGATGGGTATGTCCAGACTGATGCATCTTGCTTCCTCAGCAAAGTGGCCAGGCAAGACAGGATCTAAAGATACAAAAATGAAACTCATCCTTGCTGCAGGTTGACAGTCAAATAAAAAGGCAAACAGAGAACAATCCACTTACCCATCTAAGGGCTGAGGCGGTCTCAAACATGGCCTGTTTTGACATGACGTCCATCAGAGCCTTGGTGGTGTCCGAGAACTTAGACATGAGCACCGGAGTAGGAACACTGGTAAACACAAAAGGACCAATACTTTAACCTGTTATTTTGTGTGACCTTAACATGTTTCTGTTTTGGCGAAAAAAAGTTGAAGTCTAACCGTTTCATGACGAGGTTGAGAAGGTACCCAACAGCAGCCTGAGACTCTGCTGAATCAACAACTTCCAGTGTTGTCATCTACAGAAAGGAAAGAGCATTTACAAACACATTACAAATTACATGCCAGGCCTCACCACAAGGGATTTAGTAATGCTTTGTAATGTTTTTTGTTTTGTGTATTCAATGTCAGCACTCACCAATGCAGCAAAGTACTCAGTTTCGGTCTCCTTCCCTCCTTGACCACGGATCACTTCAGTAACCGCTGCCAACACTGCACAAATCTGTGAGGCACATTATTGTTACATCTACAGGAAATCACAGCGTCTTGGATTTCTTCAAATAGATTTTTGATGGTGGTATAATGTTACCTCTTTGTGAGACGCTGAATTGGACTCCCAGTAGCGCTGCACCTTTCTGAAGGTCAGGTTTGAGCAGTCCGACAGGCCGCTGAGGAAGGTGCCTGCGGTCCTTTCTGAAAACGCTTCATCTGGCTCCTCTTCCATACAGGCATCTTTACGGCCACCGAGCTCCAGGGGACCTGTCTGCAGATCATTGTGTAGCTTAAGAGCATCAACCGTTAGGTCGCTCTTTCCTGTGTGGAAAAAGGACAGAGAGGCACAACATTACAAAACGGACATGATAGGGTTCCACATGCACACACCATTTCATGACAATGCATATCAACAATGATCATAAAAGTATAGTCAGAACAAAAAAAAAACCTTTGAAGGATATGCATAGTAAATTTGAGGGAACAAAGTATGCATTTCATATGCTGATGATTAGCCTGAAGGCAAGAGGCGCCCTAAAACAAGGATGAATTGATGACTGGTGCTGCACAATCTCAGCAGAGCATCGCCAAGCAGGGTAACAAGGCCTGCCTCATGATGTCTTTGGGTTAACTTTATATTCAACAACAGCCGTGACTTAACGCCCAAACACTAGATACATATGACGACATAATAGTTGACCATCTATGGATAGACTACTAAAATAGCTAACCGTTGGAATGTAAATGTTCTCCTAAATACATTTAAAATCAAATTACGCAACACGTTTATTATTAATGTCAGCACTGTTAATTTCAGAACAATGAGATGCCCTGTAAATCAGCATAAATGGAGTCATAATTTATCATCAGTTAGAAATAGTCGTTCACAGCCACAAACACAGCAGTTGTTTTCATGTAATTAATACAGACAACGTCACTGGCTGGCACGTTGTTACACCTGCCACTAGACAGAAAGATAAGGAGTAAGATTTCCTATTGCCAACTGTATTGGGGTTTCAGTCGGACATTTAATGGCACAGCATAGAAAGTTAGCCTGGGCAGCTCAATGTTAAATGGCTGACGGTAGCTAGGTCCCTGTTAGCACTAGCCGCGGACCCACGTGTAACGTTGATTGGGAGCTTACCGGTGGGTCGGCTGAAGAAGCGACTTTTAGCAGCCTCCCGGAAACGACTCGTCTGTGGGTTTGAGTCGCTACTGTGTCCTTTCTTCCACCGTTTGAGTTTAGAACCCGTTCCAGCTCGAAGTTTCCCCGATTTGACCATTGTCGGGTTTGAAAACAGTGCCCGTACCCCAACTTTCTGCGCAGCTCCGGTGTATGCTGTCGCATACCTAATTACGTCACGGGCTTTACTCACGTCACGTGTCTGAAAAAGCCGGCGCCGATGTTTCTTGGCCGGTAGATGTCACAAAACATTCACAAAAAAAATGTAAAAAATCAATGTATGCTAAGCGACCATTATCTGCCGAGATGCGTAGTGTCTTATAATCAGGAAACTGGTTTTAAATGTACTATATTTATTGACAATTTATCCAAGTACAGTGAGCATCATATTGTACAGAAGACTACAGTATCTTTTTGGAGTGATACCATAAAAAACAAACCTCATCATCTCTTATTAGCTTTTACAAAGGTGCTTTCATAACACCCCGTTTCTTAATAACAGATATACAGGTGTGAATTGAAAATGTAGTGTGCACGTAGGTACCAAACAACACATATGGAAACAGATATTTACATTTTTATTTTTTGCTACATTTTTTTTGCCAACATCGTTTTGATTCTCAACTGACATCTGTCAAAAAAAGAGGAATGTATTTTCATTCTTCTGAACCTCAGGTGAACCATGTTCAGTTGAAGCACAAGTACAAACACAACAAGGAGGGGACCCGTTTAAACAATAGAATTGTGAGTTGATATCCACAAAAACAAGACTGTAAGACACTGGGATGTGCATTTTAGGACTGTACTGCTAATCTAAAGTGTTTCAGTGCTTTTAAATATTCTTACTTCATTTGGAAAAAGTAAAACATACAAAAAGGAGCAATATAAAAGCAGTAATTTGTTATATAAAAATGTACACAAAATCCACTGCAATGATTTCAAGCCCTACTTCTGCCCCCCTTCTCTGGCACGTCTTTTATATGTTCCTCTCACCAAAGCCCACTCTCTCACTAATCAGTTTACTACGACAGGAGAGTTCATATTAAGAATCACTTGCACGACAAAGTCCTTCTGGATCTTGGCGTCTTGAAGACGAGTCTTGTCAGTCAGGAGCTTCCCGGAAAAGAACCACCTCTGGCGTGAAATGCAAATTTCTTCCTGTTTTTCCAATTGTTTCTTTAGCTCAGCGATGGAGTCTGCCATGCTGGCAGTTAGACGCAAATCCTTGCCTGAGAAAAAAAACAAATAAATAGGGTTGAAACTTATTTCTAAACAGACTGTGAGAAACTGAACATTTCTCACTGAAAATGTCCTAGGAATTATAAATTATTCTGCACCACAGATGCTTTCAGTTTGCCCACTCGTTGTTCAGTTGTTTTGTCAAATTGATCTCATTTATCTTTATGTATATATTGTAAGTCATACATTTTTGTTTGTTTTTTACCTGTTGACAATCGAACCCGCAGCTGGAACTCTTGTCTGCACGGGGGCGGTTGAGCTTGTTTTTGAGCGGAGTCGGAGACTTTGCTCTCACTGGACGTTTCAGAGATTAGATTGACAGGCGGGGCTAATGTGTAGGCCGGGAGCTGGTAGCGATTGCCCAGTTCATCGTAACTCTCCGTGAGGGAACCTGCGGAGGAAAAAAAGGGACTTTATAAACACTTGTTTCTCAAAATATTTCTGCCAGGAACAGTAACTAATGCAAACTAAAAAATATAAAAAACTTCTTTATTCATGAGTACACATTTCAATTATATTTATTTACCTTTACATCAATACTATTGTCCTTAAACCATACATACCTAAAAGCAAAAGCACTTATGTGTGCGAGTAGATAGATATGCTAGAACAGAGTAGTAACTCTGCCATGGCTTTGTGTGCACTAATCCATTCACAGAGGTCACGCAGCACTGTGCCTCTTATGTAACTATTACAGCAATAATCTCTGAACAACTGATGCATGGCATTCTGAAAACATTTTGAAAACACAGAGTTTATGCATTTGGTGTGGGAGTTCCATGACATGTAGAGCTCAGGATTGCTAGCTAGATGAAGCACACTGACCCACATCAGAGGGCCCTTGCGTTTTTGTGTGTGTGTGTGTGTGGGGGGGAGGGGGGGATGTTCATACCATGGGGAACAGTAATGCAGGCTCCATCCACTATTGCCTGTGCTAGCTCCAGGTCATTGCACTCTGCAGCCAGGGCTGCTGCTCTGAGTGCGTCCCAAATCTCTTTTCGTCCATCAAAGGCAGGAGCCGTATCCCAAAACTCATCCCGCTTACTCCTCAGCTGGCCCTCCGTCATCGGGTACTCACTCTTCCACTTTGGACGCTCCTTCTTGAGGGGCTCATTACGTCCTAAAAAGGAAATATCAAGGCAGAGTTCAGTCAGATCCATGAACCTTTTCATAAGGGCTTTGCTCTGCTGGACAGTCGTGGAAACAACTTTTAGTTTTTAAAAAGGTAGCTGGAATTTCAGCAACTTTATACACATATGGCTGCAGCTTCATTAGTTATTAGGCACACTGCTATAAAATGGACAGATCTTCAAGAATATCTCATGCACGTGTGAGTCTTGAGAATTATTTTGTGTAATTTAAATGCTACTAACATACATGTATATTGCCCTAAGCAGAGCGATTATTTCTGACAAACCACTTTTTACCTCATTAATATTCTTATTAAAAAAACTTTTATATGAGAAGAAATTCCCCAATATAACACATTGTGGAAGATAAATGCTTCAAATGTATTTTAAAGTTATTGTTTCATGTACACTGGTGAGGTCAGACAAGAAAAAGGAGGCTCATTAAAATGCACAATGTCTAAACCCACTTGAATACTTTTTCTTCAACAAGCCTCCTTTGCCTCTCCTTTGTCTCCTTTGCTAGATACGCTTATTAAATAAATGCTCTTTGTCCAAACTCAGACGACACAGAAAAACATCCACTTTATACTGCAAGTATGTCAATGATGGCACATACATAGTATCCACTGTACCAGCATACCAAGAAGGTAGATTTGATGCACAGTGGCAGGAGATTCGAAGAGATTATTTATAGTGTTGTGGATTACTGCAGGGACTAGTAACACGTGAGCGCTGATGCAGTCACACACATTGTGGATTACAGGCAGTAATCAGGCTCCACACAACACGATTTATCTGCCCCTATCCCATAAGGCATTAGTTGGAGAGATGAGCGCTCTCTGGCCAATGAAAGCAAGCAGAAATACTCGGGAACTATTACAAGTCTAAAAGCTAAAGCAAACTTAACATATAAAACACAAAGCTTCTACAAAGAAATTATTACACCAAGCATCACTGCAGTCATTTACTGTATATATTGTGATGGGAAACGTTTCAAAACAATTATACATGTCTGTATTTGTTCATTTACTTGGGCATGAAGTGCCATGTCCCAGAATTGAAGAATGTTATTAATAATGCAGCCCAACATCAAACAATAAATGTCACACCGTGACCTTTAACGAGGAGTTTCAGGTTTCCAGTTTGGATTTATACACATTGTATTTTATGTATGAATCAGAATAACTCTCAGAAGTTAAAAACGTACACAAGTTAAAATTGTTTTATTTACTTTTTAGTTTATTACATATTACTAATAAAGACAAAGATTTAATATCCAACATTCAAAATATAAAATGTGTTTTCTAGCTTCCATTTTCACTTTTGTTGTTGTGGACAAGCAGCAAAGGACTGCATTAACATGGCAACAACATGGCCAACAGCATAACTAAACCAAACATGCTTAATTTGAGCTCAACCTAACATACAAAACATTACTGTGGGCACTTTTTTGGTTTGGTTCTGTGTTACGGTATAAACTATTTTATCCACCTTCTTGTGAGTCGGTGAACTCTTTACAGTATAGAATGAGGCTAAAGTCTATTTTCTTCACTTTTAAACATTTCTGGTGGATCGTAAGACCACTAACAAAGTCGTACCCAAATAGAAATCAACTCTTCTTCTGTTATGTAAACAGAACAAGTCAGAAACACCAGCCTCAAGGTCAATAAGCCAAAAGTCATCAGTAAACATCAGCGCTGCAACCCTAACGGAATTAAATCAGTTTCACATCTCCATCAAAGAAACACTAATGTAAACTTTTCTGAGAACGACTGCATTTCAGTGACAGGCTGCAATGTGGATGCTGCCAGTCCTTTGTTTTTCATGTATTTTCCACCTTTCATCTACAGTATACATCATTTGTTGAACCAAAAAAAAGTCAACGAATTCGGACAGCACAGGTCATTTGAACTCAACACGCACACAAAATAAACAAATTATGTAACAACAGCGCACACGTGAAAACATGAAGCCTTTCAGCCCACAACTGTATACTTACTTTTCAGCAAAATCCTAAAGGGTGTGTTTGGCGCTTGATAGTAGTTGTATTCCCTGGAGTTGGGTACTCCCATAGCTGTTTTTACTTTGAGGTTTTGATTTGATTCAGTTCAAAGTCTGCCTGAATGACCAAAAAGACAACAACCCCGAGGACGAGGACAGCCCGGCTGGGTCCAACCAGCTTGTTGCCACAGGTGTCTCAATTGAGAAGGCAGCCACCGAGTCAATGAGAACCCTCCACTCCAGACCTCAGATAACAGTCTTGCATGTCCCCTGATGACTTTAAAATGACGACACTCCTTCCATTTAAATTCCTTCCAATAAAAAATACTTAAAAGCCTCAAAATACCACAGGGTCAGTTAATTGACAGAGGTTCAATAGGTGGGGAGAGTGAGTTTGTTGTTCTAGCCAAGCTCGCTTCTTTAGGTGTAATCCTATTAGGAGACAGGATAGAAATATCCAAATGCAGCATACTAAACCTATTAACAGACAATAAAGCCCCGTCAGGCCATTACAGGAGAAGCTGCTGTACTTGAGGATTGCTTTTCTTTTGTGAACGCATACGTTTCTCAGATGCTGCATTTTCTCAATTTATAGGCGGCAGGTTCCAAAGGCCTTCTGTGTTTGTATCTGATAAAAGCAGGTCTGAGCGTGTGAACGTGAGAACATGATGAACCTGCTGCTGCTGCTCCATGCATAATGTAGGACTATCCAGCTGAGTGCACTGCCACTTTCTTTCCAACACTATTGAATCGTGCGCTGGTCCTCGGCAAAGTTTAGACTAAGCCGCGAGGCCTTAAACAATAAACACCTGAGACAGACAGGAAGCTCTCAGACAGAGACATGTGTCATTGCAACAGGGGTGTGGCTAGAAATCCCATGCCAAAACCTGCATTTCCTCATAAACACATTCATTGTTGAGGCTGTATCTTGCCTGATATAATTATATGTCTCATGTAACATAGGATGGGTACTATATAACACAACATTTAAACACATCTGATCTAAGGGAACAAGGTCCTTTAGAAAAGGTGCAGGTCTCTCATACTCCTTTCATCTCACTTGCGACAGCACTCAAAGGACTTACTCAAACGGATATCCCCATCAATGTTTACCTTAATTGCATTTGCGCAGCACTGTTTCTAAAGAATTCACATGGGTGCAACCCAACGTGTTACCAGCTCTTACCTCCACGTTTTTTGCTTCTTGTCGAGCTTCGGGCACTCCCTTGTCCATCCATGCTACTCCTCCCCACACAGCCTCCCATCACTGTCCCTGGGATCAACACCAAGGAGCAAAGGCTTCAGTCCAGCGACATAATCGCTAAATAAATGTATACCTGAACACGTCGGATGATTACAAAACGGATTGCCTTATATGAAAAACATCATCAGGGAATAATGCCAGCTCAGCACTCCTTGTTCCTGTGAGGTCAGCTGCGATGTTTACGTCACGTGTACTGCCAGCTGACAAAAGGGGCACGCGCCTGAATCGTGTGCAGACGTCGCTCGTTTTAAAAAATATATTTTTTTAATGTGTTTTTACACGCTGGGAATTTGTGTCAGCTGTGGCATTTTAAACACGAACAATAAGTCCTGTTTTTTTATTTGCTATCATTTATTTTTCCAACAAAGCATGTGCCTATTTTCGCCTACCCGAAATCCAGTCTGTTAAATGATGCATTCGTCTGTAGTTTGCTTGCCACATCCGAACTTCCAAGCTTCCAAGTGAAGTGTTCCCCCCCGGAGGCTCCGATGAGCAGGTGACGCGAGTCGGCGAGTTGACGGACCGATACGCAGGCTGCAGGCGGGCTGGTGAGCGGTCCGACCCTGCAGAGCCTCCAGGAAAATCTCAACGGGGGGTCCAAAAGAATACAGGCATCAATTTCTGTAGTCCCCCACAGTCATGATAAATGCACCTCACCCACACAATCCGTTTGCGCCGGTCCAGATAAATAAGTCGGGAATCAAATCCTTATCTGTCTTTGCGCATGCGCAGTTTATATCAAGTCTTCCGTGTTGCTTCTCAATTTACCAGAATAAAACTCGGGATTGAGAGAGGCTGTCTGTCAATAATACTGCGATTAGAAATTAGTACTCGTTTGAAAAAACAAGTAGAATTTTGAAATAATAAATCCCGATGGACTTAATAAGGACAACAATGACAAAGACATTTTACGTGTTATTGTACAAAGTAAATTCCTATTGTACTGTGTCGTTGACAGGGATTTTACTCTGAAATGCCAAGCGGAAGCATAGCGGTATAAACTTTTTTTTAAATATCTTGATAAAATAAGATAAAAACTCACGCGTGGTGGAGTTGTATTTATATGATTTATGGATTGAGAAATCAACGGATGTTGCTGTTAATTCAGTTTATTTTCAGATTGTTTCTATATGAGTATTTTTATATGTTGGAACACTACAGTTGGAATCTAGATTATCTAGATTATGCTAAATTAAATTACAATCATGTAAAACACAAACCTACGTAAGCAAAAACAAGTTATTGTTAACATGCAGGGAAGTGTTAAAATTACTATTTAAAAAGGCTAATGCACCCTAATTATGCCAATTGATGATGACCTCCTAAAATTAACCTAAGTGATATATTGTGGAAAAACTACAGGGTACTTTCATTGTCTTCTAAATGATTATCATGACCAAAAATACTGACACGCTTGTTTAGGTGTGCACGTTTGCTTGTGCAGTCTGTTCGAGACAGAGTGGGGGATGTGATGAGCAGGAGGAGAGAGGGCTGCGAACATTTCAAATCCGATATCATCCCTTAATCTGCAAATCTTTCTCTAGCGTTCACCGTTTATCTGACGAGATTGTCATTGCTGTTTGTCAAACATCAAATATATGTCTTGGAAATAGTTTAATGCCAGTAGGATTTTGCTGAAATTGGAGGGAAATGTTTCTACCATCTACTCCTGCTCATTTGCTTTCATATTTAAGCATTGCTGTCCCTGTGGCTGTTTGTTATGATGGAATATATTCATATGATTCTGCAGATCAATTCTGCATCTCAATTAATCCTTCCTGACAAGGAAATTATTCTCTGGGTATGGCTAAATAAGCAAAACCTTTGATTTGTCAGTAGTGTAAAGTAAACCTTGACAAGAACTGAATGCCATAATTGACAGCTATATACAGTATATATGACTCCTTAAAATTCCAGTGAATATTTATATTTTTTGGAAAGAGTTCAAAATAGAAATATGTAATCTGTGTGTGTAAAAACAGAATGGTGAAATCTGAACAAAGCTATTTATAAAGATTTATTAACTTAACAGGTAAAAAAAATACAGATAAATAACACATTATCCTGGTCCCGCAGTTTTACACAGCTCAAAGTCAAGTAAAACCGGTTTGCAAAACCCATTAAAGAACAAACCATCCATGACACATTGCCTCTTGCACTGATGAGAAATATAGATGTAAACCATGAGCAATGTCACAGCAACTTTTAGAGGTAATGGACGCTGATATGTTCCCATTTCTTCAGCTGTCTGAAGCCACCATAGAGGAATCCTAACCGCCAACCAGATCAAATGACCAGGTTGAGTTGGAAACAGCAAAATCTGCTGACATTAGGCTACAACTATGCCTGAGTCGAGCCTGTCATACAGGTATTAAGTCCTTTTTAACAGGGAAGACATCCCATTGCAAACCATCTCCAAGTGGGGCGTGTCCAGAGGGAAGCAGAACACGCGTCAACCAGTGACTAGAGAGAGAAATCAAGCAAAACAAGTTAAAAGAAAGACAATGCAGCATTGATAATGAGTGAAACTGCTTTAACCTCAGAGACACACCTTGTCTTCTCCACGCCCAAGAAGATCTTCCAGTTATTCAGCCTGCCATGGTTAAAGGGGTTTCTGTAAACCTGGGAAGAAAAGGCAAAGGAGCTTTTAAACATCTGTTTTACGGCCTTTGTCCTTTAATTTATTTTAATTTAACCTGAAATATTTTATACTTGTGAAATATCCAACATGCTCACCCCTCCTCGTTTGACAACTCGATTTCTTTCTTTGCTGTTGATGTGTCTCTCGATGCTGGTCTCCCCTCTGGATATGAGGACTGCATGCCAAAGGGTCAGAGATCCCAGGGCCACTGCCACAGTGCTAACAGAACCAAACAATTAGTGTCCTTGGAAAACTTCTGATGATGAAATTTGGCAAAGAAGCAACAGTATTATTAAACAGCTCGTGCAAACATTCTTGTGGTCGAGTATGCATAATGCATACTTAAGTGGGTAATTTGTCCAGTGTGAACACACACAAAAGAAAAAAACATGCTTTGAATTAGTTTGCACAGACTGTGAAAAGGTAGGTGGCATAGTCCAACAGGATGTGGGGCAGGTAGCAACGTAAATGTAGTTTTACCTGGTAAGCACCCACATGTAGATGATGCTCTTGTGAATCAGCTTTTCCTTAAAGGTATGCGGAGGTGCAGATGTCTGGTAGTTGGTCTTGACAGAAAATTTAAAAAAAATACATAACTAAGAGATAAAAAAAAACACACTAACACACAACTTATTATATTGCGTGTGAACTTTTGAAAGTACCTGACCAGGGGGTAGAAGCCCTATGAGAACTCCCATCCCTGTGACTGGTACCCCAGGCTTTTCCACATCCAGATGCTTGAAGCGCTAATGGAACAGCCCGAATACACAAACCCAAGTGTCAAAAGACAGAAACAAGGTCAGTAAGCATCCTTAAAACCCAGCAAAGAAAAAGACACCAGACATGTAGGAAAAGTAACAGACAGAACCCAACAAGTCAGAAGAGACACCAGCGGACAACAAGGCGGTGCCAGCTTGAGCCCTCTCACCTCAATAGCACTGTACGCCTCTATGAACAGGTCTCTGCCACTGATGCTACAGTACACACAGCCCACGGCCAGTGCAACGCAGAAGGAGAAGAAATAACGGTGGTTAAAATGGCCAACGCAGTTATTCAGCCAGGCTGAGATGCTGACATTAAGGAAAACCACCATCTTTTAATAGTCATATGTTTAAAAAAAAAATGATGTGAGCACAAAGGATACGACAGTGATGGTCCATCTTTAGGATGCACCTGCAAAAGGAATAAGAAAATGTTCAGTTTGAAAGCTACAAATGTGATTTTGGGAGGGTTTTCCTTGCTATGAGGCTATGGCCCGAAAAAAAAACATCCCTGGAAATCAATTACATTCCACTGAGCAGTCGCAGAGATCTTTGTAGGCGAGACATTTCTGAAGACTGGTCAATCAAATAACAGCACAACATGATTCAGATCAGATTTTCTATTTTAAATTAGCCTGACAGCCTTAACCTGCAAAAAGGGAGCAATACAGTAGAAAAACATTGATGGATTATTCTCTGCATAAACTGGTTAATGAATTGAACAACTTCTATGACTGGAGACCAACCAGTAACTTACTCACGTACTCTCTTTTACTAAACGTATAAGCTGAGATAGATTTCATGAGATCAAGAAACCACTTTGACTCACCTGTTGCAGATACCACAGTGGTGTGTTCTTGCTGGTTTGGGAATGATGCACTTTTTGCAAACTGCCACAAACGGACTGCTGTTTTTTTCCTGTTTGAAAGAAGGCATTTCCTTGCATTAATAAATATACATTTCAATCAACGCCAGATTGATAAACTTTTTTGTGGTTGTGTACTTGATATCTTACCGTCGGGGGGGACCCAGGGGAAGTCGTGATCGCCTTGTAGTAATGGAAAATGATCATGACCATGTTCCAGTGTCCATAACAAACGTGCCAAGCAATCCATGGAGGAGAGTATGTACGAAAGATCATAGGCAGTAGGATCAGATACGCTATTACCAAAATGGAGCCGGTCAGTATCACCACCAGACAAACAAACACCTGGAGGAAAACAAAGAGCTTTCTTCAGAGGAAAACCTTTAAAACACCTGTAACTAATCAACTATTCAAACACTCACCGTGCCAAACCAGCGTGTGACGTAGTCCACGGTCCAAAACACCGGCTCAAAGACAGAGTCGAAAACCACATCAGAGTCTGTAAGGGAGCTGAAGTACAAGGACTGCACCAGCAGTCTGATGTATGCCCATATTTCCCTAATCCACAGAGGCAAGGTGTTCTTTCCTCTCCTGGCGCATGACCTGATCCGCACGCACCGTAGCAGGTGGAGCATTGAGCTGGAACACCACCGCATTCTACATCTGAAATATGCACACACCTATGAGAGAAGATAAAGAAGTTCAGGAAAAGGGTACAAAAAAATACAGCAAATGACACAAATCCACTTAAAAGCAAAAGGACACAGTGTGTCCTGGACCTTCTATCCAATGTAGGGCTGCAATTATCACATCATCTTTACGCAAGTTCCTCGTTTTGATTAATGGTTTCTATAAAATGCACAAATACAGTGCCACTCCTAAAGCCCAATATGCTTTTTTTAAAATTTGACAAACCACCGCTAAACCCTAGAGAAAAGAAGCTCATCTAACCGGACAACGGTCTGCATTTAAACTTGAAAAAAGGAAATTACAATCATGAATCAGTTAGACCCATCGCCTCAGCTCTTAACTGACGTTAATCCAGTACACCATATCAAACTTACCAAGCGCTGCAGTTGAGAGCCGGTGAACTTGGATGTTTTAGCGGTTGAACTTTTTCTATAACTCACCATGTCCGTTTGTGCCAAGTGACACTAACCAGATGGGGGGGAAAAAAGACCGTTCTCTCGTGAATCTAATTGAAATATTGTGACAACGGTACAAACGTGTATGAAGGAGAAGACGGTTGTTTAAACCGTCAAAAGCCTATCCTTAGTTTGCTTTACTGCATTCCTGACGAGGTGGAGTCAGGGTGGACCTTTTTGGCTTTGTGTTTGTTGCAGAAACGCGCGAGGAGCAGTGGCCTGAGGCAGAGGGGACACTTGACAGCAGCATTCAGGCTCACAGCACCGGACACAGCTAGGCTATGTAAAGACCATTGCGATGCAACTAGGCACGCTTTGGCGTTATGACAGCCTGGACATGTGATGTGTCCATAATGCACATGGCTGTGGTCGGTTTTTATCGAATCCTAACGCTCCAAAATCCCTTTTGTTTACCCCAGTGTTTTCCCATACAAACACACAACGCCGCGTGCCGCGCTCTTATAGCCAGATTTTCAGGGGAATACTCACTTTTCTAAGAAGGCCAAAAACCTGCCGAAACACCCGCTGTCTCCGACATTTTCAAAAATAAGGAAAAAGGAGCGAAAAAAAGCAGTATCGGGGACCTTCTGCGATAGTTAAGACCTAAATCCTGATCCGTAGTTAGTGCGCGTGCGCCGGAACTGCGGAGAAATGCATCATGGTAGTTTGAGTCCGGAATAAATCCGGACATTTCAGACTAATAGATTCTCCAAAATATTACATCAAAATGCATAGCCCTATGTGGTATGCTTCTAAAACGGCCGCTTTACATTATTATTATTAATGTAAGAAGCTGCGTTATTATAATGCTCGGAATGCTGGGACTTGTAGTTTTCACATTTAGCGGCTCTCAACTAAAGCTACACTCCCACCACTGGCTCGCCATGTGGAGCCAACAGTAAGCTGAGACACAAACCCTCCACGCTCGAGCTAACCGTGTGCAGGGTTATTGATTATCATGTCATTTTGTTTTAACTTCGACGTCCCGACGCAATCAACAAACCCGGACGATGTGGATGACAATAAACTTCGAAATGGAAAGAAATATAATCCTTCTAATTATGTGAGTAACGCTAGCTCACTCAAATGTGGTTAGGTTAAGTTACTCAAAGCTTTCCGGTAGGAATTCAGACCCACGCTGCAGGCATGATTATGGTCAACAACATGTGTATACTTTTTAAAGGGGGGGAAATAACATAGCTTTCTCCCAAAAACTACTTCGGTCACCACTTATATTTCAGAGTTGGACCGACTACGCATCGCCAAATCGTCCCAAATGCTGCACTGCTGCTAACCTACTAAGCTAGCAAGTATGTCGAGGGGCGGTGTAACGTTAAAGCTCCCACCTACACGAATAATGATACGACCCAGTGGCTGCTCTCATTCGCTGTGCGCACCCTTAGATGAAAATGAACACTGTAACAATCACCGTTGACAGATATTTAGATAATGAACATTTTGACGTGTAGTTTGAAACGTTGTCCCTCTGCAGGTTCCTAAACTTGTAATCGGTGTGACAGCTTTCGATCCTCGTTTATTCGGCCAATCACAAGAGTACTATTGCTAAGGCTACAGCTGTTGTATTGCATGCCGTTTCTTGTTATGTGTTTAACCTATAAACCTCCACCCACGCTACAGTCTTTTCTGGAGGGAGACGCTATTTGACGGGGACCGTGTCTCGGGCACACACCGCTGTGTTTCTGGCCCTATGGATGACGTTACAGGCTGTTATTGGCTGTGCATACGAGAGACGACTGGGCACCCTTTAACCCCGCCCTTCTCTACGTCTGATTGGCTAGGTTCTTCTAGGACGGGGTCGCAGCTAGTTATACTGGTGCTAAACGCTAACTTTAGCCTAGTTATGACGCCATACGGCTCTACCAACCACACAGGCACAGAAAGACAGCTTTTAATTCCCGTTGTCCGAGGAATCCAACAATAAAGAACAGCTATTGTTTGGATTCCCTATTAATATTTTTATAGGCTTTCCTCTCACCCCTTATGACTGGCTCACCAGCCCCAGTAGAGATTCCAGATTCAACCCTAACCCATATAAATATATTATTATGTCTGAATGTTTTAGATGTTTCCATGTAAACTGGAGGAAACGTAAAAGGGAACACAGCCTGATTCTTCAAAAGGCACTTTGTGGGCATCGGCTCAGTAGCCACCTGGCTCCATCCAAGGGCCTCCACTAGTGAGGCCTTAATCGGTGCTCTGCTCATTATCAAAAAACCACAGTGCGATTTATTTTAGAGCGTAGGAGGCAAACTTCTTGCCTATGAGCCTTGACACCTGCACAGTCAATAAAACGTCATAGCGAAAATGATTCATACTGATAGACGGTGGGTTGTTATTCTGGCACTTAAGTTCAGAGGAACGTTAACATTTAATCTAAACCGTCATGGTGGGCTGGTTGAAACTAAACTAACAGTTTGATCAACCAAATCAAACATTGTCTTTGCAAACAACAGTGTTGCGTTACACAGTGAATTATATTAATTCTTAACCTTCTCCACAAGTCAACCAGTCTCAAAAGTAGAGAACATACCTTTTGTGACTTAAAAACATTATGTAACTTATAAATGAATATAGAATCAAACAATACAAGATTTTGTAGCATTATTAGAAACCTCCAATCAACACTTTACTGTTATAGATTGTTATAAATCCAAGTTTTCACATCCAGACCTAACATAATATTATGAACTTAGAGCATTTGCACAGAGTCAATAGACACTTATGTGGCTAGAATACATTTGGTCTTTAACAGTTTTTAAATTTTTTTTTAGATGGAGGATGTTGCCAAACCAGCAGAGCCAGTAAAAGAAGCCAAAGAGCACCTTCCACTATCTGACACGCACTTCCTCCTCAGGGATGCTGTCACTGAAACGGTTACCATAGGAACTCTTCCCCCTCTTCACTTTCTTAATGAGACCGTTTTTGAAAGGACGGCCTCGGAGAGAGAGGACGAGGAGAAAATCCTCTGCCGCACCGCGGAGCAGAGGTCCGATCTAATCTCTGGCCTGTACGAGGGAGGGCTTAAGGTGTGGGAGTGCACTTACGACCTCCTGGAGCGGCTCGAGAATGCCGGAGAGACCTTTGGGGGGAAGGCCGTTTTGGATCTGGGCTGCGGTGCCGGGCTGTTGGGGATATTGGCTCTGCAAAGGGGAGCCAGGCAGATCCACTTTCAAGATTATAACAGTACAGTTATTGAACAGCTCACAGTGCCAAATGTAATACTAAACTGCCAAGAGGATGACGAAATAGATAGCGAAGAAGACAAAGAAGGGAGTGGCATGGGGAAAGTACAGGAGGAAGATAGCTGTAAAGAGAAAGAAAGGATAAGAGCTGCAGACCTGTCCCAGCACCATTCACTAGCCAAGTGTCGCTTCTTCTCCGGCGACTGGAGCACGTTTCTTGCTTTTCTCAAAAAGGAGGACCCTTTACCCAAATATAACATTATATTCACCTGTGAGACCATCTACAACCCGGCATATTACCCAGCGCTACACGAGACCCTCCACGAACTGCTGGCCCCGGGCGGACTGGTCTACCTGGCCACCAAGTCGCATTACTTCGGTGTCGGGGGCGGGCTGCACCTGTTTGAGACCTTCGTGGAGCAGAGGGGTATTTTCTCTGTAGACCACCTGTGGGATGGTGAAGAGGGGCTGCAGAGGCACGTAGTCGTCCTTCGCTTTAGAAAGGCAAAGAGCCTTTGAAGAGGCAAAGCAGCTGGGTTTGACATGCAGCTTCGTTCGTGTAGTCGCTGTCCCTCAGCGCAGTCAAATTCAATAAACACATTGGGATTCATTTTTTTCTATGCACCTGCACGTTTTATGTAAGTCTTAACTGGTGATACAAGGCTTGAATAAAATATGCTGTGTCATCTCTTATTTCGTCTTTGGTTACATATAGCTTCCCTCACTTCCTATATGGGAATTTGAATATTTCTGCCACTAAGTGCAGTTGAAAGGGGCTGTTACTGGTCTTTAGATGCATGGGGAGAAAAAAAAGGAAATGCGCTCAGTGACCTTTGCAATGATTTCCCCAGTGTTCAAACAACAGCATGAAAGCCGGGCTTGTTTCTGAAGTTCCCCACAAAATGTCAATTGCAACTTATCCCACCAGCCAAAGGATGTAGTTTGAAAGTGGACTCTAGAGTCAGTGCACATCGTTGGTGGGACTCTGTGGGTTTTCTGTACCTTTCTGTGGGGTTTTAGCATCAGTAATCTGAGAGTGCTCGATTGCCTTTTCGTTTCTGAGGAAGTGTATGTGATATTCTGGCTACTTCCTCGTATTTGTGGTGACTGTTAAAAAAAGAAGAAAAAAAAGGATGATGAATTCAGAGGTTTGTCACGGGGTCAGTGACCAATGCAGCTGGTGATTACTGTCATCTAGCATGTTCAATGGCTGGTTTCACCCTGCTGTGCTCATCGATCAATCAGTGTCACATCCCAGTCATGTTTGACCCGCACCTGGGAGCAAACAGCTAAATTACAAAGGCTGTGCTATTGTGTACACCCCAACAGCCCTCACCTGAATAAATGACTCCAGCTACACAAATATTCACTCGAATCAATCTCATCATCATCATGTCCATGACGCATGTGTTAGCCTGTAGCCATCTGACAAATTATATTTGTTTTAAAAAACTAGGAAACGTAGTGTCAACATCTCAAAGACGACATGCATTTCAACTCCCACCGTGGGTTGAACGATTTTCCGCTGACTTATTATTTAAAACTTATACTATTGTTAAAAGACTATTTCTCTTTTTAAATGCAGTTGCTGTTTGCAAACTTCCAGTGAGTCTGCTTCGTCATTGTCTCTCCTCTCGACAGCTGTTCAGGGCCTGCGGGGGAATTCCTGGTTCCTCGAGCAGACGCAGCCTTTCCCCTGCTTACTTTATGGGAACAGGGGGCAGGGCAGAGTCAGATGGTTTTCCTCAGAAACTATTATGTGTTGATTCACTGTGAGGGGGCGTGCTGTTCACCACTCCCACCGCTTCCTTCTTACTGGGAAGTGACTGTCAGGCTTACCGAACGGAGGGAGCGTATGAGAAAACAGACAGCGGGGAGGGAGGGGGGACTGATGGGTGATGTGAAAGGTGGTGGTATTTAAGGTGCTCTTTCCTGAATGTCAGACAGTATGTGGCAGGCTTCCATCGGGCGAGTGAGCTGTGAACCGGGGAGATCACTGTATTGTTTATTTAGTCTGTTCAACGTTGCAGCGTCTTTGTTGAGGTGGGACCGCTGGAGAGCGCTGAATGCGTGACCCTCCCAAGAGCGCCGTCCTGGGAGGCCTCCACGAGGAGATGGATTTCTGATGGATTCATGATCTGGGGAGAAACGTTTCATCTAATGATTGGGGTAAGTATTTAAGTAGAAAACATTCTCAAACTAATCGACTTTTGGTTAAAATAAAAAAAGAAATAATTTTTTATCTCAAATTGTAAGAAATGCTTATTGAAAACCACATGCTACAAAGTTTCAAAATGTTTATGACCTTTTTTTAAATTGAATTCAAAAAATAAACTTCCACATTCTTGAACTCCTATCAGGTGGAAGGCGTTGATGCACTGAACTTTACAATCATTTGATAAAAGCATAAAAGCATAAAAAATGGAAACGCAGTCACATTTGGATAAAAGCGTCAGCTAAATGACATGTAATGTAATGTAACTGGCGCAGGCCGTAGGAGTGAATTCATGGCCTCTAATAGGGGAATTCTTTTCTAGTGATATGCTGTAGAAGGGGTTGTTTCCCAGTCCAACTGCCAGGAAAGATAGGAGTTTCCTGAACGTGTTCAGGTGTGGCCTTCCTCAACAAGTTCATTGTACCGTGTTGCATGTCTCCCAAAAGAATGTACACACACTGAATAAACTCCAGTGACTGAGATAACATTGAGGATCTATCTTGCTGCCCTGTTTACTCCTGGACTTCAACAAGGGAGATAAAGATATTTTCAGTTAAAGGAAGAGATCCTATCAAACAACGCTGTTAATATCAAACCTGTTTTGGAGGGTTCAGAGATACATGGACCAACAGTATGTCAGTCGTCACATTGTTCCCCGGTGTGTATGCCATAACCGACAAGTAAGTGCTTGTATCAGCCTGGCGGGCACTTTCGTTTCTCTGGTTTAGAAGCATTGCCAGGAATACCTCTTCCAACTTACCACTACATTAGATCCTTTCAATCATAACAGCCTTTTGGAGCTTTGTGTCCTAATTTAGTTTCATTGCACTTACCTGGAATGCCTCTCAATCTATTGCCTACAAATGAGAAAATATGTTTAAATCACGTTGTATTATAGTGTATAGTGCAAAGGTCAACTATGAGTAATCATATTGAGTTGCTGTTGTAATGGCCTCTTGCTCAATCTTCCAATGAATGAAGTAAGGGGGTTGTTATTATCTCATCTTCACTCAGCATTTCTTGTGAAATGGGGAAGGTCATGAGTGACTCAGGCTCAACATCCCGTAACTTCTGAACCGTACACATACTTTGTTCATTGCAGAAGCAATTAAAGCTGTTGGGTTGACTAATTGTTTGTATTACATTAAACCCTAGGCAGTAAACTTAGTTGAAAAGAGGTTTATTAATGAAGCGTGAGTTTAATGGATTTTAAACGTCCATTCAGGACTCCTGAAGACCGACTTTTGATGAGTGTTGTACCATGAGAACTGAATTCCATAGATGGTGGCATCTTTAGGTGTCATCTATGGGCTCAGTTCTTTTGGTACGGTACTAATTTGTCAGCTTGAATGCCCCCGTTAGTTAAAAGGCATTAATACGGTGTTCAGTATGTCAAATGCTTATCAATTACAAAAATGACTGTTGAATGTTTGTGTATTGTTACTTTTCTTTCATTCATAAGGAAATATTTTCAAATTGCATATACTTTTAATGTGAATAAAAAATACATTTGTAAAACTATTGATAAGAGTGAATCATGCATATTTTATTTTCATAATAAACAATCAACGATAATAATGTTTGTCTGTGATTTATTGACTTGCCTTTTGTTTTAATTTAAAATCCTGCAACATTTAAGCAATACATAACAGAGAGTGAGAGAAGAAAAACTGGCCTCATACAACCCACACATGTTGACCTTTTTTCGGATTTGATCTCAGATTAAAATCTGCAGTTGTGGTGATGACAGTTTAGTCTAGATTAGTAATAAACAATGTGATTTAAAACCACAGCCAACGTCCTTTTCAATTACAAAATCATAGATAGCCTGAAAGACACAATTCAAAACAGCACGTTGAAATACATGCATTTAAAATAGAGGAAGATTCAGTCATATATATTTAGTAGACCTTCTGGTTTAAAGCAGGTGTTTAGATGGATTTTTAAAGTTATTTTATTATATATACTGTAAATATACCCCAGATTTCGTTCTATTGTACAAATATATCTCCCACATAGGTTGAGTACCTAACAGGAGGCAGTTGAATTATTTGCTCTCCTTGTTTCCTAAATCAATACTTTTTCAAAAATGATATAGTTTTTCTTTAGGCCCATTTTGCTCTAAAAAACCTGCAAAAGCTTCAGGCCTAAAAACTCAACTCATATGGCCACAGTTTGGTTGACAATGCATTAGCCAACCAGAAGTACCAACAAATCCATCAGAACCTAAAATCCAGAGACGGTAAAAGAGAAAGTCATGACAAAACAAGTTCAAGATGCCTGTTGTCATGTTATTCACATTGACTGCATATAGTCTGAGGTACTTGCAGGCAATTTTTATACATATATTGGTAGAAATCTGTAGAAACAGAGAAAATGGCCATTTTCGCAGTCGTAACCTGCAGCATAACTGATGCATGAAGGTAATTGTAATCAAAAACTGCATTTGCAATTTCTCACAAAAAAAGCCAAACCATTGGGAGGACAACTTATGTTTTTTAAAATTATTTTGAAGTAATAAGAGAAGGGCTTTCAAAAACGAGGGTGCTGCTGTTGTCTACATTGAATAATCACCTTGTGCTGAAAGGGAGAGAGCAAAGAACAAAAGAGGGTGAGTGACACTCAGAGGCTCGGACAGGAAATTGCATTGAGAAATAAGGTGTGGTCTCAAGTTATGGAACTTCATTGTGAGCATCTATAGTGTTAACATCACTATTAGGTTTTGTTTTTTTTAATCGCTGTAGCACTCCTGACATGCAGCATCACTGCAGTACGATTCTATGATGACAGAATATATAGTATATTATTTATATAATTAATATAAATATTTCGTTTAATACACTTGATAATATAACACTACAATACATATCTAGATACCATATTGCTGTCTTAGCTGAAACATAGCTTGTTATGTTTTCAATCTCACCAAGGTTGCACTTATGATCTGCACAACACGTCAAGTGTGTTACTGATATATTATACACTGTCCAGATTCTTTACATAATACGGTAATATAATATGTGGTGATTACCATTATTTATATAATACAGAAGTATAGTATTCATTTAGTAGTATCCTGGTGCAGTTTCAACCAACATGCTTTAATGCACGTGTCCATTTAATGCAGCCGTTATAATAAAATAGATACAACATTTTAAATTTGAAAAGTCCATCACAGAAGGTCCAATCCGCCATACGCTGCTAACGTCGTTCAACTATTGAGAGGATCCATGAGCCGCCATGGCTGTTAAAAGGTCCAATGACGTGACTCCCACTAAACGGCTCTGCCATAATCCCTCTCTTCATTGGCCCTTACCGGCCATCAATCAGTTACGTCATGGTCACTATCCAACCAATGGCGAGGTTTTTTTTCTAACACGGGACGAGCAACAGGCTGAACCTTTGCTAGTGTCCACGGTCGTGAATAAACCTGTATTCAGTGGGTCAACATTTGTCGTGTAAAGCCCTTATGGTTGAGGGTCATCCGGCTTTCGTGGAGCTGGCGGTGGACAACAGAAGATAACAGCACATACGCTGCGTTTTTTAATTAGAAAAGTTTTGTTCCAGGCCGTGGCATGGATGAGGCACGGCCTACCAGCGGTGTTCAAACCCACGGGGTGGTGCCGCTGTTTCCCCCTGGACTGCAGGCTATCTACGGGGAATGCCGGCGACTCTATCCCGAACAGGCCAACCCGCTTCAAGTTACGGCCATTGTTAAATATTGGTAGGTGACGTTACCCCGATATTTGTTATGTGGGCCGTAGGTCCGTGGAAGGAGTTTAATGCTGTGTAGTGGAGCCTAAACTTTCAGCCGTCCGAGTCCTAACGTTTACGTTGGATGCTAAGCTAACGATCCAGAAAACTACCGTTACGTGACGTTACAGCAGCCACAGTGCTCGTGACGTGGACTGCGAAGTTACTTTCCCTGAAAGAAAAGTATCATCTTTACTAGAACAACTTAATTGTAATGTTGCCCACTGGTTTCATACAATTCTTGGCCCCAGTTAAGCTAACGTTACCTGCCTGTACGTAGGTGTGCTTTAAACATTGACGACAACAACAACAACAACAATGTTTTGACCTGGCTGGTGTTTTTTTCCTTATCTTTTTCTGCAGGTTGGGGGGACCTGACCCGTTAGACTACATAAGTATGTACAGGAGCACGGGCTGTGCGGCTCAGGACGTCCAGGAGCATTGGCACTATGTCAGCTTTGGACTGAGTGACTTGTATGGAGACAATAGGGTCCACGAGTAAGTGTGCTGAGCTAATGTAAATACGTGACTTCCGGTTGCACAGGGCACCTGGGGCAATATGTCTTCAATCATTCTACATAGTTAAAGGGGCCTCACGTCTTGTCTGTCTAATTATTTACCTAAACCATACGCCTCAAAAACCCTCATGCACATAGGAAGTCATTATAGTTCATGATGTTTTGTTCATTTAGTGTCTTATTCAGTGTGTGTATGTGTTAGATTTACAGGGGCAGACGGGCCCAGTGGGTTTGGTTTTGAGCTCACATTTCGACTCAAGAGAGAGACGGGAGAGACGGCTCCACCAACATGGCCAGCTGAACTCATGCAAGGCTTGGCTCGCTATGTTTTCCAGTCCGGTAAGAGAACACTAAACATAACAAAACTGTACTTTTTAGCAACTCAAAGTCCAGGTTAGCTATTTATTTTTAAATACCTTTAATTCAGAATTGTACAAAGTCTGTATCATTGACAGGACCAATCAAGTGGTATCAAGTGGTATTTTAATTGTAGGCCCTTTAAAAGAAAGTAAGCGTTTCTAAGTTTAGTTAAAAGGTTGAGCTATTTGTCAGATTAAACAAGCAGGTTTGAGACCCTGAGTTGGGCCCGGAAACACCAGTAATTCTCTGTAATATAAGACATTTTAGGAGCCCATTTACTCATCAATAAAGTGACTCTTAAATTGAGATGTAGTGAAAAACATTGTCACCTGGAAAATGTGTGACGTAGAGCAATAGTTTTTTATTTAGTCACATTTGGCTAATAGTCTAGTAAATAACACATTAGCATATTTTTGTTTGATTGACCAACTCGGCTGCAGTGGACATGCCTCCTTGTCAGGTCTTAGTGAATGCTTAGAATGTGTTCTTTGTGATGGTTGTGGTACGTCCTGTGATGCATTCAAATGTGCAGGAAAAGAGGGGTCTGCTGCAGACAGACAGTATTTTTGTTTTAGAGCTCTGGGTATTGACAGGAAGTCTTAATTTCTGCATTTTTCCCCCTCGCCGTTTTAAAAGGATTGCTTTCACAAATGTCAAACAGAGCGTTGTTTTAGTGTGTGACTTGATGCTATGTGTAATGGGTATAATGCTATGCTGCTAACTTCTTTAAATCAATCTGTTGTCTATTATAATGTGCACAAGAAAGTGTTAAGAGGGGAAGGGGGATTTTAAAGCCACCCAGTGGTTCTCTGCTATCCAGCT
Source organism: Pungitius pungitius (assembly GCF_949316345.1). Lineage (NCBI taxonomy): Eukaryota > Metazoa > Chordata > Actinopteri > Perciformes > Gasterosteidae > Pungitius > Pungitius pungitius. The sequence goes on along the minus strand of NC_084912.1, from coordinate 9,215,698 downwards.
GGGGTCAATTTGCGTGTGGGTGGGCTGGGCTCCTGAGCTTAATGAATGCTGATTCCGGGCCATCTTCCTCCTCGTGCATGTTACCTCCCAAGTAGACAGATTGGGAATGTCATTTTATTCTTTTTCTTGCCATATTTGCCTCTCCATTTTTCTCACTTACCCCCATCTTGAACTGTTACTGCAACGTTTCCTTCATCAATCCTGTGCCATTAAACAATGAAAGGAAAGTAAAATGCTCTGTGGAAAGTGTGCGCTCTAGACAACTTAAAACAGCCTGTTTTGTCCTACTTGGAAAATGAATATCTCCTTATGTCTCTTTTACAGAAAACACATTTTGTAGTGGTGACCATATATCGTGGCACAGTCCCCTTGACAACAGTGAATCTCGTATCCAGCACATGTTGCTAACAGAGGACCCACAGATGCAACCCGTTCAAACACCATTCGGCTCAGTGAGCTTTCTTCAGGTTGGTTCAAATATGCAATATTTGCATAGTTATGTTTTTATTTCAAGTACGTCGGTGAGATTTTGCTGATAACAGGAATTTGCCTGTGCATGGACTGCAAATTAATATTGGTAATGAGATAAAATTGTTTAGCATAAATGTCTGCACATTTGTATAGCTAACAGAAATAGTAAGTTGACCTAGTAAATATAAACTTCTGTGTAATGCTAAAAAGTTCCGGTTTGATGTTCTGTAATATGAGAGTGCTGTGGAGCCGAAGAACGTGTGTGTGTGTGTACACGGCAACCTTGTTTTTGTGGAATATTTAAAGGTGATGGCTCACTTAGTGTATGTGTAGTGTGAACCCACGACCCCACGGCCACTGGAGGCCGGAAAAGTCTTTCAGCTTGTTGCACTGTCTGTGTGCCCCCTTTTGCATCATGTCACATCATGCTGATGGTTCCAGGACTTTTGTTAAAATGGCATAATGGTAGCAAACATTGATCGAAAGGGGAACGACCACCTGTTCATGCTGTGCTCCCTCTCGTGTAGATTGTGGGCGTTTGTACAGAGGAGCTCCAGGCAGCACAGCAGTGGAACGGCCAGGGCATCCTGGAGCTGATGCGTGGAGTCAGAGTGTGAGTGCAACTATGCATGCGTACATGACTCGGCTATATGATCATCATAGCGATGCTTTAGATTTTGAAACAACACCATTCTGTTTCCTTGCTCTGGATTGTTATGTTATTATAGATCACTGGATCTGTGTTTGTTTTTGGTCTTAACAAGTCATTTAACAGAAGTGAACTGAAGCTGGAGAAGAAAGGTGCTTAGTTATGTGTTATAATTTAAAAACTCTTTCTTAGTTAAGCCTGATTAATGGCTGTGGTTAAAGCTGACCTGGATTAATGTTGACCATTTAATTGTGTGCAGAGCTGGTGGCTCCTGGCTGATCACAGACATGAGGAGAGGGGAGACCATTTTTGACATTGATCCACACCTACAAGTAAGACCCCAAAGCCCCATTTAAAATAATTTGTTTACCATAGATGGGCTCATACGTTTTCTTTGGAATTAGTCAATCGGCATTAAAAAAAGCATTAAAATGACTAATCGACAAAAGAAATTGCTTTTAAATCAACCATTGCATTATTTTGCTCTCTGGCACTAGTCGGCGCCCCCTGTTGGTCCAAAATTGTAGTTTAATGTGAGCTAGTGTTGATGATTGCGTATATTTCTTGCTCATCTAAGCAGGAGAGAGTGGACCAGGGGATCGAGACAGAGGGCTCCAACCTGAGTGGGGTCAGCGCCAAATGTGTGTGGGACGATCTGAGTCGACCGCCGGAGGATGAGGAGGACAGCCGATCCATCTGTATCGGCTCACAGCCCCGGAGGCTCTCAGACAAAGGTATGCCGAGGCCCCAAAGGAGTGAAAAGAGTGTGTCATCTAATTTAAGGGCGAGCAGATCCAAGAACGCGTCGCCGATCCGTGCATGCGAGTTCTAGTTCCTCGTGGTCACCGGTGCATGATGGGAGGATTCCAATCTGATTTCTGTCTGTGTGTTGACAGACACGGAGCAGATTAGAGAGACCCTGAGAAAAGGGCTGGAGTTTAACAGCAAGGCAGCGATACCACCCATCAGCAGCCAGAGACAGGGCCACGAGAGACCTCAGTAAGTGTTACACACACACACACACACACACTGAACATGGATTCAGTTCAGCACGAGGGCTGTGCTTCTGACACCTGAACTGTCATCAGCATTGTTTCATAGCTTCAGCCATGACATTTGGGTTTGCCACAAATTTGTTGCAATTTTTTTTCTGTCAAGTTGTTAATGAGTCCGGTTACTGCTCCCTGAAAGGAGTTGTGAAATCTGTGTCCGTACATTTCCATCAACAGACAATAGCAGAGGAGCTGCCATTTCCCCCTCCTCCTTCACAGCAGCTGTTTTTCTACCGTTTTTTTTTGCAGCTGTTTGTACTGTATCAGACTTCCTCACTTATATTTCCCCTTTTCTGCCCCCTCTTTTTTTCTTTTCTCTTCTGTGTGTGTTTCCCAGGAGTCGGAAGGACAGCTTAGAGAGTGAGAGTTCAGCAGCCATTGTTCCCCATGAGCTGGTCCGAACTCGACAGTTGGAGAGCGTCCATCTGAAATTCAACCAAGAGTCGGGCACACTGTTGCCTCTCTGCCTGCGGTACTGCGCCGCTCTCCCTTTTACTCCCCCATACAGTATTGACCCATTTTTGGAGTGCCTCCAAAGACCGGTGGATAAACAAGTATTTCAGTTCTGTTAACATCTTGTTTGATGGGTGTGGCTAGCTTGCATTATGTAATCTCTATCTGAGGATAACGAGACCTTTGTGTGAGAGGGCCAGATGGAGCGGGATTGACGTGCAAGAACGGTGTAAGAGGCCCGACACTGGAAGCATCAAATGTTGCCAACAGACTACGTGACTTCTAATTTTGCAATATTTGTGATAATATGTCAGCATTTCAAACTATGCAATCCGTCCCACCCCACCCGAGTTGCGTTGTCACTGAAGTATTAGACATTACTGTATTGAATGGATTTGAATTTCTACTGATTGTGTGTTGTGGTACATCACTTCAACTTAATCACAAAGCCGCTGCTATTTCTGCTACTTTATATAATGGCTTTTCATGTAAACCTTCTTTATTTGTTACTCACTCTTTCAATGGCCAAAGGTCTATAATTAAGTCCATGCAGACGAATGAAGAAACATTTTTGTCCTTGGATTATGACAACTTAATCGTTGCTTGCTGGTAATGGCCACGTGGAAAGTAGAGTACTCTGTTTCGGCTTGAAGAAATGCAAGTGCACATCTGTGTGCTTGTCTGTAGTTCAAACCTCTGTATTTCATCTTTTTCAGGGGCAGGTTGCTCCATGGGAGACACTTCACATTTAAAAGTATCAACGGAGACACGGCCATTACGTTTGTGTCCACCGGAGTTGAAGGAGCTTTTGCTACTGAAGAGCATCCATATGCAGCCCATGGCCCCTGGCTTCAGGTATACAGACACACACACACACACACACACACGCACACACACCAGTGAGCTCAAGTCCATTTTTAGTTTAGTCCATTTATTAACCTTCTTCTCTCCTTGTGTAGATATTGTTGACTGAGGAGTTTGTGGAGCAGATGCTGGGGGATTTACAGGAGCTTAACACTCGTGAGGAGGTAATTTAAACATCCTTTTTTTATTTTGTGTAACTTGGTGGTGTTCAACTGCCTGTTTTTTTTACCTTGTATCCTTTTGTCTTTTCAAATAGACAGAGTTACCGAAGGAGTACAGCTGGCCAGAAAAGAAGCTGACTATCTCTGTCCTACCAGACTCTGTGTTTGATAATCCACTGCAATGAGACAGAAACTTCATCTCTGGAACCCCTCCGCCCCTCTCCATGCAACCTGCGTACACACACACACACACACTCTGCCAGAATGGACTATCGTGAACAGGAGACCTCCCAGAAGAATCAGTGACCCTGAGCTGTCTGGTTGCACTGATATGTTGAGACTGTTTCACTCCTGAGCTTGAGCTAAGGGAGGATCTAAACTCCTTTGACTGTTGCCGCATTCTTAGACTAGCCCCACTGTTTTAAAATGTTTCTCTTGGGCTTGAGTGCTCGTCGAGAATGTACAACCAGCCCGTCTAGATGTTTGACCCATACGAACACTCATCATAGGCAAAACTCTCGCTGTAGGAGATCAGGGAGTGCTTGCAGGGCTCCGAGGGCTGCCACGGTCTGAGGTCCAAAGTATGCATCATAAATACATTTGATACCGCGTCCTGTGATCTCTGGATATGGCGGCGTGGGCCATAACCTCGTTAAAAAAAGCCATTCTATTTATTCCACTGACCTTTTTAGAAAAGAGTGAAAAGTTACATGTTGAACTTTCGTTTTTTCAGTTTTTCTTTTCATTGAGCTTCTTTGTGTGTGTATAGTATTTACAAATGCTGGACATTTTTCTGTAATGTTTTTGTCAAACCAAAGTTTTAGCTGTTGGCGGCCCTTAGCCATCACAGTCAAACGTATCCCGAATCTACGATAACAACTGAACTATGACTCATTCATATTCATATCCTGTGAGGCTCAAACAAGCACATGACTTGTTTTCTTATCTGGCAAATGTTGCAGGTATAATCACCCTCCCTCCCCTTAGAAGTTTTAATTTTTATTTTTTTATGATGATGCATCTTCTGAAGTAAAGTCCGTTGAACATTTTCAAAGATTAGCAATCTGCGGTTATTGTCCTCAAGTTTTTTTGTCAGTAGGCCCGTACTGAAAACGAGTTGTGCCTCAGTGCCTTGTGTTGAAGAGGACCACAGCTCTTAATGTTAAAGAGAAGTCACATTTAATCAAGGCTGCTGGCTTCTGTCTTTTTCTGTCACTGCATTCCTTTTTAAAACAATAAGATTATATTTTACAACAGATTTATACTTAAGTGATAGCATCTTATTTTTTTCTTCGACTTTTTCTATTCAAAGTGACAAATGTATGGTTAAGATGTTGATGTGGAATTTTGTACTTACTATTTTATGACTGAATTGCCAAGATTGTAATCCCAAGTGTGTAGGTATTTACACAAATAAACCTGAAACACTAATGCACAATCAAAGAGCTTGATTTTATATAAAGATTTTGTGTGTAAATGTTTTTATCCATGTGCTTTACAATTTGACTTCCCCAAACACACCAATGTCATACTTTTTTTTAACTTTATGTTCTTATGAGGACATCAAATTATATGATGGTGATTGTTTTTATAATCATGAATTATAATTTATATGATTAATACATTTTATAAAAATATGTAAGCCACTTTTTAATGGTGCCTCATATTATGATTGTATTGTTTTCTTTAATTATCAACTAATCACTAATAAAAGCAAGGATTGGTTGTAAACTTCTATTGGCTTGTGTTAACAGTTAACTTTTATAAAGCTATACCATGGCAACCAAAACATTATTCATGTTTTATAACAGCCTTATTCAAAAACCGAACGAACAAAGCCGAATAAACCATGTTTGGTATCGATATTAACTGTCATGTCATTGCCTAATCCCCCCGCTAGAGGGCGCTGTGTCCGCCCGCGCTCCGCCTGCCTCCCCTCCGCTCCTCCCTGTCCGTGCATCCCCTCCGTGACGGGTCACGTTGACGGAGGGGGAGGAGAACGGGGGAGGCGGGGAGCAGTCGGTGTGGAAGCACTGAGATCCCTACCGACGACTCACCGTCTGCACGCACTTTTACCGTAAGATATTAGTCAAAGACTTTTTAACGGGAAACCGAAACCAGGCGAATACGATACGTTCAGGACCGGAACCGGGACCCCCCCCCCCTCTCCCCACCGTGTCGAGCCGCTACGTCAGAGAGCGAGAGAGACGAGCTGGAATCGAATCGGAGGAGCTCGACCTCACCGCGGGCTTGATGCGAAGCTCGGTGATCCAGACGCACCGGAGTCCGCCGCCGACGACGACGACGACGACATGGGAAATAAATAGTTGGTAAGGTTGCTTTAATTCTCTAATAATAACACATCGTGACGTGGTTCGCTCCCCTGCTGTGGTGCTTTTTTTAACGATAGGAAAGAGCTCTGTTCGGGTTTATAAAAAAAATTTAAAAAAAATGAAAAAATCAAATGTCAGTGCAGCCCGGTGACATTTTTATTCGTCCTCCTTTGCAGTGTTATTCCGAAGCGAGTTGTCGCTCGCTTTCAGCCGCCGCGGCTTGTTCCGTCCTGTCGCGCATTCTCCGATACGAACATTCACCGTGAGTCAAATGTGTCTTCTGGTGCTCGTACGTCATCGCGGGACTGGTAGTTTGAGATGTGTGTGTGTGTGTGTGTGTGGTCAAAGTTTGACCGCGGAGGCGCCACCTCGGACACTTGTCTTAATCTGACCCGTGCGCATTTGGCCGCCTCGACCCATCCTTCTGTGCCATTTTGTTTCCAGTAGAAATAAGCCTAGTGGGCTTTATTTAAATAAGGTCATGTGTGTGTGTGTGTGTGTTTTGATATTCGGTTTCGCTTCTTTTCAGTCACTCGTCTGCCTCCAGCCGAAAGTCATGGACGAAAGTTGGAAAAACTGCTTCGAAGAGGAGCTCCTGTGTCCCATCTGCCTGAACGTCTTCGACGAACCCGTCCAGCTGCCATGCAAGCACAACTTCTGCAAGGGCTGCATCTCCGAGGCCTGGGCCAAGGACGCCGCCGCCGTCCGCTGCCCCGAGTGCAACCGCGACTACGAGCAGAAGCCCGCCCTGGAGAAGAACTTCAAGCTCGCCAACATCGTGAAGCGCTTCAACGCGCTCAACACCGAGAAGGCCCCCGCCGTGCTGCACTGCGTCCTCTGCAGGCGGGGGCCCCCGCTGCCCGTGCGCAAGGTCTGCCTGCGCTGCAAGGAGCCCTGCTGCCAGACCCACATCCAGACGCACCTGCAGCAGCCGTGCGCCGCCCCGGGACACCTGTTGGTGGACGCCGAGGAGCTGAGCGCCTGGACCTGTCCCAGCCACGAGGAGTACAGGCTGCTCCACTGCGAGGAGGAGCAGGTGGCCCTGTGTCCCTTCTGCTGCATCTCCCACTGCACGAACCAAAGACACACAGTGTGCGACGTGGACACGCAGCGCATACAAATGCAGGTATATGAATCGCACCCACACGTCCCCCCCCCCTCCTTTGGCCCCAGTTCACTCGAACCCCTGTCGGGTGACGGGTCGGCTGGCGTGTGATGGGGGCACTTAGGTGATTTGGAGCTGTTCATCGGTCTATAGGGGCCTTTATTCTTATCTGAAGCGTAAAGGACTGGACAGGTGAAAGCCGACCCTCGGGGTAGATGACACACCCCCAACACACACACACACTCACACACACACACACACACACAGACATGAGTACACACGCGTTTCACACAGCTTTTAACCTTGATCAAACCACCCAATCCACGCGGCCACGCCTTCACATTAGCCGCCCTGTGCCCCCGGGTAAGTGCTGTGATGCAATCTGCATCCACAGGAAATGATGACCCCCCCCTCCCACCCCGCCCTCACCCCCTCTTGTAGTTGTAGCTTCCCTGATCAGTTTCAGGATTTGTTCAGGGGGGAACTGAACGGACAAATCAACCTGCTTCTTCCTTTTTTTGTTTTTTTTGGAGAAACTAAATTCTGCTGGTGAATAATGAAGTTGACCTCAGGATGCAAAGGGGAACGCGGTGCCTCGCACAAGCCCAGGTCCCTTGGTTTCCTCTGGTTCTATACATCATACATCTTTACACAAGTCCCAATGCAAGCGCCGAGGTCTAAAAACACCACCACCACCACGCGGCCCCCCGTACACTCTGGTTCTGCCAATCGGCGAAGGGCCGGAAAGTGAGAATCCGATTTAGTTTCAGCATCTGCGGCGTGGCGGCCTTAATGCGTTTGGTGATTGTATTATTCCCATCAGGGAAAAGTTTATACACGCGTTTCTTTCCCGGTGTTCGGACTCACAGGGTTCTACAGCTTTGGAAGTATTTGGTTAAAAACTGTGGCTCCGGAGCTATAATTGGGACAAAAGACGTCTGTTCAGCCCTTTCCACAGCTGCTCGCTACACACACACACACACACACATGTGCACACACACACATGTGCACACACACACATCTTTCTGTTCTTTTGACAACTGTATGTCGTGCCGGGTGAACAGAGTCGTCCAGGACTCCGAGTTCCTGTCTCCCCCTCGGATCCACGTTGTCCGTGCTCGGGCCTTCTGACCCAGAGTGCACTCTCAGACTAGTTAATGTGGCAATAGTCGAAAGAGGCTTCTTGTATGTCGGCCCATTTCTTCAAGTAATTTGAGGCCAAAGTGGCGTCTCTCACTAAAAGGTTGTTCTCCTTGATAGAGCCCGGATCTATTTTGGTTTAAAAAAAAAAGAAGAAGAAGCTTTTTAAAATTCCCCTGGCAGCACTCTTGTTGCTTTTGGGATAAACAACAAAAAAACCATATAGCCATGTTGATATCTTGGGCTCTTGTAGCCTCGATGGTGATTTCAGCCCAGAAATGAAGAGTGATACGATGGTAACGGTGTCCCGGGGGTCGGGGCGAGGTGCAGCGCTCCCACGCAGCCTCACCTTCCTCTTCCTCGGGACGCTCAGCTGGAAACCATCGCTCACACCAGCTCTCCCTTGTGCTGCAATGTCTTGAATCCGTGCTGGAGTGAGTCAGTTACCCAGAATGCCGAGGGCAGTCCATTGACATCAGACGTGGGGAATGGCTGTCGGTTGATTGTGAAAGAGGCTCTCTGTTCATTGAGCCCGAGGCTCTTCATTTAAACATGAGCTTCCTGGCAACCCGGCGGGTGTCTGGGTGCCTAAATAGGACAGTGGGGGGGGGGGGGGGGGGGGGGGAGGAGGAGAGAGATCATTGGTGGATTTTTGGTAATCTTGATTAGAGGTAGGCTTTCACAGTGCCACCGAGAGACCAGCAAGAAGACAGCAGCCCCCCCCCCACCCCTCCGTCCCCTTGTGCTACTTCCAGCAAGACAAAAAGGGGAATTGGAGAAAACACGGCAGAATGAGGAAGACACAGTTGTTGACCACGAGCGTCCAGGCGAGGCCTTTGGCAGAGTGAGCCTGTGCAGCGTAAAGCAGCACGTGCTCTGTGCACCATGGCAGTAACCCGACAAAGTGTTCTTTCCCGTTTAGGCAAAGAAAAGAAAGGCATGACATACCGCTGAGAATAAATGCACCCGTCCGAGAGGAGGGTTTTTCGTACCAGTCGGCTGCTTTTGGAAAAGGAGGAGAGCGCGCAGTACGTGAAAAACTGGACGGGACAAGAAACGCAGCCAAAGAGCGAGGCGGCGCGCGAGTTCCAGCGGTTTGGCACGTTTGGGCCGCTGAGCTGAGAGCGAATGTATCGGCAAGGCGTAGGTTCAGCATGTGGCTTGACTGCATGTCGCATGATTAGGAACAACGCACGCACACACACACACTTTCAATAAGATGATATCTATGTCACTCTCCACCCCTTTCGGTGCACAAAAGTAATTGCATTTAACCTGAGAGGCTAAAGGTGGGTACTAAGCCGAGCTAAAAGATGTTCACTCATGTGACTTCTGAGGCTTGACCTCAGAACTCCACTAACTTACCACCTGATGTGTGGGCTTGTTGCCTCCTCATCGTTGGTGCATTAATCAGACCTGGATGTGCGGTTGGGGAAATGGCTGAAAAAGTAGTGCCGGAAGAACATGTGACACAAACATGATGAGGAACTACTCGTCTTAAGAAGGCCCCTGAAGTGCATTCAGAGGTCTACAACTCTGCAGGGTTTATATGTTGCAGAGAAGAAAAAAAGATTGAGAAGAATAGTTTGTGGAGTTGCAGGCAAGGGTAGATATCAATTACATTTCTCCAAAGTAAAAATGTAATGACACACCGTTCCCTAAAGGCAGGCTCGTTGTCCCAGCAACTGTACAATATATGCCTTGATGACGTTGGGCTTGCTGGTCCCCACCTCTTGTGCTTCTGCTTTTTAATAAAGTTAAATGCATTCTATTTTTCCAGCGAGACGTCCTTCAAAGTGGACTTAAAGGGACTAGCGAGCATTTATGGTTGGCTAACAGAGTTGTACGCTGTGTCACTTAGACACTCGATAGGATTGTATTTACAATATAGACATTATAGTATTATTCTAAATGCATTATTTTTTTTAATTCTTCAATTTTTAAGGTTGCTAGACAGAGAAAAGAACCACTCACTCACACTTAGTCGGGGACGAGCGAACCTTGAGGGGAATTTAGCTGAAGTTGATGGAGACCCAAACTGTGGTAAAAAGAGAATTGGTATTGGACCAATATCTGTTGAGTGAACACTGGAATGTTGGTCCAGGTTTCCCAGATGTGTAAATAGGCTACAATTTCCTACAGTGAAAGATGGCCATGGTTGTGTTTTTTGTTGTTGTGTTTCGCTGTCTCCATTGTCGAGTTAACACTCCACAACTTTAGACCTGATCGTCTGGCTTGTGGCCATTCTCCTTTATTCGAGTTGCGTTGTCAGTTGTTGCTGTTGGAGAAATGAGTGTAACACAGTGAATGATCTGAATAGTAGAGCCATGTTATGTGAACATTAACCAGCACGTGTGTCTTCATACAACGTAGTTTGCAGATCTGGTAGTGTGTAAGTTACGCAGTGTGGAAATCACAACGACTTCAAGACATCCGCTTACAAGACAGCCATTTGTGTTGCAGTACAACAAAATTGTTGTTGTACTGTGGGCCCACAAATAAAAACAAATAAATAATGAAACTTGTTAGTGTATAATATAGTCCAAAGTCGTCCAGATCAAATTCACCATATATATATATATATCTTTTTTTGTTGTTTTAGAAACTACATGGCCTGTTGGAAGGGATCTGCTAAAGTATAAGGGCCAGCCAGTTGTTGTACATAAGACTCCATGAGTGTTGTCAGCAGCTGAAGAGGGCTGTTGCTGTGATACCACAACCTAGCTACCCCCGAAACTCACCCACCGGAGACCACAGGAATGTCCTCATTCTCCCTATCGCCCTCTTTTATTTATTTATTTATTTTTAATCAAACTTCCCCTCCGTTGGTTTCACCGTTTTTTTTTTCTTCTTTTGTATGTGTTTCTCACTTTATTTCTGTCCGCTCTCGGCATGTGCGAGCAGAGCAGAGCCCAGGAGCGCTTCTCCTCCCGTGCACACTCATGCGCACACCCCGGCGTTATGCACACAGACATGACAATCTGTCACTGACACAGAGGCCAGTGCAAACAATGGGAGCAACGCATGTGGCGAGATGAGAAGGCAGAGAGGGGTAGTGAGACCCCCCCCCCCCCACACACACACACACACACCCCACCCCCTCTGCTTTTTTGCCTCCTCCTGCTCCCTCACATACACATTAGCTTTCACATATAAATACATACACAAGGCTTCGTTGCCATGACAGCAGGTTTTCTCTTATTTGGCCACGGTGCCTTTCCCCAAGCAGAAGCAGTTCATTAAAAAGGGTACCTGCCCTCCCCTGTTCCTAGTTAGCTGTCAGTCAGGGACAGTGGATTGATTTCCATCTCCTGCAGTGAATGGAGAAGGATTATGTTTACCGGCTCTTTGGCTCTTTTTGCACTCTAACCGAGTCAATGGAGGAAGCAGGCTGGGTCCCAACAATGGACTTCAGTGGCTGTAGAAGGGTCCCAGACACACCTAGATGCATTGTGATGGGATTTTCTGGTGCTTTCCTCATTGACAAATCACATATGTGGTGTTAATTCCTCCATCCCATAAGGGATGTTGTGGAAGAAATTGTCTGAGTGACTCATGAAAATCAAGCAGCTTTGCTAAAGTCCCAGCAGAGAGCCGAGTAGCAACAAGGAATAAAAAAGAAATTGGTATTTTATATTTTTGGTGTGTCCTGTAGAGGTCCAGCCGTCTCACCCATCTCTGGTGTGTCTCAACAGAACCTGCTAATGAGGCAGCAAGGCCGACTGGATGGTCGTGTTCAGAACATCGATGAGCAGCTGAACAAGCTGGAGTCGGACAAGACGCTGATGAAGGTACAGTGCAGCGTTCCTCATTGCCTTTTGGTCATTGTGTGGGTTTGGCGCTGTGATTCTGTCCACACGCTGCTGTAATGAAGCAGTCCGTACCTTTTGATCACTGTTGCAAAATACAGAAAAGAAAATTAAAGCTTTGAATGGCGGGTGCTTTGGGGTCAAAGTCGCTTCAAAAAGCACAGATTCCACAAAATGAAGTAAGCAAGAGAAATGTTCTAACCTACAATAACTTACTTAATTAATTCCTGCATATTGACACATTTATTATTATTATTATGGGCTTTTAGTTTCTTTATATGTCTGACATATTTTGGTAATAAATGTTTCCTGCTGAATGGTATTTATTATTTACGTATTGTACCATGCTAAAACATTGCAAATAATTGATAAAAAGGGAAAATTGTTTATAAAAGTTTTCCCTATATTATATCACACTTTTGGTGGAGTCGTACGGGACGGATGAGAGTGAGCAGATGGTGGATTCAAAAGCGATTACTTAAGATCTGTTTTTTTACTATACAACCATCTCTGTAAATCACCTCGTCCCCGTCCTTTCTCCACAGGATGCCGTGTCTGAACTGAAAGAGCGAGGCAGAGCCCAGTACCAGAGGATGCACGCGCTGCTCGAAGCGAACCAGGCGGAAACCGTGCAGACGCTGGAGAGCACCTACACCACGTACGTGAGGAAAAACTCCCAGCAGGTCCTGCAGCTCAACGAGAAGCGCCAGGAAGCAGAGAAACTCCTGAGCTCCGTCCAGACGTTCTTCAAAAGAGCAGACGGCATCAACTTCATGAAGGTACATGAACGTGTCCGTGCAGGCGCACAAACATGTGATGGACACACACACACACACACTGTAATATGTGTATCTGCAGCAGGCCCTTTGCCTCCGAATGTGTTCATCTCTGCTCCTTTAGCTTTTAGTGAGGTGTTTTAAGGCCTCCTGTGCATCTTATTGTCTTTTTCAGAACACCAAACCGTATCAGCTGCTAATGGACAGGTACGCGTTGCTCCTCCTATTCCATGTCTCTTTACTGGTACTAATTGTATTTAACTTAGTAGTGATGTTTCATTTCTTCTACGACGCTGTTCATCTTTTTAACAAAACCAGTGATGCTTTGCATCAACATTTTTATACAGCTGTATAAATTGGGATGACCCTAGTAAATACAAAGGAATATGCAACCAAATGCACTTTCTTTTATTGTTAGGATTATTCATGTAATCCTTACATGAACATAGGATTATGTGTATGTAGGTATATACGTCATACAACAAGCAAAGTATGCTTCTATTCTTCGAATAAGTCGCACGCCTCAAGGTGCAAGATGCATCTCCGGCAATGGTGCAAACGCTTTGCTGAATCTGGTCCCTTTTCTTTTTAGGTCAAACACACACCTGAGTAATGCTATCCCTCCACTCAGAGTGGGCCAGCTCAATTCTCATCATTTGCTGTCTGAACTTTCAACAAGAGAAAAAAACATGCGAACAATTCTGGAAGGTAAGAAAAAAAGAGGTCAAGCAAATGCAGATGAGGGGAAAGTGTATCTCCACATATTTAACATCAACCAGAAATAACTATTATTTTATTACTTCTGCCCCGCTCAGAGCCCTTCAGCGAGGCGCCCATTCTTGAGATCGTCCCGTCTCACAGCAGCTCTGCCGGCTCTCACGCGGGGGCTGCTTCAGGACCGCAGAAGAGGAAATATGGCTTGGCTTTCCTGGACAGCAACACGACAAACTCCAACTCCCAGGATCCTCCGCCGTTGCTCTACAGGAGCAAAAAGCCCTTCCTGGTCGATCAGAACCATCACGCCTCATCCATGTATTCCTCCGAAGGCCTCTCCCAGAATCCCCACGGCGGGCCCGGCCACGGCCGACTGCTCGGCGCCGCAGCCCATCACGTGGTGGGCCTCGGGTCGAGCTCCAGCCACCACTCAGGGACCATATTCCCCCCCTCCCATTTCCCCAGTGGAGGCGCCTCGCAACAAGCCATGTACGAAGGGAGGAAAGTACTGATGTGCACTCTGAATAACTGCTGCTGCTCCCGGGCCCCAGCTGCTCGCGCCCGACCTCCGTACCCAGCATCGGACTCCTTCCCCCCCATGACCTCTCAGGAGTTCCCCCCCCCGCACGCCCCGCTCCCTACGAGCCAGCCACTGCAGCATTTTCCCATGAGGGGAATGATGGAGGCCTCACAGACAGCCAGGCACCCCGACTTCTACGGGCTGTACGGCCAGTCTTCCACCAAGCATTATGGGACCAAGTGAAAAAGACAAAACGGAATCAGCATTTTATCTGTTTTTGTGAAATCAGGACTATCATCAATCTCTCGGTTTGCTTTTTGTTACTGTTTCCATTTTGGAGAGATATGTTATCAGTATGTGGCTCCCACACGCCATGATGATTATATTATCTACTTGACCTCATTTTGGGAAACCATGCCCCGGTTATTTAATTAGTTTAATTTTCAATCGCAAGTAGAAAACAACAGAGGGTAACCGTAGTAACGTTGTAATTTGAAAACAGGTTTGTATTTTATTTATTTGCTGTTTCAATTCGACTGGAAGTGCTTATGTGAAAAATGTCGTCTTAAATCCTTTCAGACAGTGAACAAAATAAATAACATATCCTTCGTATCCCAAGTCCTGACATGAGACTCCAGAGACTTCAGTGCCTAAAAAGACTGTTAACATGCTCTTATTATTTCCTGTTCGCGGCTGAAAGCATGCAAGGAGCCTCTCCATGCACTGCAAAGTCCGTGTGGCTTTAGATAACACACTGGACTTCAAATGCTTGTGAGGTTTTTTTTTTAGTATTCTTTTTATACTATATAATGAATAAACCAAAATCTGTGGAAAATCTTAAATAAACAAGCATATTACTTTACCTTTTGTTGTATTCTAAGCAATAGTTTTCTTGGTAATCTTGTGGGCTTTTATCCATGGTTATGGCATAGACCTTAAACTGAGAGACCCAGAGGTCACATTGTGTGATTAGTTTAGAGTTAAGTTCAGTTTAACTCAGTGTGTTGGAGTTGAAATGTCAGCGCTTCCTGTAAAAAAACTAAAAAGAGGAAGAGAATAGGCGTTACCGTGGAGCATCCCACCCTGTGGTTCACCCACAGTCTATTCATAGGCTCCAGAGCTCGTAAATGAGGGGAAAAGATGTTGAACATACGCTGCGTTCGGAGGGATCTCAGAACACGGTGGAGGAGGTTTGGACAAAGATTTGTTACAGACCAGGCCACACAAGGCCCATTATTTGTCAATTTAGGACAGTTCACTTCCTCGTCAACATCCTGGTCTCTGGCATAATCTCTGTCTCATCCGTCTTTGTCTCGTTATTGGCGCTCGTGTGTCAAGTTGGGTCAGAAAACGGCAATAACCGATGAGCACACACCCCCCCCCCCCCCCCCTCTCCCCCTCACCTCTCTCACTCTTCGTCTCCCGGGGTATCATTTGCTGCCGGGGCCCGACGTGGCGTAGGAGGAGGAGGAGGATATAAGCAAAGAGTTTTAATGAGGGCTGGGACAGCATAGTCATCTACTTATCTGTCACTCATACTCCTTTCATCATTCCCCCCCCCCCCCAGCTAGATGGCGAGATAGATGCAGCGAGCTAAGGGGGCGGGGTGGACGGCTTAGAGGGAGGGGAGGAGAACGGGAGGAATGGTTAGAGGGGAGGGGAGGGAATACAGAGTGTGGCACATCACTTATTTATGGCTTATGAAATGTTCTGCCCTCTCGTCACGTTCTCCATTTCCGTCCCGACGTCCTTTTTCTGCGCGAACGCTAACATTTCTGACATTCTTTCCTAAGACCTCGGGCACCTTTAGCAAGTGAACGCACGCGGCAGAGTAGGAGGAGCTCAGGTTTAGTTACAGTGTGGCATGAAGCTGATATTTAATGTGTGTGTCTGTGTGTGTGTGTGTGAAAGAGAGAATCCTATTAGCATTCCCCTTGAGCACCGTTCCTTCTGTGTGTTATTAATAAAACATCCAGTAGGCCATACCATTAATTTAATCCATATAAATAATTGTATTCCTAGCAGTATTGTTTAATTAAATTCAGACTTTGTAATAGCACAAACATTACACTTTGAAAAAGGCATTTGTAGCGTAGTGTGTGTTTTATTTGTGCGAGTCAAACCCTGTTGTGTGAGTGAATGTGTGCCCAGGTGTCGGAGCCCAATCAGCCAGTTACTGTGTGTTTCCTCATATATGTGAAAAAGTGGGTCTGATTGTGTGTGTGTGTGAGGTTACACATACGGTTCAGGGTGATGGACCTGACAGCTGTGCTCTGTTGTGGCAGGTGTGTTTGAGCTGTATATGTATGAGTACAACACGCCCCTGCTTGCAGGAGGACATGAGCCCGTAGTGTGTCTGTGTGTGTGTGTGTGTGTGTGTGTGTGTGTGTGTGTGTCTTCAACGCATGAGTAACCGTCAGCTGTTTTGCAGCTGTTGTTTGTGCGCTTTAATGTGTGTCTAGATCTTCTGCTGGACTTACACTACCTGCGACAAGATGGTTAGGTGAAAATATTCAGTACAAATGAAAAAGGTCTCACAAGGAAACACTTGATCACTGAATAACTCCTGGAATGTACTGAACACCACTGTTGATATACATAGAACAGCTGGGGTCGGAGTTTTCCTCTGTAACTTTAACTCTGGAAAATGATTGACATGGTCCCAATGCATTTGCTCAGCTTGCAGCATTTGTAACTGTCAGCTCAGCAGTGGATGTAGGAAGTGGCTGATATGGCATCCTGAAGTATCATACATAGTATTTGGAATATATGAGTGGCCATTAGTGCTATTAGTCTGAACACACACACACACACACACACACACACACAGACAGATTCTTAGCAGTCCTACCAGCAGCACTGACAGGAACAGGGACATAAACAGCATATGCATTCAGAAAGGCTATTCATCAAACATGCACACTGCTAACCTTCATCTGATAAGGTCTTTGAAACGGGTGCCAAAAGGATAGCAGTGTGCACACTTGAACACACACACACACACACACACATGCATAAACGGTGCAAAAACAGACAAGAATCTGCGGCCAATGTTGTTTGATCTATCGTTCTATTTCATCCCAACATAAATCCAGTCTTCTGTTGCTTTTCAGCTGAAAGGAACCAGGCAACAACAAAAACAATACATATGAGTAAAATAAGCCATGACAGGAAGGGCGTGTGCAGGTAAACTGTTGCATATATGAAAATGGCAGGAATGCATTTCAGACGCCTTGTATGGAGAACAGCTGAGTGCAGGTATTAAGTGAGAATTTAGTGGCACGCTTCAGTTGTTGCTATAGTGACTTTGGCCACACTCTAGCGACACGTGAAAGTATCAAAGTTGAAAACTAATAAGATATTTTCAGTGCACTTTTAAGTATACATTCTAGTTTATGAGATACATTATTGCAATACATATATTGCCTTAATGTGTCAACTATTGTTCATAAGCCATACATGTAGTAGTATGAAGAGATTCCTTTGCATAGTGTGTGCCTGTTTGTGCTGCTTTCTTTGCACATGATGACGTAACGATGACGCGCAATCAAACAGGATGTGGTCTTGCAGCCAGGGTGTTTTTTCTTTTGCCTGAATGCGACTCAGGAGTTATTAAAAAGCATGCAGAAAGGGGCCTGTTAGTTACAGTGCTTCTTGGTCTGCCACAGAAGAAGCAGACAAACTGAACAGTGTCAATGGTGTCAGAAAACCATATTGGTTGGTAATATGCAAAGCTGCAAGGTCACAGACTGCAAACGTGCTGAGATAGAATACTACATTCAAACTAATTGAGGGAGTTGGGGATGAAGATGAACGTTTCACCCGGACAGAAGCAAATGTCGCGCATTAAGGATTAGTGTAATTCCCACTTACTTGAAATGGCTTTCCAATCTTGAAGAAATGCACAAGACCAGGGCGTGATAATACGTGATAAAACGTTAGAAAAATCATACTCGACACCTGTGTAAAATCCTTAAACAGGACATTTATTAAATAATACTCGCAAGTAGGAGACAGAGGTTGACAGCATACGCAGGTTATGCATCAAGGCTTCTCGAAGGTCATCTTCATCGCCACTGGAAGATAAAGCTGGAGATGAACATACTAAAAGGGAAACACCAATTGCTGGTCATCAATCCTGGATGCAGGCCATCATGTTCCACATCTCCGAACATATATTTTATCCTTTAAGTTACCACAAGATGATGCGGATCATCGTAACAGAGCGTGCACAGTTTTTCCAACAACTAAGAATAACATTTTAGTGTAAACTGACATCTCACTGAGTCGGATCTGACTTATTTGTGTTCATGGTTTGTACTCATCGGTTTTCCCTGCGGTGCAGCCTCAAATGGCCACATTGGTTATTGGGAGAAGCGATAATCACGTCCATTTGAGTCCTTTACTGTGCATGGCTTAACGATGAACCTGGCTTTTAATTAACGCTCCTCGGAGAGACATTGAGTAGCTTCTTCAATATCACGGACTGTTGAATAGTTCTTCTGCCCCCCCCCCCCCCGGCCCAGGGCAAAGGACTGGTGGACAGCTGCAGGTAGACACGACATTGCAGATGATGCCACATATCAGATATGTGCCATCGTGTCTTCATGTTCTGGGTGTGGGTGAACCAGTATCTATCGTATACAGCCACCACAATGCCAATTTGTCTTATTTCTCATCTCATTCCAACAGCATTTCTGTAATTCAAGAGAGGCCTCAGAGCTACTGATCTGTGGAGCGTGTATGGAATACTGATATTAATACAAACAAAGGACAATCAAGTACAGTGGGGAGTACAAATGCTCATCATAAAAATGAGTACCACAACATCATGTCTATAAATGAATGAGGTCATCTTATTCCCCGATACCTACTCTTATTTGTGCACGCTTAAAAATGATGTGGTAAACATGATGTTGTCACCACATGGCTGATGGACAACTAAACATGCGTCACAAGCTGTTTGGAGGATTATGACATTTCTGCTCATTTCGAGGTGTAAAAAGCTCATGTCCTTGCTGTTATGGAAGTACAAATAGGATGTTTCATTTTATAGATCCTAATTCGTATTTTGTTATTACTATTTACTAGACTAGAGCATATAATACAGAAAACCTACAGACAACGTGTATGTTTAAACAAAAAATGAAAAGCCCAAACTGCTACCCCTCTCAGGCTCTATGAACTGACATCAGTGATGCCTGTGATTTTGTAATGAAATGATCCCTCATTTTTCTGTGGCATTTCTTTCAGCACAAAATGCATGTAAACCGCACTGCTCAGCACGCAGCTTTCACCTCTAGGCGGAAGGTTAAGGACTTAACGCATCACACAGGGCTATAAAAACGTTATATCCAATAAAAATGGGGTAAAGGGTCACAGAACTCCCACATTGAGTTGGATGTGGTTTATGAGTCAGAAAATAAGCGGCGGCACCACCTGCTTCAAGTCAAGGTGACTTTAAATAGTTGGAATATTGTCACACATTGATTGGCTATCTTTCCATTTTGAGGCTTACGAGAGAGAGAGAGAGAGAGAGAGAGAGAGAGAGAGAGAGAGAGAGAGAGTATTAAGCACGACACCATGACAATGCAAAGTCATATATTTGTTTAAGCTTCCTCTGATGATAGCATCCCGACCCTGTCTCTTGTGCCTCCCCTAAATCCGGTTAACTGAAAGCTGCCATTAAGGGTATGGCGCAGGTGGTCCTTTCTCACGTTACCATGGCAGCGCCTGGACAAAACTTGTCTCATGAACATCTGGTGCTCAGGGTGTGACTTGAACCTCTCCTTCATTAACAAGCAATTACATTTTATGCAACTATATCCACCGGACCACATCTTAAAGGCAAATATTGGGCTTTTTAGTCAACTACAATGTCTGAAAGCTTTAGTTACCAGCAGATTTTACACAGACCTATAAGTTCAAGTGAAAACCACGTATCTCCAGATGTTTTCATTAGGAATGTTTGTGATGATCCTTAAGCTTCTTGGACCAGCTGCATAGTTTTGACACAAAGCTCATCTCTCTGGTTACTCAAGCATACCAGGTGTTTTAAGTTATCGGCTAAGGTTGCGTTTGGTGTTACAGCTCACTCTTCCCACAGAAGTTACATAATAGCAGCTGACGGATGGACACAACTGGCGACTGGACTGATGTTTTTTGGCCGTTTGCAGTCATCTTCCAGATAAGGAAAGAGTATATGTGATGAGGATGTCCCGGGCATTTCCTAGCTCTGCGGCTGTATCCAATCAGAATTAAGGAGCTCCATTGCATCCCGGGATGAAGATAAGTCCTTTGTCTGTCTACTTCAATCAGGGGCTCTTATGACTCTGACCATCTGCAGATGAATCAGTTATTAGATCCACAACAGCGATTTGCTGTTTACGGCTGATCATGTGTACACAAAAGGATGTTTGTGCAGATGTGATCGTAATGTAGCAAATATATATTTAAGTTAAGCTTGATTAGAAGCAGTGCTTTCTGAGAAGGAACACCCCCCCCCACCCCTAATGGCAAGAAACATAATCCTACAAGAAAACAATATTCTGAAAATTGGTGTAAAGGTTTTTTCTAACTTGTTCTGTTATGGAGGTCATTTGATGGTTTAACCATTTAATCATGTGAAAATGGGATTTAATACCTTTTTAAATAAAAGGCATTGGTAAACATAGCACAATGCTGGTTTACTGCTTCATCACTAAAATAAAAACATTGTGGGTGTTTAAATAGTGACTGAACTACTGCATGAAATTAAGATTACCTTTTTATTCAAGATTTCAAATGGGAGGTCAAATCAAATGTTTGCTTGACACTACAATACAAAAGATTCACATGAATTAATGTAACATTGACAAACAGTATTGTTATAACTAAACACAATTAGAATGGAGATAGTCTTGTGCACGGAGAACATTTAATGAATTGGACGTGTGCCAGTCATCTGTGCAACCAGACGACTCTCAGTTGGAATCACAATTAGTTTCCTGTTTGACAAGTACACACGCTTACAAAGATTTTGCTTTTACAACTTACAGCATCAAACAATAACAGAATCCACTAGTGGTAAAACACCTTTTCCACCATGATAGTGGTGACTGTACCATATACAGTAAAAAACACTGGGTAGCATTTAATAGCAAAAAACAATTATTCTACAAGTGAATCTCCAAACCGCAGTTAAACACACCGCTGACAAACTGACTGGTGAAAAGGAGAGGTTGTGATGTCACTTCCTCCAACCACCTGCTCAGCTTACACCACACTGAGCATTTACTTGGCTGGGAGAAGTAGTAGCTTTGTAAAAAAGCATCAGTCCTGTACAAAATAACTGTTATTTTCTTAAAAACATCTCAGCGAGTGAATGGGGCCCATTCCAAAAGACTTTCAGTGACCTCCACGCCTACTGCTTCTGCTTCTTCTTTGCTGGTTTAATGGGGCTGATCTCTTCCTCGTCATCATCATCCTCGTCCTCATCAGACAGGTCGGAGTCTTCAACCTGTGAGGCTGCACAAGAAAAAAGTCAAATCACTGTTTTAGTGATAATATGCAACTATGAGGTGTGGCTTTAACACAATACAAAAATGAGTGTTTGGCTGCAGCTGCAACCATAAAGATATTCCATCATCAATTCAGCTGCAGGTTATTATCATGACTCATATAGCTCGGTAGTTAAAACATGTCTAAAATTAATAATTGATAAATAAGGTTCTCTTTTGGAAATGTTAAATAGAGAACATCACCGACCAGTTTTGAAACGCTTTTTCTCATTCTCATTACTTAACTATTCTCAGTTAAAAAAGAAGAATAGGAGTGTTACCTATGAGGTGCAACCCGCTGACCGTAACTGGTCCCGTTCCAGCCTTGAGCCGGATGGTCACCGGGGCTTTCAGCTCAAACTCTCCCAGACTCACCTGAGAAATAGAAGGCAAACGTTGAGCGACATCTCCTCACCACATGAGGCACATTAAGCTGCATTTAGAGGGGAATCCCCGTGCGGTACCATGGGCAGGCAGCTCAGGTGAAGGTTGGCGATGGGCACCGAAATGGTCTTCCCTTGGTGGTTCATGGACGTTACCTCCACCACATTCGTCTCCTCCTTGGCACCCTCTCCCAGACAAACCTGTCAACAGTTGGGGAAACAATTCAACACATTTTAACGATTGGCAGCCACGTCAAAGTAAATCTTAGTTGATTAAAAGACAAAAATATTGCTTGGCAGCCTTGGAAGCACACGTCAATGTAACCCCCTGCTTCAAATTAGTGGAATGAAAGTCTTTTGCATCTAGTGAATTTGACAAATATAAAATCTGTGTGGGTTTCACATACTGTTCTGAGTTCAAGGAAGTGCTCCAGGTCCTCCTCTTCGTCTCCTTGGAAAGTGTAGAAAGGTACTTTAGGCGACAGCTCGCAGCCTGGAGACACATGGAAACCAGATTGTTTTTAAGAGCAGTTTAGTTTTTCGGTAACGCATGCCGCGTAATTCACTGGCTGAAGTAACTCAATTGTAGCAGTATCAAAGCTGGTGGCACGCCGTGGGGACATCGCAGAGGAGTCCCACGTGTGCGCCCCGTGAGCTGATTAAACCGCATTAAATGGTTCTTACTGAAAAGGAAGCTCTCCAACTTCGATTCACCCGATAGTCCGACTTCCGAGGATGAGTCGTCTTTGAAAGACATGTTGACGAAGCACAAAATGTGGATTTACCGTTAACGTTACAGCCAGAGAACACTCCACGAAAATAACAAGTGCGTCGCAAACTACTAGCATGCCGAACGCGTCATCACTGTGCGCCTGTTGTTCGGGGAAGTTTTTTTTTACTCGTCCAGACCGATCAATATTTATTAGACTAATCCAATATAACAAAAATAAAACTTGATGAATATAAATACAATTAGTTTAGTAGACAAATGATACACAGTACTTCTATATTCAATATCTATTCAAATAAAGTGGGGCAGTCGAAGGAACCATAAGTTGTATTTTAACACAAGTGTGGAAATGAAAATAATTGACATTCCCGTTCTGATAAAAGGGAAATTATATATATATATATATATATATATCGTGATAACTTATGAATAGGGAACTAATGCATGATATGATTGATAACTTAAGAATAGATACAATTCACCATATTTCAGGGTACAGAGATTAAAAAACACCTGAAAAATTAAAAATAAATTCAGCCAAGCCCAGAAAAGCTAACAAAACATACTAAGGAATGTTTCATGATTTATTCATTTTTATTCTTAGGTTTCTTACATACAAATTGTACATTGGTAAAGTGTAATTTCCATGACAACCCCCCCCCCCCCCCCCCGCCCCGTCCCCCAAACTCAAATAATCAAAATGTACAATTGGAGCAGTTCCCCCCCCCCCAGCCTATTTTCATAAAGACCGTTTCACACCTTGCTGGAACAGAGCAAATTGGATATCTGTATAAGACGGGTCGTTGCAACCAGACCAGCAATTTAAAACAGAAAGCTAGCCACAATTTCAATAAGGATATACAAAATAATAACACTTTATGACTGACTGTCTACGATCTACTTTATCATGCTCATAGAGGTGTGTGGCATGCGTCTTTCTTCTCTATGTAGCGTAAGATGAGCTTATTCTAATGACCGTCACAGTGAATCCAATACACCTCATGCACATTATGAATGTACACAGTATCAAAACATCACATTGGCAGACAGCTATTGATGATGCTCACATAACCAACAGAACCCATCTATCTAGAGTCCAAAAGCTTATTTTTAAATCAACTACATAAGATTTACAAAAACAAATGCGAAATGCGTCGGAATACAAAACATTCAACGGACACATAGGAAAAGGTCGAGGACTTTCTGCTCCAAGCCTCTCACATCGGTGTGAGAGCACTTTGGTGACGGGGTAAGGAGATTACTCACCCAGGCTCAGCTGAGAGGACATTCATTTGAGAGGATGACATGTTAAAACAATGCTGCGAGGGATGCAAGCTGGCAGATAGAAATTGATTATTTTACATTACCGGGTCCTGCTGTAAGAACGTTTCGGTTTGAGATAGTTGTTATTGTCCACAGTAACTATGTAAACTTGTAAATTACTGTAAACTAATTTGACATTAACTAGATGGTCTAAAATCTCCAATAGTGATGGCCATGCCAGTTAGCTTTGGTAGGATTTCTGTGATGGAGTTTGGGATCTGGTGACACTACTCTAGCCTCATCTGAAAAATCTGTCTTTGAAATGCTTCAAACTAAAAGACACTGGGGTCTACACTTTTAAATTAAAATCCAAAGGCAATGAACCAGAAGGCAATAGCTCAAAAGGGGAAATGTGCGAAACTGCTGAATTATAAAAAAGAAAAAATGGACAAGGGCAAAAGCACAGAAACTGGCTGATGTTTTTAACGTTGTGGAAGCACTTCTACTGCTTTTCAAATGTCTAGCATAACTAACCAAAAGTCAGGATTTCCTTGTTGAGTTAACAAATCCATTTTGGAGAAAAACAAGCCGCTTAAAAGGCCTCTTCCCCAGGGTCTGTTGTGGATCAACCTGCAAATCCATGATGTGACAAAAGGCAAACTCGCACATAACACTTTTTGACCTGTGTAAAAAGGTGTGCTACTTGCATCAACAGCTGCCTCTTTTCTCTCTGTCAAATCTGGGAAAGCAGGATGTATGGATAAGTAAGACACTAGATACAGGCAACCCTCCTTTTACCAACTCTGCCTCCATTTCTGAGTCACATGTAATGACTACTGGAATCAAATCACCCTTCCTGCCTCCTGGAGGTGCGTGAGTAGTGGGACAATCATTGCCGGAGTGCCACTCTTACACGTTGGCTAAAAGTTGACGGAATACGGATCACTTGTCGGCCTTTTAGCTTCGGATCTGCGGAATCCAACAGTGCCATAACATCTAATGGCAGCGCAGGGAATCGGTGTGTGACTGCTGTGCTTCTGTACACGAATCCTAAAAAGAGGTTTCCCGGGCTGAGCCCAGATGGTGATGTAGTATAAAATCATCATGGAAGTTTTTCCTCATGAAGGGAGCAAACATGTTCAAGCCACCTCGAGGACTTGGTGGGTCTCTGTCTGTTATTGAAGCAGGATGTTTCTTCATAGACTGCGTCCCATAATGATGACGTCTTTGGGAAAGCCCTCCATTTTGGCCACTTCAAAGCATCCCAGTTTACTATAGAAATCCATCATTCTCTTATCCGTCTGACGAACTTGACAGAAGGCACCTAGGGAGCCTGGAAGAGAAACAGATGACGACTGAGTCAATATCAAAAATCATGCTCCGCACAGTATTTCAAAATAAACTGGTGATGAGGATCTTATGTGTCCTTGAGCAGCAATGAATTAGTTCAAGACGTCTGTGCAGGAAGAGAAGATGATTTCGGTTAGTGCTAATGTATCCATGTGGCTTAAAGCCCCGATTCTCTGCATTTTTACAGTGTAATGGAAAAAATACATCTTTTGAAAATCCAACTCGGCAGCGTTTTTGTTGTTTTGGAGGCCTGTTCACATCAAATCTGGATAACATCAATGAGCACTGTGCAATACAGAGTAAAAGTCCACACTATTGTTTAAATATATGAAATGTGAAATGACAGGGACCAACAAAGCTGACACTAAATGTCAGTTTTGTAGTTAGAAAAAGTCATAACTGGCTTACCGTTGGCCTTAAGAGAAGATAGAAGACATCCCATCATGCTTTTGGCCACACTGGGGTCAGTGACCTTGGCTTGAATGTCGACCTTGATGAGAGAGGGGAAGTTGGAGAGGAAAGAGTCTGGAAGACCCTCCTCCTCCTCGTGGAAACTCAGCATCATTTTCTACAAGGACGACAGACAGCGGCGGTGAAGCAGAACTCAACAATAGGACGCAAAATGCCAGCAGGATGGGTTATGAGATGGATGAAGATCCTACCTCGGCGTCCGTGAGGTCCTTCTCACAGTCAGGTTTGATGTATTTCTCCTTCATGAAGGGAATCCAGTTCAACTTGCATTTCTTGACAAAGGGTTGGACATCCACTGTGCCGAGCGCGTAGCCGCAGATCCCATCGTCGTCCTCCAACACAAAGCCGTAGTCTGAGCTCAGCGTGAGGAGGCCGCCCACTAACCTGTGAGGAAACCGGAAGGATTTGGTCAGCCGTGTTGCGTAGTACCGCCGGGGGAGGGGAGAACCACAGAGCAGGCTGTGGCTGTCGCCATGGTATTTACCTGTCTCCTATGAGATCAGGGTCCTCGTCAGAGACCGGCACGTCCTCCATTCCTTCACTGTACATTTCTCTACAGATTTTATAAATCGCAGTCTGAAAGGAAGAAGACAGGCACAGCTGTAACTTGAACATTGACAGCACTAGATAAGTGCCACAAAAAAGAAGGTCAACGTGCTTATGCAAGTCCTCAATGTGAAGCTGCCTTTAGAATCAGCACATTTGTTGATGTAAAGGATAGTTCAGCATTATGCCACATCGAGCGCGAGGCATCCACAGCTTAAACTAGGCCAGTTCCACTGGGAAAACTTGCAACTGGCCAATATAGTATCCTCCACTATACATTTATTACACTTTGGTCTTGACATTAACATTTATTAACTGTTGGTATTCAGGACGGAATAATTAGGTGCTGGTAAAAATAATGAAAGTTGCACAGGGCACGACTAAACACACAGCTTACCACATCTTTGGGATAGTAGGGCCTTATGGAATACATTTTGGAGGTTGGCAATGAAGGTGGAGGTTGGTAGAAAAGATCGTTTGCACCTTCTATTGGCAACAATCTCTGTGGGTATCAAAAGAAACAGGTTCAGTTATACTGAGACCGGGTTGTGCGATGCATTGACTGAGTGCCTCGCCGGGCTTTTACTTCAGTTGTGCCACTATCAGACCAAAAGGAACTGCAGAAAAGCGCAACGTCCTTTAAAAACGGCAAATATTGCATATTAAAAAAAAGGTATCAAAACTGACGTTCCTTGTTGAGCTGGCAGTGGACAACAAAAGCAAACATCACATCTCTTTTTCAATAAAGGAACGTAGCACAACAAGCACATATGTTTGCTGTTCAAATAGTATATATTGAGAGTGGGATTTTGGTCTGACTAAGGTTTTACTGGCTAAAGGAGATGCTCCTTTCCCTTTTGTAAGACATCGCAATATTTCGCTGCGCAGGACCCTCCTGTTGAGAAAAATAATGATGCTGCCGCAGAGAGAACTCCAGGAAAAAAAACCAATGAGGGAAACTAAATGTGAGCTAACTGGGTGATTCAATGGCATATTAAGTTGCCATTATGAGTCCAGGAGAGACTTTTTATTTATTTATTTATTTTAGACTGGATAGGAGTGTTTGATCTTGGAGTTTTCCCATTGCACACGGGCTCGCGTTCTCGCTGGCGCTGCGATGCTTATGCGTGCGCTTGCAAAGGGTTGGGTTGGTAATTTGTACACTGTGCTTTTCCTGCAAAGAAATGAGATGTCATGAAAATAAAACCTAGCCATGCTCGCTTGTGCTGCGCGCTAGGGAAAAGCATCTCCTTGGGCCGTTGCTGAAAGAAATTCAAATCAATCAATCAATCAGAAAATGCCGTGCCGAGAGTTGGCTCTAACCTCCTCCGTCTGGGTGGGTTTCAGCTCACCCTTCAAAAGCCTCAGAATCTCCAAAAATGATTCAAGGACTTAAACTTCCACGGAGAACGAGTGAAGAGGATGGAGTCGGGATTTTATGAAGCCCGACCTTTTACAATCAGCTCACCTTCGACAGACCAAAGCCCCCTCATACCTACACACATATTAAGATTGTCGTCTTTGCTCACAACACTGTTTTTCCATAGGATTGCTGTAAATTCAGTGCATTAGATACCTGGAACTCTCCTGCTAGACCTCCCCTAAAGGCCCAGGGTTCTTGGTCTCCTCTAAGGAATTGTGCTGAGGACTGACTACGACACCCTGTTAGGAGCAGAGCCAAGCGGACATCGTTACCACAGGATGGGGCTCTCTGACAGATGAAGGGAGTGGGGAAATGGGGAGGAAGGGGAATCATATGTATCTAAATTACATTATCCATATGAATTCATTTATTTTACTCGTAAAAAAAATTACAAAAGAAAATTAAAGAGGACCCAATTTGGAATGAACTATATTTAGAGGTAATATTTTAAATGAGGCTCAAGCAACTAAAGCTTACGTGTTTTGCTAGAAGAAAATCAGGTCCAAGATACAAATGCTCCTCAAATTGTCTGTGTCAACACAGCAATGTCAAACTGCTCAAAGTCAAACTGCTCAAAGTCAACCCTTTGACGTTTCAGTGAGGACTTCACTCGTTTGAAATGCTGAAAAACTCAGAGCCGAGACCCACACGGTCGATGGACTAGTAAAGTAAGCTTCAGCTGCCGTAACCCCACTCATCTTAGCTCCCCGTGTGAAGTCACATTCTCATCTATCAGCCTCGTCACATGACGGGGGAGCGAGAGTCATCAATCCAGGAAGACTATAAATGAGGCGTGGGGGGGGGCGAGTGCAAAAACATTCCTGAGTTAAAGGCCTCTATTGCTCACTATTTATTCCCACAATGAGAAAGACCAAAAGTGAAGTACATCGCAGGGACAGGGCGTATGAAGAGTAAATATGTAAACACGCAGGGCTCCTGGAGTCTGAGCACTGTAGTGCTCCTACTAACAAAGTCTAACTCTGGTTGACAACAAGCCCTGTCATGTGACCAGACAAATGCAGCATGCACCTAACTGTGCTTTACGTAATCTCACTCAGATAGCTAAAAGAATTATTATGAGGCACTGACAAAACACAGCGGGCAGATGCAACCACGGGAAAGGATCCCAGAACTTGCATCCCTACGGACTGTGGAAGCATCTCTTGGTGGACGACCTCCACCTCGTTCAGACTGCATTGCCTTAACACCATCACAGTTATGCAGTACACATGCAGCTTTTGCTCCTGCATGGTCGGGCCAGTGTGTGTGTGTGTAAGCATATTTAGCACTGCACAATCACAATTATCCATTCGTGGGATGAAGATCATGTGTCATTGTTAAACTTCAAAGCCAAGTGTAAATTCCCATGAGTAGGTGCATTGGACTGGTTTGAGTCAGTTCTATAGGCCTACTGACAGAAACAAAAAAACAAGTTAGAAAGACGCTGCCAAAGAGAGAAATGTATGGAGTTAACACTTATGAATCAAAGCTAAATCGCTGCGCAAAATGTGACTTCATCCGGAGGGCTGCTTCTTTTCCTCCAAATAACATTTGTTTACATTTATAAATCTAGCTAAAACAAATAATAATCCCCCTCAATTGGGAAACAAAAAGGGCACGACGCCTGCACTGTGCAAACATCGGTCACTGTTTCTCCAACAGTGGTAGAAACTTGTATTGTGGATTCTTCCATCTGTACATAGTGAAGGGAGAAAACAGTAGAAAATGGTTATTAGTAAATGTTCTCAGTACAATAACCAGGGAGGATGCGAGACTAAATGCCGATTGCACTGCTTCTCTTGAGGGGAAACATGGGGACTGATGTAAAAAAATTGATAATAGCAACAGCAGAGGTCAACATTATGCACTTAATGACACCACAGTTGACATGGGAAATATTCAAAGAGAACTGTATCTATCGGGCACTTGATTTCCTTCATGTTGCTAGCGTGGTTAGCATCATTTACTGATGCATTGAATTGGTAGGATGGATTTTTGGATGTGGTTAATCCTGTGTGGGTATGCTGCCTGCTGTGTACTGTGAGCTGGAGTCCTCAGCTTATAGGACAGAAACCTGTGAATGAAACTGGGTTACTGGGGGTTTACTACAGACCATGCTGGTGCTTCAGACTATTCAAAACAACACTCCAAACAAGATGGAGGGAGGTGTAATCGCAAGGCTGAATGTCACTCAAACTGCACCACGGTGCACTAACTGAAAGAACGTCAGACAAAAGGGAGAAAAAATAGGAGGTGATGGTTCACACACACACACCGATACAGATTGAGTAACAATGCAGAAGATGAAAATCTACCGACGGCCTCATTTTGGAGGCGATTTGGATGAAACTTCTGTTATATATTCTTATGGTTTAGGTTTTCATAACAGAGCATTTCAGATTCAGTTTATGCACCAGAATGGCCTTACATAGTCATTCAGTCAGCTTGCTCTTCAAGCTCGCGTGCGCGTGGAAGCAAGTGTGTCGGGAATGCAGCAGTGATGTTACTGGATACACAGCAAGCAGCAGTAACCCTGCTGGGACGTTTGCCACAGAGACCCGGTTTACAGATCGTACAGATGGGGCGGCTTGTTATGGAATAAATAAGGAGGATGCTAGCAGTGCAAGCGGCCATTAGCCAAAAAAAAAGGAGAAAACAATCAAGGTATGAAACAAGACAAGAATCATAACTATTGAGAGCCTGATCTGTGCATAGCTGATCTAAATGCCATAAATCCTACAAATGTCCCCATTGTTCAAATAATAAAGGATTATCTTATATTTTAAATCAAACTGTCATCAATTATAACTGGGGATACAAACCACTATTTAGATTGTCAGCCTGTCTAGCAAAGGAGCAATGTTTCCCTACGTCTGTGTAAGACGTGCTTAATAATTATGATTTTGCCTCATTCTACTACGTCAACTACTGGACTATGACATTATCCATGCAGCTAACAATCATAGATATTTTTCTTTCTATAATCTGGTTTGACTTCATAAGGAGATTGAATTATGTTTGTCTGTGTGTGTCTGAGAATAACGACGGGATTACCAGACTCGATCAGACTAGTGTAATTCTACTGTAGTGCTCGATTAAGATTAAGCGCCTCGTGGTTACCTTCCTACATACCTAGCCACTGGACAAAAGACTTGACCATAGAAATGATGCTCTTGATGTCCCAGATGTAAGGGTAGAGGTCGTATAGGATGGTGCGGTTGGCTGAATTGGACAGCCGTGTGAACATCTGGATGACAGAGCAGCACATCTCTTCAAACTTCTCCGCCCTTGATTGCCATTCTGCTACCTGCACGTAAAACAGCGATAAAAAAATAAATGTTATCTTTATTATAAACATGGACAATGGTTGTGGTTAATTGAAGCGCCCCTGTCTACCATGACAATTTGAATGTGCCATCACTTTTATTTATACATGTACTTTGTAATAATATGTAAAAATGTCTTGATGGTTTCCACAAGCACAGTGCTCTCTGGTGCACTCCATCTGCTGCAATAACCACACCACCCAATGGGCAGTATGGGAAGTACACATCCACCATTTTGTTTTCAACGAACAACACTGTCACAACCAAGTAAAGTCAATATTGAACTAGCTACCTCAGATGGACCTCTTTATCTCAGCGGCATATGTGTCTTTAATGAAGGGGTGAACCCACCTTTTCCTTTTCCTTTCTCTTGCAGTTGACACTAACAACGCTGCTGTTGGCTCTTAGCCAGTCAAACTCCTTTAACATCTGCATGGCCTTGGGCCCATGTTCGTATGGCAGGTAGAAGAGCTCTGCCAGCAGGGTCAGGTCCTCCAGTGTGAGGGGTTCTGCTTTGAACAGGGGCTTCTCGTCGGGCGCAGGCACACACAAATCCTGAGGCCAGAAATCATTTGGACTTTTCAGGGAATTCTAAATTTGTTTTTGTCTTCAAATACAAATATTTAAAAAGGAAAAAGGTCACAAATGTTTTTCGCACCTGTTTGAGCTGGTCATCAGTCTGCATGGGGGCAATATCACTCCCAGGATCCTCCTGAAAAGACTCCTCGGGGGATTTTGACTCTGTCAGACTCTCCTTGTCTGTATCCATGGGCCCCAGACCCTCAGCCATCTTGTCCGCTAGAACAGGACCCACCTGCTTCTGCTCTGGGTCAGCTTCTGCTTCTGGATCTGGCTCATCCAGCTTCTCAACCACCATCTCCATGGGCTCCTCGTCAGAGTCCTTCTTCTCCACCTCGACCTGCAGAGGAGCAATACAAACTTACCTGTAGAACCATATACAGTGTTCTCCAATAAAATAATGTTCAAGAAAGAAATAGAATTTCCTGTCTCGTACCAAAGCACATTCAAAGTGAGGCCAATAATCTTGTCATAAAGAAGCCTGTTGAGGTCCTTCTTATCTGTATAAAAAGTAAATCACTGGAGTGCCTCAAATACTCATTGAAGTGCTGCGAATTTGTCTCGTAGTAACAATGAGCCTCACCTCCTCGGGTCCCTTTGCCATAGTGTGTGAAAGCGGATCGAGGCAGAGGGGCGGTATGGCTGGAGACATGATGGGCTGCTGGAATACAGTTGTGACTGTTGTTGAAGGGCAGAGGGAGGGAGGAGCCATGGACAACGCGTTGATGGCCGCGCCTTCGGCATCACTCTGAGGCACCTGTCGGCCTAAAAGACAAAGTTATCCTTCAGTGCCTCCTGTTCTTCAGTCACAAACGTATCACTGCAAGACCAGAAACGCCAACAATGGGAGTATGCTCCAAGTATTATTGCTAGAAAAGCTATTGTCATAGCAATGTGATGTAATAATGAGACGGCTCACTGTTGTATTGATGAGGCTCGACAAAATCCTCGAGCCATTCGGTGAGAGCCAGTTTTAGAGCGAGGTGTGGGCTGTAGTGCATGTCAGTCTCCAGCTCTTCATCACTGCCTTCATTCTCTAACTTTATCTGGATGGAAACTGTGCTGTCCTCTCCGTCCGCTGGTGAAGAGCAAGATGGATGAACAAAAAAACAATAAAACCGTATTAATGACCGACCTGAGTTATGGTAACATGTGACATGAGATTGCGGCCTAACCGCACCAAAACCTTACAAATTTGTTAACTTATGGATTGCACTTACTCATGACCACATCCTTGCGTACACCATTCATATTAGACTTGTACCAGGTGGCCAGAGTGTGGATCGCTACAAAGTTGGACTCAAACTCGCAGTTGGGGTTAGTGAGGACTCCCTTCAGCCTGGGGATGAGCTCTGTGGAGCGGCCCTTGTACGGACCCAAGAACAGCCTCTTCGGGTCATAATCATTGGCGTGAAAGTTGTCCCAGATCACAGGGGCCCTTCCTATAATTTTTGACACCTCCTCGATTGACTCGACTGAGATGTCCTTGGACACCACCTTGGGGCCTGCAGAGAAGTAAACAATACCTCAGTGAATTGTTTTATCCAAAACTCCATAGGATTGTAAGCTTAACAGCGGTGAAGGTGAGGTCAGGAAAAACTGTAAGACTCACCGGTCCAAAGCACTTCGATGCTAGGCAGAAGCTTCTCTCCAACTGTGTGGAGGTAGGGGGACTGAGCGACATTTGGGAAGCAAAATGTTCCACAATACTCTGTATTCCAAGACAAAAAATAAATAAATAAATACAGAATAAATAAGTAGATGAAACAATTGGGTCTAATGTGCATTTTTGGAATCACAACTGACGTACCTGTGGGACAGAAAAGAAATGTTTCAGGCTCTCCCAGGTACTGGTAGATTTCATTGGTAATAGAAACCTGAGCGTGTGCAAATGAACTAAACACCTCTTTGTCAGCGGGGCACATGTTGTGGTCAATATCGTCAAAAAGTAAGGCAAATGACTTGCAGCCAAAGTGAGAGACCTGAGAGGGAGAGAAAGGGAGTCCAAAATAAACCCATTAAACTGGGAAAATAATGCCACAGAAAAGGATGCAGGAAGTGTTTGATGATATTAAGATGTGATACCTGGTCCAGTTTTCTCTTGAGAGCAGAAACCTCTTTCTGGTTGGAGAAGGTGATGTCCAGTCCAGGGGAAATGGCATAGATGAACTCTATCTCATACTCCTTAGCCGCACTGATTAAAGTCATGAGTTGATCTGGGAAACAAATGGGGATAATACCCTCACTGAGTGCATGATTGCAAGGCTTTTTCTGTGGCAGTTCATCCATGTTTAAAAATCGACATTACTCATTATCTTTTCCCTGAGACAGCTCATCTCAAGATCTATTGTGAATAGTCACCTGCTTCTTCCACCGAGTACAGCTCTCTCCAGAACATTCTGTGTTTGTAGTCATCTTTAGGCGCATAAAGGTATGTACTCAGGCCCCATTTCTGCTGTCTGTGAAATGAATAACAATTCTAATCATCCAGATGGAATGGATTTTTGGTGTTTGATTACTTGATCGCTTAAATAAATAATAGTGCATACCTTCTGAACAACTCTTTCCTCTGTTCCATTGTCCATGGTCGACCATAAAATCCTGCATCATGAACAACACATTAAGTTTGCAGGCAATCCAGTGTTTTTCCAACTCCATCTATTGTGCATATTTAGCCGGCCATTAAGGCTTACTGTAATTCTATTCAAGTTAATAATTTGGTGAATTGTCACTCACTATTTAAGGCAATTCATTAGAGATAGATGAATTTGTTTTATTTATTCTGACCAGACTAAACCCAAACAAATATTCAATCCGTTACATGACACAAAAACATTATTCTTGCAACCTGACAAAGGTTGGCGGATGACGCTCAAGATGAATCGTACTAACTGATCTGTGGACCGTATATATGAATTCAATCATCTGTCAATGCATTTGATCATGTAGCACATGCATACTAAGTTTATCTCTTGTCATTTGGTAATAGCGTTAAGATTTTGTATTGATTCATAGTGTGATCTGATTGAGCACTGCACGCGATTCCACCATCTTCTACACCTAGGAAGCATGGCTTGCTGCAGGATCGTGATGACACTTATAAATGTATGCAGCTCACAACTAGATAAAATATATATATTTTTATTATCGTATGTTGAATACCTTCCACAACTCCGCAGATGAATTTTCTGTGATCCGTCGGTTCGACTCCAATTCCGGACTCCTCCACTAGGCCGGGGGCCTGCTCGAATGCCTCCCCGGAGACCGGGCCGGGGCTCGGTTCGCCGGCCGCTCGAGCAGTCTCCAGCGCCTTGTCTTTTTGAACCATTGTTAGGGTATTACCCTCGGCGCGAAGTCACCAAATCTCAAAAAAGAAAAAAATTCAAGGGTGCACTGCGCGATTTCTGTATGTGTTGTCTACCAGAAACAATCGCCCTGCCAACCCTGGAGGAAATAAATCGTCACCGCCTGTCTACCGTTAGCTAGACAAACGTTACAGCATAAATGAGTCTATCAAAGACTATCGAAGGGTTAGCGACGGACTCTAAAATACAATCGAAATTATTATCAAGTAGTGTTGGACGTCAACGTTGGTTAATATATCGGGGGAAACAAGACGTTCGCTTGTTGTAGTCCGATAATTTCCTTCTCTTTATGCTAGCTTTGCCCTGGTTTTTCAGTTAGTTCTTCCTGTTTACACCGAGTGCGCATGCGCCGGGATCCGGTTTAAACCAGTCAGAACCAGATCGGCGTGACAAAACACCACAAAGATGTGACACTGGCAAAGCGATAGACGAACCCGCTGCTCGGCCACGACAAACAAAGCGCTGATATTAAAGTTAAATCATGTTTTTATGATCACAAAATTCACAGGAACAGCTCAATTATGACTAAACAAATGGTGTTTTTTAGTAGTGTAAAAGGTCTGAAATACGAGTCACATATTTGTTCAAACAACCAAGGAAAGGTCATTTTACGGCTTCATTCGTGGTTTCAGGGATGGAGTTGAGCATCTCGCCAGCTTTCTAATATATTGAGATTCCGATCCATATTAGGAATGTATCACGGCTTCAAATGGGAGGCGCTGATAGCTGTGACTGCACATCCTGTGTCAGCAAAACACGTCCTTTTGTTCTTAATCACACAACCAATTATGTGTTGGCATCATTACCCAGAACGTCCACTTCGGCTCCTGAAGGAATCCCACAGTGGGTCAGTTCATGCAGGCTTCATTGCTCCCCAGCAGAACCGCCAAAGCACCCATTACTACTACTGGTGTTAACATGCAATAAGGCTGTTCCATGGTCACCAGGCGATTGCCTATTAAACCCGTTTTATTTTATCATTGCGCCGTATGCACAGGGGTAATTTATAGTCTCAAAAAAAATAATCATAAAATCAAAAGCAGCAACAATATCCTTCCATTCGGTTAACTATACTTTTCTTACTGACCAGTTCTCTCACAATAAGTCTTTTTAATGAGGAATTACATCAAGTAAAGATGACAAAAGCAATGCACATGAGTTGGGGAAAAAAAACAAAAAGGTTTTTTTAAATTTTATTTGTGTTTGTAGTACATTCAACGCAACACAACCTCTCCCAGGAATTAAATAATTCCATCCCAGGTACCTTTCCCCTTTTTAAAATATTTTTCTGCATACAATTCAAGGTTGATTAAACATTTAAATAAACAAATAAAAAAAATAATTTCAGGTGTTCCATTTTTTTTCTTTTCCTCCTTTCATTACAAATCTTCACTTCAATAGAAGGTGTTAGCTTTTTGCATTAACGAAAATAAAAACAAACAAATAATGCAATAACTAAAAAGGCAAAGACAGTGTTGCAGGCGAGAAGCCATTCGCCGGCTCTGAGGTAAGTGTCAGCTGCTTCTTTCTGCAGGCCCCTTGTTACCTCCTCTGATTCTGCTTGGCCTGCTTCAATAAAGTGTCGAAGTCTAGTGTATGAAACTTGCCTTTCGCAGACGATGAATCGTACTCTCTACTTGAATCTGAAAAGGGATGGGGAAGAACAGTCAGCATTGCATTAAAAGAAAGGTAAGGACAGCAGAACAAACTGATGCCACAGTATTTACGTAAACTGATTGAAAAACGTTTGGCTGCTCCCGCTATCCACTGCAGTAAATTGTTTTGTTTCTTCAATTGGGGCGCGTGGACTGCCTTCCATTTTAGGGAATGCAGACATTAACATGTTAATCTGTACTTCTGCTGATTAAGAACTTGGACCTTCACTAGATTACAAAAACAAAGGACTGTATGCGCAGTAACCTAAATTGTCCCCCTTTCCTGATTATCCCCTTAAATGGTTATTGGTTGCAAGTACATGTGCTCTGAGCTAAGCACACTGCACCGGGATGAACTGCAGCCATCATGTCCAATTGTCTGCCAACAAAATCAATTCCATCTGGATTGACTTGCAGCATGCTGGGTGAGGCCTACAAGAACCTTTTGTGAGTCGATTTATACGTACCCAGATCAGCGTAGTTGCTCTTGCAGAACTGTCTCCGTCCACCAAAACAGAGATCAAATGGCAGCTCATCAGGCTTGCGCAGCTTGCCTCCATTCTCAATGGCCATGAAAGCATTCTTTGTGTCGTAGTAAGTGACAAACCCGTAGTTGTCCCTGTGACAGATACCCATTAGATTAGGTTCATTTTCAGTTAATCACAGGTCATAACAGGCTTTGTGCATCGTGTTTGAGCTGTGACTTGCATTTAAAAGAGCAAACTGGGGGGGTTGCCAGGAGGCTCCAGTTATGAACAAGGTTGAAATGCTTTAGCAACAAAGCTTGGCCTAAGAGGTCACAGGCGAGACCAACAAGGTTTAAAAGCAGTGCAATTTCAACTTGGTTATCTTATATCCTTCGAACTAAAACATTCACACCAGAATGAGTTACTTACCCGTGATCTCTAAAGTGCAGGGTGCATTCTTCAATCTCACCAAATAAAGAGAAGCGCTCTTTAAGTTCTTTTTGGGTCATCGTTCCCCGTATTCGACCAATGTAAACAACCCTGCGCTCCTCCTGTGGAAAGAAAGTAGACCAAATGATTCAACGTGACCAAATCTTAACCACTTTGCTCAGAGGCCAGCGTACGGGCGAGTTTGATTTACTTACAATAGCTTTCTCCTTGAGTCTCTTCACCTCCTCCACATTTGTCTTTGCACCATTACCATAGCTGGACAGAAGAAGATCAAGTTAAGTTTTTTCCAAAAATAGCTATAAAAAAAAAAAAGTTTATACATAGACATCAACTCAAAATGTATAATAATACTTCTACCTGTTCAACATTCTGCTTCTGCTCCACTGTGCTCGTCTGTGAGGAGATTGTGACCGCGACCTGGAGCGACTCCAGGAGCCAGAACGAGAGGAGGAATACGAGTACTTTCTCCTCCTGGGAGGGGAGCGGGACACGGAGGGAGAGGACCAAGAGGAGGAACGGGATGAGGAGCTGGAACTACTTCTAGAGTGACTGAGGCGATACCTAGAGATGAAACGGGAAAGAATACCAGTGATGAATAAGGGAAAATAGAAACCCTCCAAAAACTGTAATCAAGAATCTTGCTGTGAACGGGGGGGCCTAACCTTTTCTTAGCGGAGCGGGATCTAGACCGAGATGTAGAGGAATCAGAGTTCGACTCTGAACTGCAGGACGAAGGGCTGGGAGAACGGTGGGCTCTTTTTCTAGACCGGCCTCCAGTCCGGTCTTTGGGACTGGCTGTGCTGGAAGCAGCATGTTGGCGGTAGGGCCTCCCAAAACGCCTTCTCCTGGGGCTTCCGTCTTTAACAGAGGCGTCAGTGTCCTGCCGAGTAGGCGAAGCATCCGGCGTCTCCAGGATAGAGCTTCTCTCCGTCTTATCAGTCCTGTGGTCCAGGGGCTCCGTCATGGCAAACACCTGTGTTTTGTTGGTAAGCACAGGATTCGTGGCAGACTGGGCCGACGATGGCGGGGCAGCCAGAGTCGGTTGTGTAGGGGTTCTAGTGGGTTGCCCAATAGGTTTAATAGTGATGAAAGATGGCTGTTTGACATTCCAACGCTTGCCCGGCTCTTCAGTGGAAGTGCCTTTTTCTGGAAGGCAATAGTCGTGGTCCATGCATGCCAGCTCGGGGGCTACGGAGGCGGCAGCAGGAGCGGGTTTGCTGCGGGACCTGACGGAGGGGAGAGGCCTTGCTTCTATCTGGATAACTTTGGCGGGGTTAGACTTTGACACTTCAGCAGGCTTGGTCTTTCCCAGCAGGACCACAGATGAAAGGGGTTTCCACATCTGGTGGGGAGGAGTAGCTGGGGGAGTCAAAGCTGAAGCGAGGGAAAGAAAATGCATCACAATTACAGCCAACATTCCAATGCAGTTGGTCATCTGTGTTGCAAGGTAGCACATCGCGGACCACAATGTAGTATTTCAGATAACCTTATTTAACGTATTGCTGGAAGCACAAAAGCCATACCACCGTTTAGTGATTTAATGTAATGGACTCATGTTGAGGTCAAAATGCTGAATTACCTGCAGTACTTGAGAGGTCATTTGCTCTAACACGCTCCACAATAGTTTTCTCTGGAGCCGGCTCACTGCAAATGGAAAACGGGGCCGTTAAACAGTGTAGCTGCCACCTCTTCATTTTTAGGTGCAGCAAAGTCTAATCAGCAAAAAAAGAAACTAAAAGAACTGTAACGTCAGGCGTTTTTAATTTAGAGCCGAGGAGGCCCTCACACTGGCTAAAGCAAGGGTGCGGTAGGTCTTGGCTAAAGGTGTGTGCGTGTCCACACACACACAGCCAATAGGTTTCACTCAGAAACCGTGACTCCCGTCAGTCACACAGAGCAGCTTGAAGGCTGTAGGGTAACTCACCTCGAGTTTCCTACAGCTGCTGCTCTACCAGAGACCTCCTGCACACAGTGCTCCTCTTTGGCTGAAGAGAGAAGGAATGACAAAATGAACAGAGCAACACACATGATACAATTTCTGCATTGACCAACAGTGGATGAACTGTAGCATGAGGGGTAGCTGCATTGTATCATGCATTTTGCCCACGTAATGCTGGTACAGTGTATTTCCCAAGGGAAACTGGTCATCAGTTACATTAGCCACAGTGTGATACAGTACAAGCTCCCCGACGTAGTGCAGCTACATGTTAAGGGTGAGGAGTTTGCACATCCGCTCAGACAAAGACAGCAGGGCGAGAGTTAAATGGATTTGCAGATGGGGCAAAATTCCAGCAGCTGAGCGGAGTTGAGCACAAAGCAGCTTCACTGCCCCCCCGCAGCACACGTCTCTTAAAGGGGAATGTGTTAGTAAGAAAAGAATCCTGCCATTTTGAACCGCCGGAAATCCCACACAATTGCTGAACAGAGGATCACATAAGCTTCTAGCCAATTGGAAAGACTGAAGGCAGCGTAATGGTCGTCCAAATTGAAATCCAAGCATACGCACACTAGGCAGACTATTGATTCAGTATTTTAAATCAGTCATTTTGGGCTCTCATCCACTGTTGCAAACCAAAGACTGTTCTGAAATGTTGTGGACCACTTGCCCCGATTACATCACCAGGAAACAGATACTCCATACTACATTTAGCATCAGACTATACTATGGGACCGACTAAGCTTCTGGCCAGTATAATACCACTGGAAATTAAGTATGAAAAAGATTTCACATTGTCAAATAAGGAATGGAAAGAGCCCTTCTTTTCAAAAGAAGAGATTCAAAAAAAATATCCAGCATCATTTACCTTGGGTTTCCTCAAACTGCTCCAACAAGCTGGTCAAATCAGTAGCTTCAATACCTGCAAAAAAAGGATGATATCATTATAAACACAAACGATAGACAAAATGATTATCTAGAATGGCATGGACGTTGCAGGGGGCCAATATAAATTCATGCACCATTCAGTGGAGCTGATCATACATGGGCTAGAGTTGCAGGGTTGAGCAACTGACACGTTTGCTAGTAAGGACTTTGTAGGCCAAACAGTCACAATTTGATGAAGAAAACCAAAACAATATAAACACACGTCTTTATGCTCACCTATCTCAGTGGTAAAGGCCTCGATCAGCTCCTGGGTGGCGCTCTTTGCGCTTAGAGGTTTTACTGCTGTAGTGGGTTTGCCTTTAGTTTCAAGTACAACAGGTTTGGCTTTTAGACTCTGGGAGTCTGAGGGATGGGCAACCGGAGAGCAATAGAGCTGGGTACCATTGGCTGTGGGTTTGGAGGACTTTGTCTCAGGTGTAATGGGGTTACTAAATGACACACGAGCCGTAAGCTCAGGCACCTTCTGAAGAACAACGGTCTTCTGGGGGGCACTGGGCAGGGACAGAGCAGCATTGGGTTTGATCGTATCTGCATTGTTTTTAAGACAGATTTTAGTAGGCTGTACAGACGCAAGAGATGCAGGTCTGTCATCCCCTCTGCTCTTTCCTCCTAAAGGTGCAAGAGAGCCTTGGCTATTCGCCGATGACACGATTTCAATGGCAGCTTTTAAAGAAGCTGGAGACCCAGAGCTTTGAGGCACACACGGTACTGCAGGTTGAGCAGCAGCAAGTTGCGGTGAGGGCAAATTCCTTTCCGTTTGTGATACAGGAGGTTTTGAAGGTTCAGGTTGTTGCTGTTTAGGGGCAGGGGTAACCCTGCTGGATGAGGCAGCCATGTAGGCTGGTGGCACCAACAGCGCCTCAGGGGTGGGTGGTGCATAAGGTCCCCCCGGCTGCCAGGCAGGTCTGACCTCCTCCTCGTCTGGCTTGAGGCTGGGGCGTCGAGAATCCGTGGGGCTGGGGTCAGGCAAGCAGGGAATAAGGGGAAGCTCTTTGGGAAGCTCTGGGAGACTGGGCCACTTGGTGCAGTTTTCCTGTTTCTCCACTGGAGACGGCCTCTTCTGCTGTCGGAGCCGCCGGTACTCTGCTAGACTGAGTGATTTGGGCTTTGGCTCTGGGACTGCAAGGGCCACAGGAGGGAGGGATGGTTCCAGCTGGGGTTCTGCCTGACTAGCAGCGGCTGCAGAGCTCTCCGAAGACGGCGGGGGTCTGACAGCAGAGGGAGCTGCTGAGGAGTCTTCCAGCTCCTGAGGGGCCGGGGAAGGCCATGCAGGCGCTTCAAGAGGCTGCTGAGAGATGACTACAGTGGGTGAACAGCTGGGCTCACTCTTCTCACGACTAGTATTCAACACCTGAGTGGTTGACGCCAATGTGGCAACTCGCACATTCGTTTCAGGCAATAGTGTTGTACTGGCAATCCTTTTTTGTCTTTCAGTTTGGCATGGATTTGGTTTCTTGTGTTTGACAGAGGAAGACACTGGAGTGGAGACAAGAGGAACCTTCGGGACTTTGTGTTTCTTCTCCTTTTTGACTGGGGTTTTTTCAGGCTTCTTGAGAGACTGCTCTGATGACTTTGTTACAGTGCCACTTCTAAGGACCCTTCCTTCCACAGTGCTGGGGGGATGCAGCTCCTTGCATTTCTTTTTCCTTTTCCTCCGGGAGGAGCATCCCCCTTTTATCTCTTCTTTTTGTTTCTTAATCATCATGTTATCTTTCACAAATGGACAAAGCTCTGGAGTCAAAGGCC
This sequence comes from Pungitius pungitius, assembly GCF_949316345.1. Classification (NCBI taxonomy): domain Eukaryota; kingdom Metazoa; phylum Chordata; class Actinopteri; order Perciformes; family Gasterosteidae; genus Pungitius; species Pungitius pungitius. Next base: position 9,173,475 of record NC_084912.1, on the reverse strand, counting down.
CTGCAACTTTCAGTGGAGCCTCATCTTCATCATCGTCGTCAACGACTATATGCTCAGAGCTGTCGGAGGCCACTTCTTCAGCCTCATCCAAAACATTCCACCCATTGTCGGAGGAGTGTTCTCTTAGCGGAAGAGCGACCGAAAGATCCATACCTTGGATGGCCAGGATGGGCTCTCCATTTTCGCCCTGGTCCACAACTTCAAGTAAGATTCCTCCTTCGGGCAACATCTGTTCCCCCTCGTCATTCTGCATACAAATGTCCATACAGTACGGCCGGATATGCCTGACTAAGTCTCCCAGGTTCACTGAAACGCCATCTTCAATTTGCTGCTCAAATGTGACAGGAAGCGGGAGGGCTAGGCTTTCCCAGTGTAGCTGGTCACCGTCAGGAGATAAATCATGACCTCCTGGGCTCAGAGTGGAGGAGCCATCTTCCTCTTCCTCCCCATCACTTCTCTGGAGAAAGTCTGCCAGCATCAGTGGGAGGTTCTGAGAAAGAAACAAATACATACGTCAGAAATACAGTTGCATTTCATGTTCATATATTGTGGTATTGGGTGAAAAGTGCTACCTTTCCAGTTGATATGTGTCTTGGGTTATATAGTGTGTCCTTCTCTGGAGAGGAACGGGATAGACAGAGTAATCTCCTGAGCTAGAAAGTGAAGAAAAAAAAAAGCATAACGTAGACTAAAATTAAATATGTTTATAAATCACAGAAGTGAGTAAGATATCAAAATCAGTTTGAAAGTCACGTATGACAACGGTGCACTAACCGGAGAGAGCTCCCTTCCCTTCTGACCTGACAGGAGGTCTGAGTCAGGCAGTGTGTCAAATGGAGACAAGTTCTCATCATCCACATTGTCAAGGATCTCCGTCAGGGCAGTCAGCAGCGTGGCTTCGCTCTCTTCGTCTACACCTTTAGTCTAAATCACATAAAAATTAGGTTAATGAGATCAGTGAACAAACTGTACTGCTTCATGCTACGACCATAGTTCAAATATGTGCATTTTATAATACATTTTTTTCTTACCTCTATTGTTGGCGTATCCTCAAAGATGGAAAGAATAGAGGGGTCTAAGCAGCTTTGAAGGGCCTCCAGAGTTTCTGCAGAACTCAGCACATCCACCTAGAGTGGAAATAAATCACTTTCATATGAGGATGACTGACCAAACTAAAAACACAATTCAGGCAAAAACTAAATATCTGTAGCAGCCATGGTAATTGACTTGTGGCTACTATCATTTAATCACTACAGTATTACCTTCTTGCAAGACAACAGTTTAGTATATCACAGTAAAACAAAGAATGATCCCATAGAATTGCTTCATGTATGTGACGCGCCCATAAAATGCATGAATACACGAGTCGAGCAAAGTGGTGCGGTTTTATTAGCAACCATAACTCTGAAAAATGACACTTTGATCTGATCGCGCAACGGTCTTCTACAGTAACCCACGTGTTGCTTTCTGCGCATGCACACAGAGCGCTGACATGTTTGATCCTCACGTCACCCCGTACATAGGGAGGATACCCACGTGTGGCACTACAACAAACAGGGCCCAAATCCTTTTCGAATGTCCCAAGATTAGACCAATTACCAAATGATAGGAGTCATTTAGAGAAACATATTAGACTAAATGATGAAAGAACACCATGTCGTTATTTATAAACTATTGACGGGTGTTTGAATGGGAGAAAAGGACCGTGTCCGTTGCGCATGCGCGAGTGAAGGCAACATGTGATTCACTCACACAGGGGCTTTGAATGAGAACGTGGTTTAATGCCGCACATAATAGCCAATAACCAGTCAGGTGTGTGCTACCTTACCAAGTACAGTCACTGTCATAAGATAAAAGAGCTTCGTTATTGTGTGCGCATCATCACACTGCTGATGTCACATTACTGCAACGTGCTGGCATTGAGCCGATCAACTAACTTAAATAGAAGAATTAACGCAAAGCAACGTCACCAGTGAGCACTATCCAGCAAAAAGGGATAATCGAGAGGCCATCGTGGTGATACCACTCGGGACTAGCGTTTCGCATTGTTACCACGTGTGTTTGAGGGGTAGCTTACGGACAGGCTACGTTTACACCTTGGTGCGGCTTAAATACACAATCTTGGCAATGTTTTTATACCCGGGCTACATGCCAGACCAACTACCAACAAAAAAACACAACTGTCACTTCACCCGTTTAAAAAGATATTTGTTTATTCAAAGGAGGAAACCTGGATCGTTCCCTAACCAGCTAACGTTAACACGCTAAGTCAGTTTATCTAAACAGCACGGTTAAAGAGATGCATTACATATGTAATACCACGAAAGCCATGTCCAATTGTAAACGTCACAAAACAATGCCTTATTTTAAAAAACAAAAACAATTCTCACTCTACATACTACGGTGGTATCCACGTGTCACTTTTCCATGCGCAGTGTGGCTACCGCCTGTACACACACCACGCTCCACCCTGCCGCACAATACACACTAAAGTACCCACCGTTTGGATTTCGTCGTAAAGAATTAAGTCTTTAACATGTACGTTACCTCGTCCAGTGTGTCCATAGAGAAATATTCCATATTGCACGTTGTTAAAGTATCCTCGCCTGCTCCCCACCGCGCCGCCATCTTGCTCCTGCACTCCCTGCCCAGACCCGTTTCGGAATAAAAAAGTAATGAATCGCGCACTGAAGGAACCAAGCACGCCGGCAGGAGACACGTGGTCCATCATTCCCGGCAAAATGACGCAGCGTGACGTCGGCGGCCAGGGGTTACGTTACGTGAGCACGTCTTTCTGTAGTTCTATTTGATACATCCATGCATTGTGTGCTCTCTTGTGTCTGTTTATTATATTCGGCTAATATGTAGTTTGTATGGACGATTTATGTACGTACTTAACATAACGTTACCATCATTGCTGGAACAACAGGATACAAACTAAGTTACTGAAGTCTGAATATTTGTTGGTTCTAGCTTGATGTTCAATTGTATGTTTAATTGCATTTTTGGAGGGTCCAAAGGATCGTTGGTTGATCAAAAAACGACTTGTGATGGATGTCACATTAGATAATATCCCATCGGGGTAGTATATTTATGGAAAACGGGCTTCCAAAGCTTTGTCATGAAATGTTGAGTGAACGTTTTTATGATTTGAGTCAACACTACTTCTTAGCAGAATATTTACACTATTGTTGTAGTGTCAAACACAAAATTTGGTGTTTGATTTCTTTCTGACCTGTTTTTCTTTTATGTCTGTCATGCATTTCTGCTCCCACAGTTTTACACTTGACGACTTTTACTCCCAATGACCGTGGGAACAAAGAAGTGAGTAGGGCTCTTCAGGAATAGAGGAAACTTATGTACGTATATATATGAATTCACACAATTTAATGCTAATTCTTTTTCTTGTGTTAAAAAGTCCAAAAGAAACTTTCTATTTTTTTTCAGAAATAAAACCTGTATCTTGTTGAGAATGAAATTCAAAAGAAGTGAAAGTTGACTTTTTGACTGTTTTGTTTAGGAATGTGTAATGTTTTCTTCTGGCTCCAGTGGGCACTGTTTAGCAAAAGTTATATGGGTTCTCTGTGTAGATCTCCCAAAGGGAATTATGGATAAGAGATGGGCCCAGCCCCCCCCCCCCCCCCCCCCCACACACACACACACACTGTAGTCTTTCGTTGTGGTACACCTCTTAGACTGTGTCTGTTTTCATGTTATTTATTCTCTGCTGTGTGAATAATTAAACTGTTATGTTTACATTTTTCTAAATCTACATTCCACAGCTTTCCTCACTGCTGCAGAGCTCTCCAGCTGACTTGTCCACGTTTTATGGTAAAATAGAAAAAAGTATCTTTATCTTCAAACAACGGCGCACAGCAGGTAAAATACCTAGTTGTGTGTCTACGAGGTGCATATGTTCTGTCATCAATCCAGGATCCCTCGGGCAGCACTCTCACTCACTGAACAATAACATATGCTTTTGTAAAAGTTTGGACACATTTTCTCGTTCAATTAAATGAGAAAGTGTGTCCACAATTTTGACTGGTACTGTATATGTCAGTTTAGATGCAGGGTTTGATCAACATGGAAGGGTGTGTAGTTTGATCCCCTGCTCTTTCCTACATGTTAAATTATCTATGAGCAAGATACAAACTCAACTCGGTCCTGACTAGTGAATGTATGAGTTAAATCTTTTTTTCTCAGATGGCACAAAGAACATCAGTACATAGTCATTCGTTCATTTCTCTGGTTTTTGATTGGTAAAGGTCCTCCTCAAACATTTGGCTGTGAACTAATTACCCACTAAGTGGCTTTAGCAGTGTTTCCAGAAAAAGAGTGGGACATTTCTTTCTAACGAATTAAAGAAATTATTCAGCGAGACAACTTTGTATTTGTATAGTTTAGTTAGAAGATCTCTTCTAAGTTTTGTCCTTACTTCGATACATTGAATTACTGTCTTTATTCAGTCCCAAACCATTTTCTTTGCAGTGTTTCACATTTTGCCCTGTCCTGCATTTTATGTATCCACAGTAATCTGCATGTTAAGAATGGATATTTAGTCCTTATTCAACAACTAGACGCTGGAAGCACCGCTGTTACACGAAGACTGAACTTCCCTGGTGCCTGCTCCCCACGTGTCTGAGACACAATTGACCCAACCAGTCTGCTTCTCGTTACCAGTCACGCTCTAATGAAGCCTGTGCTGCTCATGTTTCCTCTGCAGTTTACCAGAGGCTGTACGCGGTACATCTGTGGGAGACCTGTGAACCTGTCTGCGTGTGAGAGAGACAGAGAAAGAGAGGAACACCACTGGGCCCCCGACACACTCCTTAAGCGCTACCTACCGCTGCTCTGCCGTTGCCATGGATACAGTGCCCTCAACCCCCCCCCTCTCCTCTGCGTCATATTTATACCAGTGCAGCTGAGAGCTGCCCCCCCTTCCTATCCACCCACCCCTTCCCACTCCTCCTTCTTCTCTTTCCGTCCTTCCTTCCTTCCTTCCTTCCCTTCTTCCTTCCTTCTCAGCATCCAATTTGCACACGGATCTCCCCTCCATTTGTGACTCCATCTGCATCTGCTCATCACGGTCTCTCTCTCTCCTCTCTCTCTCTCTCTCTCCCCCCACCACCCTCTCATTCTCTGTCTCTGCTGGCGCAGCTTAGGTCACTTCTGTGTGGTTGACCAGAGTTTCTCAAGCGAGTGTGGGTGCAGAAGAAAGAGGAAGACAAAGGTAAGCGTTGAGATTGAAGATTTGCAAGTGTTTATGAGAGACAAGAGCGACTGTGTGCAGAGAAGAAAATCCGAGTGGAGGGAAAGGTGTGTGTGTGTGTGTGGGGGGGGGGGGGGGCAGCTGCAAGACAAAAGACTTAGAGGTGAGCATTAATGGAACAAACTCACCTGAGATGACAAGTGCGTGACACCAAGAGCTTTTTAAACATGTTTTTAGGAAGTAACAATGCAGTTCTCAGTGCATGTCAGCCAGCGTTTGTCTGTGCTGTCAGAGGACAACACGAGTGCAGCTGAGGGGGAGCAGACGCCTGCCTCAGTAAGCAAGGCAGTCGGCGTGACTGTGTGCAGGCACGCTGCTGTCTGTCACACGGTGTTGTGGAAGTGCTGCACTTCACTATTCTCAGCTTTTTGGAGCAGTGCTTGGATGTGTTGACAGAGCGGGAATCTCTTTATCTGCAAGAGTCAAAGAGGGAGAGAGGGGAGAGAGGAGAGAGAGAGGAGAGAGAGGGGAGAGAGCATGCCTGACAGTGCAGTTGGTGGTGAAGTGCTCAGCTTCAAAGCCTAATCGCTCCTGGAAACAGAAGCCATTTCCTAAATCACATTCCCTCAGCCCTCCTCCTTTTCTCCCCTCTTGTGCTTTTTCTCCCCTCCTCCCTCCCATCTCTTGCAGTGTTTTTTTCACCTCTCATATCTGCTTTTGTTCAGAGTTCTCCTTTTTACGGTGGTAGAAGCTTCCATAAATGTCAGAGCCGCGAATTGCGACCTATAAGGCGCACAAAGGACAGGATGGTAACAGAACTGCGCGCAAGAGATGAGAGAGCGAGAGAGACTTTGTTGAAAGCAAAAGAAAGCGTGCTTGTGTGTGTGTGTGTGAAGTGAGAATGAAAAGACAGAGAGAACACAAGTGAGGGGAAAAGATGAGGAGGCCCGCAGGGCTGTTCATTGTGTCTCGGTCCTGAGAACAGTGTCTGACATGGTGTATGACATTTAACTGTGATGCTTCTGCCACTCTGCCGCTGTGCTGGGAATGCGTCTGTCAGCTTTCGTTTCAGTGGAGACAGTTGCTTGTCTTTTCTTAGTATGAATTGTGACATACAACAGAGATCTCTGTGGTTTGTTAAACTGGCCCTTGATACCCTGGTGGATACATTCCAACGCAAGTACACTTTTATTTTAACGATTCAGCCATCACATTTTAAACTGTGATTGAATTATCCACTGCGTTTTGCTGACTTATTGTTTCCTCATTGGTTTTTATGAACTCTCAAGTGCAAGCTCACTTAGGATGTGAACATATTTGTTATTTCGTGAAGTAAGTAAAGTCTACAGTATTCACAAGTTATTCCAATCATGTCAATGTTGTGCTTTCTATAAACATTGGACATTGATTATCTCACTGATGCTATTCCGTCGGTTATCCCTCCTACAGGATGAGGTACATGAGCAACAAAGGCATCCGGGTCATGGGAGTCACTTATGTGCTCGTGTGTTTGTGAAGCGAAGTGTGCGATCATGAGATTATTGGCCTGGGAGAGAAAGCCCGCTGGATCCAAGAGAAGTTATGGGATGAGTGGGAAGGGAAACCGGAGAGGTGGAGGGAGGAGAAGGAAATGAAACAAAATCACATCAAGCTGCAGAAAAAGGTTGAGTTAATATCAACAGAGATTAAATTGACTGAGCAAAGTAAGATTGAAAAAAAAGGGATCAAGGAGTCGAAAAGAAGCAGAGGCTGCTGTGCAAACCGTCTGCAGTCGAGTCGACTGTTTACATGCAGCTCCTGTTGGGTGTGAGCACGTGCACGGGGCTACGTGCGCACTCTTCCTGCCTCCCATGGGTCTCCTGTGTCCCCACGCTCCAGGTGGGCTCTGCATTTTTAATCGATACTGTCTGTAGTGATTAACACCAGTGTTCACTCAGCAGCAAAGAAGAAAAGGAAACAGACGGTAGGAGTGAGAGAGGATGACGGAGAGAGAGAGAGAGATGGAAATCTGTCATCCAGCACTGTGTGTGTGTGTGTGTGTGTGTGTGTGTGTGTGTGTGTGTGTGTGTGTGTGTGTGCATACGTGTATATATGTGTTTGTTTGGCAGTAATGACCCTGTGCCTCTGGGCTCCTACTGAGTATGTTTATCTCCCATGGCAGCACAGAGCAAAAATGGACCATGCATCATTGCCACACACACACACACACACACACACGCACACGCACACGCACACGCACACGCACACGCACACACACACACACGTTGTGCAGTTTCTCGCTTTGCTCTAATTGCCTCCCTCATGCGTTGTCCCTTTCACTAACATGTGCACACACACACGCACACACACACACACACACACACACACACAGTCCCTCGCTCCATTCCATATTACTTACTCAAGCCTCACATTATGTAAAGGCTCTTTCTTCCTGCTTCACTCCCCTCTCATTTTCCCTCCCACTTGTGTTGCAATATGCCTATTAATGATGCAGTTAGAGCACCGCTGCCAACTTCCTGCCTCTGACACACACAGAGAGAGAGAGAGAGAGAGAGAGAGAGCGAGGAGTATAGCTGTGGTGTACATGCCCTGCTTTTGTACCACTCCCTCTAATCTCTCCACCCCTCTGTCCGTGTTGTTTTCCTCAGAGTTGGCCCATGCGAGCGGCGCGTGGACCGAGTGCAGCTGTTTCGTTCCGAGCAGAGCCCAACATGTGAGAAGATGTCTGTTGGAGGTTGTGCTTGTCCCGGTGAGTGCTCTCTCTCTTTCTCTTTCTGCCTCTCTCAGGTTCTCTCACCCCTCTCGTCTCCGTGTTCAGTGGGACTGTCAGAGAGATGACTTATGTAAAAATGCTGCAAAGCCAACCAGGGCCGGCAGCAACCCGTGTGTGTGTGTGTGTGTGTGTGTGTGTGTGTGTGTGTGTGTGTGCGCGCGTGCGTGCGTGTGTGACACATGTCCTAACACAAGGTTACAGAGCGAGGCTGCCGCGCTTTAGGATTGAGTTGTTCAGCAGACCCTCTCAGTCACGCTGGCTTGCTGTGCAGCAGATCGATGGCTCTTTTGAGTTTTGTCACTGCGGTATCAATAAGTGCTCTGCTTGCTTTTCATTCCTTTTCTCACTCCCGTCTGGCCGCTTAAGGTCTGCTTTCCCGTTATTTGTGCTCTTAAATGTCAAGAGGAGCTTCTGGAAATCACTGCTTACTGTCACAACAACTCTTATATTTGTACCATAGAGCACAGCTGAATGAGGAAAGAGTGCTTTCTTCACTGCAAAATGTGAAGCTCATCTCTCTTGATGAATGTAAACCATCTACAAGGATACTTAGGAAGATTTTGGCTAAGAGTCGTATTTGTGTTAAGCTGCTCTTTGGATGTTTGGCAGTTCTTAGTCATTGTGACCTTGCATTTCTGCGTATTTTTGTTTTTGAAAGCCAGGTTGTTGTTGGCTTGGCTTTTCATGAAATATACATTCTTGAGTTTTAAACAACAGGATTAGATTAAATAGGGACGCTTATGTTATGGTTTTGCTACTCCGTGTCCTCTGTGTACAGTATCGGAAGAAAGAGAAAGGAAATCTAGAACTGTCTGCACATGTCTGCCCTTGGTAAGCAACATGTTGTGGCAATTTCTATCGAGAAGCAGATCTTCCAATTCATTCTCTCCCGCAAAGCATTTCATCCTGTTTGACTTTGGAGCAATTTCGCTCTACAGTTACCCCGGTGAGAGCAGGCCGGCTGCGGAGACAGCGCACAGTGCCAAGGGGACGTTCCTTTTGCGGCACGAGGGAGCAAGTAGCAGACATAAATTGAATCGTAGCATCTGCTCAGGGGGATCTCAGAGAGGACAGATTGAATTAGGGTGTCAGTATCATTTTAATGGGGCGGCTCTGATTCATTGGTCGTCGCCTATCAGATGGAATAATATTAGAGAGGCCTCCGCTTGATGTTCTCCTGTCAGATCTTTTTTTTTTTTTCCTCCTACTGCTTCACATCCTCGGTGGACGGACAACTCTGGAGCAAAAACTTCTAACAACATCCACATGTCTGTGAAGGACGTGGAGAGAAAGAGGTGGAACCAGAGAGATCTGCCATGAGCATGTTGTGCAGCAACACTCACAGGTTTACGGGCGCTGGCGAGTGTGCGCATGTGCAACGCGCACAAACACTCACGAGCACACACACACGCACACACACACACGCGCGCGCAATTGACGCGGAGCCTGCTTGGACAAGTTTAGGCTGGCTGATCTGGCAGATAACCACAGGGAAACATTGATCAACACTGGTTTGCAGTTTCTCTCTCTCTCTCTCTCTCTCCCTCACTGCTGTGTGCTGTAAATCATTACATTTGAAGGCCGGTTTGTTTACATTCTTGTGCGATGGCGGACGGGAGATCCTCCCCTACTTTGTGTGTGAATCTGCATCTGAAAAAACCCGCACTGGCTCTTTTCATCTGGGCCTGTTTGTCTTTGTTTTGGTATTGGGTAAGAGTGTATAGAAGGGAGGAATCTGAACTGAGCACATTTGCATGTGGCAGAATGTGAGCCATAATAAAGAACAGACCTCTCGTGTCTGTATAGCTCATTGACAACCCTGTGACATCCTGCTGTTGTTATGACTTTGCTGCAAATCAGTCTTTTTAAGGCTTTGTTCCCCGCATGAAGGAGATCCGTCCTAACACAGTGGAGCCAATCACATCCTTTGTTCAGACTAAATGGTAAAAATAGATTGCCTGTGAGCTGAAGACCCCCCCCCAGCCCCATCCCTCCTCCCGCCTCTCCCCTCCATTCTCACATGCAATCAAGCTTGAGCTCCCCGCTCGCGCCATCTCTCACCCATCTCACTTTAACCCCTCCCATGTCTGCCTCCCTCATCTCACTCCACCCCCCCCCCTTCCTGTCCCCCTTTTTCACTCTCCTTCACTCCCTCGACCCTTCTCCTCTGCCTTAACAGTGGCGCTAGCTCATGCATAAAGTCACATGGCATCTGATTGGCAAAAAGTGACTTAAAAGCAGAACCAAGATGGCAGCCAAACAGCCTTTTTGGATTACCGTTACACAACAACACGACTGCCTCAGCTTTGTCTCACTGCGCTCAAAGCTTGTGCCTCGTTTTTTTGCCTTCCTCAATTCTTCACTTCTTCTCTTGTCCTTGTCCCCTCCTCTCCCTAACAGCCTCTCAGATCTTGTTTGCTAGATCAAAATGGCTGTGTGTGCAGAGGCAGAGAGAGAAAGAAGGAATGCGTGGGAGACAGAGATGCTGGGAGTCAGAGAGATGGGGGATGGGGGAGGAGGGGGGGGTGCAGAGTGGAGACGTGCTGTAGTGATGTCACATCTGCTGCGGGCCGACAGGATGGCAGAGGAAAGCTGGCATGTGCCACAGCCGAGAGGAGGGGGACGGGGGGGAGAATGTGTGGGAAGGGAAAAAAATAATTTTCTATCAAAGCACACCTTTATATGAGGGAGATGTGCAAGCTGCAGAGTCTTTAAAACATGAAAGCAGGTTTGGCGCTGACAGAAACAGAGCGGTGCTGAAAACAAAAGGTGTGACGACATCTGCAGGTTGTGCTGTATTACTGTGTCTATTGTTGTGTGGAAGTGGGACCTTTTTAAATTCAGCAAATTTTCATGCAAATATTTTTCTTTTGTGTTTCCAGCCTGTTTGAGCTGGTTAGTGAGGCAAATGTTTTCGTGTTGGTAAAGGAATTGCCGCCATATAAGAATTCATGCTTAAATTAAAGAACAGAGCTTTCAGACTTTAATTGATAATGTCCAAAATTGGTACATAACTACAGTAGGCCTGTAAGTCACCAAACCTCTCAGTGTAAAGCAAACCTTCCGATCTGATTCCAATCAGTGACTTCCGTCATTGCACGCGTGCACAACAACGACCTTTCTTTATCTTGTGCGTGTGCTGTTTTAACTTCCTGCTGCCGGGCCACAGCCTGTAGAGTTCTGCCTGCCGCCGTGTTGCTATCACTACCAGGCAGGTGTTACAGAACAGTTTCCCTCACAGGTTTGTGCCTCCACTGTGGCGGCTCGAAACGCAGTGACAGGAGTGTGAACATGCTGTTCAGCAGCGCTCTCTGGTTCCCTCACTGATGCTCGACTCTCTCTGTCACAAGCCACAATACGTTAGAGGGTTTTTGAAAAATAGAGCTTAAAGGCTTATTTTACACGTGCATGGCCTGTGATAAGTTGTTTACAGACCGCCTCGGTTTCTTTATCAGCTTTTTATAACGTGTAATAGCTGTCTATCTGTAAGGATGCTTGAGTGATTAAGCTAATGATTCAAAATTAAGTCTAGTAATTTTATTTCCATTACAATGCATGGAAAGCGACCACGAGGGGAATGTTATGCAGTCCGCCTACCTCTAAAAGGGTCTTAGGGGCAACTGTAGATCTATAAATACAAAGGGCTGTGAGTAGTACAAGACCAGGTTTCCAGTTACTAAATTAGAATCTAGTTCTTAAGGATCAAATTTCTCAGGACTGAAACCTTCCCACCGTAATATATGCAATATTCCATATTCTCTGCCGTGCATCAATATTCCAGACAGCTAATTTTGTGTGTTTAATGATAATGCAGCTAAAGCCATAAATACACGCACTATTCTGCATATGAAAGTTAAAGGTGGATATATTCATGGAGTAGGCAGATGAAGATGATAGCTACAAGATAACAGCTAGAGATTTGTTAGTTTATTTTAGCTGCAAGTAGTGGGCAGTAAAGCCAATTTGATTGTATTCTATTCTGTTGTATTTGACAGTTCTACTCACCGGCCACTTTATTAGGTACCCCATGCTAGTAACGGGTTGGACCCCCTTTTGCCTTCAGAACTGCCTTAATTCTTCGTGGCATAGATTCAACAAGGTGCTGGAAGCATTCCTCAGGGAGTTTGGTCCATATTGACATGATGGCATCACACAGTTGCCGCAGATTTGTCGGCTGCACATCCATGATGCGAATCTCCCGTTCCACCACATCCCAAAGATGCTCTATTGGATTGAGATCTGGTGATTGTGGAGGCCATTTGAGTACAGCGAACTCATTGTCATGTTCAAGAAACCAGTCTGAGATGATTCCAGCTTTATGACATGGCGCATTATCCTGCTGAAAGTAGCCATCAGAAGTTGGGTACATTGTGGTCATAAAGGGATGGACATGGTCAGCAACAATACTCAGGTAGGCTGTGGCGTTGCAACGATGCTCAATTGGTACCAAGGGGCCCAAAGAGTGCCAAGAAAATATTCCCCACACCATGACACCACCACCACCAGCCTGAACCGTTGATACAAGGCAGGATGGATCCATGCTTTCATGTTGTAGACGCCAAATTCTGACCCTACCATCCGAATGTCGCAGCAGAAATCGAGACTCATCAGACCAGGCAACGTTTTTCAAATCTTCTATTGTCCAATTTCGATGAGCTTGTGCAAATTGTAGCCTCAGTTTCCTGTTCTTAGCTGAAAGGAGTGGCACCCGGTGTGGTCTTCTGCTGCTGTAGCCCATCTGCCTCAAAGTTCGACGTACTGTGCGTTCAGAGATGCTCTTATGCCCACCTTGGTTGTAACGGGTGGTTATTTGAGTCACTGTTGCCCTTCTATCAGCTCGAACCAGTCTGGCCATTCTCCTCTGACCTCTGGCATCAACAAGGCATTTCCGCCCACAGAACTGCCGCTCACTGGATGTTTTTTCTTTTTCGGACCATTTCCTGTAAACCCTAGAGATGGTTGTGCGTGAAAATCCCAGTAGATTAGCAGTTTCTGAAATACTCAGACCAGCCCTTCTGGCACCAACAATCATGCCACGTTCAAAGTCACTCAAATCACTTTTCTTCCCCATACTGATGCTCGGTTTGAACTGCAGGAGATTGTCTTGACAATGTCTACATGCCTAAATGCACTGAGTTGCCGCCATGTGATTGGCTGCTTAGAAATTAAGTGTTAACGAGCAGTTGGACAGGTGTACCTAATAAAGTGGCCGGTGAGTGTATTATGAAGGACGAGGATGTTTGCAGCGTTTGCCAGCAGAGGGAGATGCTGTTCTGTCACATCTGCTCTGTGTGTCAGTCCATCAACGCTGACTTGGGAATCAATGTTTTCAACAAAAGCTTATAGATCTAGTCCTATGTTACAATGAAAGTGCTTCATGTTTGATTCCCCTATATCTGTCCTATAGTAGTTTTTACAACTACGCAGCAAAACTCTTTAGACCACAGTTACTTTACACGTTTATCGAACGATGTTGCCCACAGATCACACCAGATATTTTTATCATCCTCATCCAATATGAACACCGTGTACAAGCTGCAGATGATGCTGTATATCTGCACACTAAGCCTGATGGGAGCTTTCAGCAGTAAGAGTGACTGGTCTGGGTCAGATGTGTTTACTCTCTCAATGAAACGCATTGCTCCACTTTTCTCATGTGCTCTCCCGATTCACATAATTCTACAAACTGACTGCCAGCACAAGTAAAAGCCTCAACAAATTGAGCTTTAAATGCACTTTGAGACCGCAAAAGGTTTTGCGCGCTTCAAAAATATTGCTTGTAAACATTAGAGTGGTTATTGATTAAAAGTGAGGCAGCAGATTACGCCCTTACATAATCTGAGGCTCAGGATGGAGGATTTGAGTCATCAGCCAAGTCAATCATTTTTTATAAGCCTTTACAAAGTTGGCTTGAATTAAACAGCCTGTTTAGGTAAATCATCTTTGTAGCAGATTTGCTCAACAGTGTGAACCAAATGTTGGACTCACACTGTTTGGTTTGTTACTGTCAAGACAAACTTGATTCTCAATGCCTCAAGCAACCCTGGGAAAAATGATCACTATAATTAGTCATTCCTCATGACTGCTTATTATGACTGAATGAAATGTTAATGCCCCCGACAAGGGAGGTTTTATAAATGCACATCGTCCACAGATTATAACACTGCCAGTTCTGTTTATGGAACTGTGAATGGATGTGGGAGTTTCTAAACTCAAAGTGACATATCATTCTGGACTGACTTTTGTTTATATTCAAAGGGCTATATACAGTATGTGTAGGTCCGAGCCAGTCTGGCCCTATTCTTAAATCTATTGCAGTAGAAATACTTCCTAACAGACATGGGTGTCATCCAACTTTATAATGACTACTTTATTTATCATTTGTCATACATATGAGAGCGCAAGAATCGTTTGTATCGATGGGCATCCTTGTAACAATGGAGACGCACGCTAAATGCTAGCGAAGACTCCACATTTTTCCAAATTTACCTAAAAGTTCACTGGGTTTTTTGAGGAAATGTGTACAAAATAACGCACATCGCAAGAATGCTACCATTTGATCGATCGTTCTAGTGACATGCGCCCTGTTGACGTGTTGTAAACACCGTCCTGCGCGTGTCTGGTCTGATGGGATGGGCGGGGCAGAGAGGACGAGGAGGCGGGGCCTTCTTTTCTTTCTTTTTTTCCCCCCCTTGTCTCGGCTGGCAGGAACAAAGGGTCCTGTAGTAGTAGTAAATAGGTTAGCATCGTCCCCTAATGAAATGACATTCAAATCAATTCGTTGTGGAGTGCAAATTGACAGGAGACGGGGCAACTAGCCGGAGTGTTTTCCGCCTCTGTGTCGTCGCGTCGGGCTTGCGGGACGAACGTCACATTATCACCGGTCGGCGCTGGAGCTTTCACCGTCCAGCCGCTCCGGCTAGCAGCGAAGCTAGCTGGCTAGAAACACCGAGCGGAGGCGTGGAGCAACACCGCGGTTCGGTGGACCTTTCTCTGCAGGTAACGCAAACTCTTTGACGCACGGTGCGCAATAAACCACCACCAAAAACCTGTTTGTGAAAACAACCGCGGTTTAACGGTAAGTGGACGGCGGCGGGTCGGCGGCTAGCTTGGTCAATAGCATCCGTCCAATGAGCGCGGCCCTGCGCTCCAGCTGAAGCCCGCCGCTCCGGCGTCTTAAAGTGAATACAGACCTCATTTGTGCAAACGCCAACTGGGCCACAGACCGAGAGCTGGCGTTATAGCAGCAGCAGCAGCAGCAGGCGGTGCCGCTGTGTTGCCAGTGGCGGCACATTGTGCTGTGGGGGTTCGGGTGGCCGCGGGCCAGTGGATGTGGATGCAGCTCTATTGTCTCCACGGAACAGTTTGAGAGGACTGAACTGCACGGTGTTGTGTCCCCCGTTGTTAGAGAGGCTTTTTGCTCGTGAATGACGCGTGCATCACAAACTTTGTCGTCTTTTTTTTTAACCCAAACTTTTGGCCCGGTATGTTGGCTTTTTATAATGGGTCGTTGGAAAATGTCTTTTTTAAAGGGTGCGTGTTGATGAATATTTAAGGCGAGAATTAACGGCGTGTCAGGGCTTTGCAGAATGTATGTTTTTCCCAATGTGGAAGCGTTACGTAATGTAGAAAAACATTCTGCCAAATCTGTGCAAAAGCAGAAGATTAAATGGAGACTTCGCATATAGTTCATTGCTGTCTGGGGTGATGGGGGGGTCTATAGGTCAGACATTATGCAAATAGAGAAGCATTGTTGGGTGATCGTGGGTAGGTTTCCCCCCCGTAGCATATGGGAGAAGAAGATGACACGCGACAACTCTTTAGGGTACGCGGAAGCAGGGGATCGAACCCAGGAGGAGCAGGAGGAGGAGGGATGTGAATGGGGATGGACCGATCAGAGTTCACACTGGCATACTTGACCCTAACTCCTGTCTTTCTCACTGCGTTTGTGTACCTCGACATTTGAGGAGTAGTCTGGCATCCATTGGGACAAATTAATGGGTTGTTGGAAATGCCATATTTGCAAGCAAGATAAGACACTAAATTATTTTCTATGATCCCAACATTTCCTTATCCGTTAGCCCTATTATGAAGGAACCACATACATTCCCTTCATATACATATGCTGCTATAAATGAGTTATTATTGGGACATCCCAGTCCGCTACAGTTCGGCTGCCTGGGTATAGATTATTTTCATCGGGCTTTATTACATGCAATCGCACTGTTAGTGAAGTCTGCTTGAGTAGAGATACTGCAAAGATGTTTTTTAGTATAACAGAACTGTTTTCGCATGCCTTATCTGGACCGACAAGAGTTAACGGCACCCGGGATATGCGTGGGGGGGATGGGAAGGACACACACAGGCGCATGGTTAGAATCACATGCAGCTGAATGTGGAGAAGAGGGCTCCCTGTAAGGAAAACAGTAGAACTCCATTTCACTGATTGTTTCCTCAGATTTCTGTGGGCTAATAATATTGCTATTTCCCCCCCTCCCTGTGATGATTTGTTTCCTTGTCCATTTACCAGATTGAAGATGGATTAGATGATGAAAGCAGCAGGAAATTGTTTTGGCAGTGTGCTTTTTATTTGAGTAAATCTCAACAAAATTGTCCAGCATTAGATTACTTAGATGATGCTGTGATTTGAACGAGCTAAATCTAAAGTAACCTAAATCTCCTCTAAATCTCTGCTCTTTTTCCCCACCGTCTCTGGTGTGTGTGTGTGTCTGTGTGCAGGCTGTTCGTCAAAGTCATTCAAGCTGTACTCTCCTAAGGAGCCCCCCAACGGCGGCAGCTTCCCCCCCTTCCATCCAGGCGCTATGCTGGACAGAGATGTGGGGTAAGTCAAGGTTATGCCAGCACCACACAACATTTTATATTTAAAAAAAAAATAATGATAGGTATTAACATTTTTATAGTTTACACTTGCAGATAGGCGTGACACACCTGTTTATACATTTTCTCCTAAAAGTAAAATATTTAACGATTGTTAATAATATCCCAATAGTGTTGCATGCCAGGGGTAGATACCGTTAAAATAATCAATCATTTCTCTAGTCCAGAAAATAAATTGTAACCATGTATCTATGCAACCACACTTGTGCTTGCATTTGAGTTCCAAGTATTTAGTTTTTGGGCCCTCTGCAGTCTTTACAGTTTAAACTGCTTCAATCCATTCACTGAAATCTGTTAAAAGTTGTGTCGTGTTACAGCTTGTTATCCACATAAAACTGAAAGCAGAACGTATTCCCATTTTAAATCCGTACGCATCTGATGCTGAGCCTCTGGTTTCTTTTACCACTGGCTTGTGATCGCTTCTCTTCTCATTCAAGGATTGCTTAGCGGCATCGACTCTTCTTCTGTCCTTCGGGTTGTTTTATTGAACCATGATAAAGCATTTTGTTTTTCATGAACAAATACAATTTCCCCCCAACCCTTCATTAAAAGTATTTTTGTGAAGAGACATTTGACAACTTGGAGAAGGACGAGAGACAATTACAACATATAATTCAGAACAACTTTAAAACTTTTTAATTATTTAAATTTTTGTTCATTCATAAAATGTTGTATCTCAAACCCCCTGTTTGCCCTGAATTATGTAATTGATTCTAAACAGTGGGTTTTCTGCAATTGTGAGATCAAAGTGGAGAATTAAAAACACACATCCTTGGTGTTACTTACGTTTGCTATAAAATGGTTGCTGATGTTTGTACGTTTTGTTGTTCCTAGGCCTACACCCATGTACCCCCCATCATACATGGAGCCTGGAATGGGGTGAGTACACTGACGCTTACAGAGTGAAATTCTGTTGTGGTTGGTCTTTGCTCGGACATTTATACAGCGTTTTACTGTTTATTTTAAAACACATGAACATTAAATGTTCCGGCAATTAGCTTAGGTTTAAAAGTGCTTGGGGCTCATGGAAATTCCTTGTTTGAGAGCCACCAAATGCGCTGAGACCCCTGTTTTGTGTTACAGGAGACCCACGCCGTATGGGAACCAAACAGATTACCGGATATATGAGCTGAACAAACGGCTACAGAACTGGACGGAGGTGAGAGTCCCTTCATCGTTCACACGGAGAGTAATAAGACATCAACTCTAGACACTTTCTGTGCATAAACACAGCATCTTGAGTTTCATTTTCATGTCGGCTTGTGGTTTCACGTTTTAGTGCGACTCCTGGGATCCACTTGCTGTTGCTATGTTTTCAGATTTTCCCTCCCAGCTGCTGCTCGTGTAGTTAACCATGCTGGGGATTTTGTCGGAAATTAAGCCTGAGAATGCACTGACTTAATTTACATTCAGGCTGTAATAAGATTATATGATCAACCTGGCAAAACATAATTAGAGTACCAACTGTTTATATGCTTGAGCGCGCAGCTGAGGTCTTGTGACCAGCCGTGCCTTTCTTGGTCTGTCTGCACCCTCTAACAAATGCATCCACACCTCAATTACGTGGGATGTTCCACTAAACAGCCGACGTCCGAATGACGGCATGCCTCATTTAGGAAGTTCCCCTTCGTTTGGCCTTTATAACCCCGTTGCTTCCCTAAAATATTGAAGCAAGCAAGGACATCCGTATTAATCCATGGTCTTACATTGACCAGAACAGGAAGCGTTAAAAGGTTTTAGGGAATTTGAGGAAACAAGAACTTCTGCTTATCTGTGAGCGGTTTTAGTATGTTAAAGGTTTTTTGTTTACCCATCTGATCTATTTATTAACTTCCTCTTGCCATCATAAAAATCACACTCATACGCGTTATTGCTATAGAATAATTAGCCTCATCTATAATTTGACCAAAGTTGCCAGATTTGAAAGGAATTCAAATGGAGGAATGTGTCTTCATCTTGTTTCAGGACTGTGACAATCTCTGGTGGGATGCCTTCACCACAGAGTTCTTTGAAGATGACGCCATGCTCACCATCACTTTCTGTCTAGAAGATGGACCCAAACGATACAGTGAGAATATAAAAAGAAAATGCCACTGTTTATTTTCAGGTTCTAATTGTACATGTGATGTCTTTGTCCAATAATTAATATTTTCAAAAATGTCCATATGGTTTATTTACAACTTTTCATTTTTACGTCACTTTCACGCCACTCTTCCCTACAGTGGTTATTTAAAGTTTCACGTATGCAAGTTAACTTTTGGTTTTTGACTTTTTATTTGCAGCCATCGGCAGGACTTTGATCCCACGATACTTTCGTAGTATTTTTGAGGGGGGTGCCACAGAGCTATTCTACGTTTTGAAGCATCCAAAGGAGTCCTTCCACAGTAACTTTGTGTCCCTTGACTGTGACCAATGCACCATGGTGACTCAAAATGGCAAACCCATGTTCACACAGGTACCGGATGCACAATGTAACTGTAACTGACTGCTGTTACTGGCCCTGTGACTTCTAACATGTATTTGTCTGCTGTGGTTCAGGTTTGCGTGGAGGGGCGCCTGTACCTCGAGTTCATGTTTGATGACATGATGAGGATCAAGACGTGGCACTTCAGTATCAGACAACACAGAGAGGTCCTGCCAAGGAGCATTTTGGCTATGCACGTGAGTTCCACACTCAAATAACCTCACGCACAAATGCTAATAACTGTACAAGCACTCATTCATTTGATCTTTTTCGACACGGCCATGTAGGATCCGCAAATGCTCGATCAGCTGGCTAAAAATATCACCAGATGTGGGCTGTCCAACTCCACACTCAACTACCTCCGTGTAAGCAAATTTCCCTCTGATGGTCCTACTTTTTTTGATCAGTCATTTGAATTAAGCTAACCGCAACATCCTGTTCCTTTCTCCTTCTCTTCCCTAAAGCTATGTGTGATATTGGAGCCCATGCAAGAGTTGATGTCAAGGCATAAGACCTATAGCTTGAGCCCCAGAGACTGCCTGAAGACATGCCTCTTCCAAAAGTGGCAAAGAATGGTAGCACCACCAGGTAATGTGCACACACATTTTAAATGGCCTGTGGCTTTTGTGGTACGGTTGCCCTTTTCACATTTTAAGCTGAGGAGCACACTCAAATCCAGTTGCAACTGCAAAACGACTCTTTGCCTGCAACGGGCTGAGAAAACACAGATTTACATTTACTTAAATATATGTGGTCTGTGAAACATACCTTGTACCTGTCCACTGCGTAGCTGAGCCTGCCAGACAAGCTCCGAACAAGCGGCGGAAAAGGAAGGTGTCCGGTGGAAGCACCGTGAGCTCCGGCGGAGGCAGCAATAACAACAGCAACAGCAAAAAGAAGAGTCCAGCCAACAACTTTTCTCTCTCCAGCCAGGTACCTGTAAGCATTACATTTACTTGACCTCTGTCTGCACCTCCAAGTTCAGCGTAGGAGTAAGGCGTTGGAGGGGTGGAGGGCCTGGAAAGAAAGCCCAGGGGGATAGGCAGTTATTTGTGGGTGAGTAAAGGTGTGGGCGTAGCAGCAGGATAGAGATAACACACGGGTGTGGTTGGGGAATAGCCTTCTATAACTCTGAGTAGATTTAGTTTTGTGGATCCCCTGATGGGAACCAGTGATGGGCAGTCCCTGGTGCTCTGGGGCCAGATTGTTATGGGTTTGTATAGAGAAGCTACAAGTGACCGCCATTGCTAAGTAACGCTCAAAATGTGTGAGAGGTCATGGGGTAGGGTTACCATGCTCTGATTTTCCAGTGGGACAGTTGGGTCTCCTCTCTTTAGAGCCTAGTCTCTCAGAGCACACGATTCACACAGCACTGCCGTCTTTCCCGACTTGGTTGAGTGAACGAGACCCGAGGTGGAATAAACACCCCCCCCCCCCCCCCCCCCCACCCTTCCCCCCTCCCTTCCCCTTGATGCAGCACTCAAGGTTCATGGACGCCCACTGCCGGCTAGTAGGGAGGGCCCTTGATTCCGTTTCTCTGAACTGAGGCAAGGAGTCGGGGGGCAGAACTGATGCACCTGTCAGAGTAGATGCCCTGACGACCACCTCGTCCTGTTGTGAAGAATTGAAGGACACTAATACCTCAAGTTTTGAATACACTCTCGGCCCCTGAAACATAACCTTAAAGTACCAATTATCGTTCATGTAGTTCATTTAAAAAAAATCTAGAACTTATCTTATCCAACCTAATCGCTAGAGCAAAACCCCCCCGATACACTCAGAACTCGCAGCAATTCCGCGCAGCCCCCTGTATTATGGGGATAATATGTACCGGCCCTTGCTGTCCCCTTTAGGACGTGATGATGGTGGGAGAGCCCACTCTGATGGGAGGGGAGTTTGGTGACGAGGACGAGCGTCTGATCACACGGCTGGAGAACACGCAGTTCGATGGGGCGAATGGCCTGGAGGATGAGGACAGTTTCAACAGCTCGCCTGCACTTGGGGCACACTCGCCCTGGAACAACAAGGCTCCCTCCAGTCAGGAGAGCAAGAATGAAAACTCCCAGTCGTCCCAGTAGAATGCTGGGGTCTCAGCCAGCCCCCCCCCCCTTTTTTCTTTTTTTTCCTCCAATGATTAAATACTACTGGTATTCAACTGAGCCAACACATTAGCGAGAGGAGTCAGGGAAGCTGGCCTTGAGCACTTGTGTTTAATTAATTTTTGTTTTGTTCATTTTTATGAGAGTGGTTAGGAAAATGGACAGTAGCTGCTGGACTGATAAAACTCGCCACACAAAGGACAGGGTCAGCAGAATCCCACTCGCTCCCTCACATTGTTGCACATGACCAGTGGTGCTCAGCCTTGGCCCTTGTCTGCTCGGCTCCACTCGGTCCTCTTAGAGGCGGGGTGGGGGGTGTGTGTGTGTGTGTGTGTCTTTACCCCCCCCGACCCACCCACCCCTTCCCCAATCATAGCTCACCACAGTGTTTGAGCCATAGTTGGCATGTCCTGTTGTCCGAGTGCTCGCCATGGCGACCATGTCAGTGGGTTCTTGTTCCAACCTCGGGTCTCTCAGGCATGCGTTTTCCTTGACGACGCACCACGTTGTTTCTGTTGTGCTCATGTCACAGGGGAGAAATGCTTAGCTTTTATTTAACTTATTTTTTTGCAGGCTGCAGAAAACTGTGTGCACTCTTTAGTATCAAAATTCAACGTTCGGTTTTTAAAAACTTAATTATTTGTTTTTGTAGGACCTGGTTGGAACAAAAACCTGTACAGTGCCGGAGCTTGAGGACCGGAGTTGAGAACCACTACGCTAAATCTTAACACACACACACACACACACACACATCCAAACACTGACACATGAATCAACACATGCACACACACACACACACACACACACACACACTGACCCATAAATCAACACATGCACACACACACACACTCACTCACACCTGCAGCATAAAACATTGAGGTACTGGAGAGAGGTGGTACGCAGCATGTCTGGACCAGAGCACCAGATGCTACAAAAGTGTGTTTTCATTTTCTATGTTTTAGACTTGTTTTGAATTGTTTTTATTTTTGTAAACAATTTCTAAAAAATAAACAGACAGAAAAGCAAGCAGGCAAACATAAACACCCCAGAATATTCTTTGCACTGTTTTCCGCTATTTACTACAATCTATTTTAGTTATGAATTCACGGTGTATTTCTTTTCTATTATTGCTAATGTAAGAACTGTAAAACATCTGAAAACCTGCAGTATATTAATGTAAACGTATTGCTGTTAAATCATTCTCATTGTGATGGTAATAGCTCCCATGCAAGTCTATGCTTAATATAACGTCATCCATCCTGGTCAGCCACAACGCTGTCATAGTGTCCCTTGGCTTCAGAGGTAGAAAACGAGTTGGGGAGAACAAGGCCAGTGTTTTAATACTGTTCTCCATCTTGTTTGATGTGAGTAAAAAGCAGCGCACTGGAAACCCTTTCCCCCACTAGTTCTCCATCCGGGGCCTGTTCTGGATCCGTTGCTTGTCATTGTAGAAGTGTTTTGATTTTGTTTTTGAAGTCTCTATCTCGGGGGACCTCTCTTCAGAGAACATAACCGAAAACTCAAATTTGCTACTCGAAAAATATTTTAAAAACAAGTTTTGACAGGATTGTAAAATAAGAAGAAAAAAAAAACTTTTGTACTCACTTAAGTTTCCCAGAAATGTTTTTAATCTCAATTAAGGAAGCTGCAGACCAAGGAGCTACATGTAAAGATTCTTTAGATATTGATTACACTGCTGTTTGTTTTATGACCAATCATTTTGTTGGCTTTACTCCTCATATTTGTGTCTGTGCTTGTATATTTTTAGGTAGTAATTTCTGTAAAAGTCATTATGTATTCTTCCCTAGAATTATGAGAAACCCAATCTAATGTAAAGAGATTAAAAGCCTCTTAAGTTTTTTTTAAATGTAATTTTAAATGCTACAATCACTGATAAAATAATTTTGCCCTCATTTTAACTGTATTTATTTTTCTATGAATTGACATTCTGTTTAGGTCCAATCCTCCTGTACTATACTCATGATATGTAGAAGTTTTTTTGGGCTGCTGAGTCAGGTCATTCCAATACTTTGGTTTTTTTGAGATGTGGCCCCCAGTTCATCACAATGGTTCAGTATGTTGACATTGAAGGGACATTTAATGTTCCTCTCCGGCTGTTGTAGATTGCTGGTCTGTCCAAAAAGTTGTCCGATGACCTGAAAAGCCATAGTCACACATAGTGTTACGCATTTTAAGTTAGAACTAATTGTTTTCCTGATACCTCGAGTCTACAGTTGTTGGTAATGTTCAAATTAGGAGCAATTTTGAAATTTGATCACAATCACCTAAACCCTCAATGGGATTTTTAAGGTTCTGTGATGTATTTTTTCACTATATTTTCTTCCCAGATACATTTGAAAATCTGTAACCAATGAGTAAAATACAAAGTAAAGTTGTATTAATGTAAATATACTGACTCATTGACCTCTTACGCTGAGATGGGGAACACTGGGTTTGACCGTGAGCTGCTGGTGCAGGTTTTCCTGTTCACATACAGGTATTGGATAATACTTTTCAAATTCACCCAGCAGGGGTCTCCCAGAGCACTAAGCAGAGAGAGCTGTCAGATTCTCCACCATTACAGCTGAGAGCAATGCTGTTTGTAAATCTACACCCCGCTGCAGGCTATCGTTTTTTCCCGTCCTTTCTCATTATCTCTTGCAGCGCTAAAGTCTACATTTGTGGTGTATTGACTTAGAATCAGACACAGAATCAATCTAGGCGGAACTTTTCAACACGCTGTGTTTCCTAAGTTGTGATTTTGTGAAATGCGAGACAAAGCTGAGATGGCCATTCACCAATAGCTGGCTCCTGTAGCACCTCACCATAGGGGTGGTTTTATATCTATATTTTTTGCCAGGTTTCTGTCATTGATTTATGTATGGTATCAATAAAGATGAATTTTCACTGAAGAATGTGGCTTATATGATGTCAATGTGTCTTTATTGTGCCGCACTGCCCCTAATTTGATAATTGCACACAAAAAAGACCAAGAATAAAACCACTCAAAAAAACAGCATAAAGAGCAGGTGGTGAAAGAAGGCGACACTTTAGAAAACTCCTTTATACGCTGAAAGATTTGATCCAACAAAATCTACCAAGTAGTGTGTGGTATCTGCATGAAAGCTATTGTAGACATGTGGATGCATGATAACATTTCCTCAACTCTTTTTTTTGGAGAACTTTTAAGGCCATCGGGAAGGCTGTTCAAGCTGTGATTTTGTACCAATTCGTCCACAAGTAATGGTAAAAAAGAGGATGTCAGTCATCGACTTCAATCCCTGGCAACGGTGTTTCTATAGATCATAAGTGTTCACCGGTAGGAAGCCACAACGGGACGACCTTCTCATTGCAAACGATAACAGCGACCTGCAGGAGTCTGTTGTTGTTCGAGTACAGAATCAATGAGGTCAATCCCGGAGTGACAGCATGGCGAGGACCTGACGCTCCTCACACGCCAAAGCCACTTGGTCATAGCTCTCTTGGTAGCAGATTAAAGGATCATCCTGTAATTGATGACTTTGAGCCGAGGTGATCTGCAAGGGGTTGTGCACCTGGTGAGCAAAACCAGACTAGAGGACAGCCAGGCGCTCTCCATCCACCTCATGTGCATCAGTAGAATTTGGGAAGCCAGGCGGACGCCGTGCGGAACAACCGCGTTTCTTTATTCTTCAATGTGGTCACTGGTGGAACAGGCGAGTCACAAAGTGTCACAGCGCAGAGCGGATTGTGGACCCAGTTGACCGGCAGGACTCCATAAACATCGGCTCAGACGACGAGCAGAGCTGTCACACTGCTTCTCTCCCCCCTCAGCAGAAGCAACGTGTTGGTAAGTGATGGCACTATCTCGTCCTAGTGTGGCTCCTCTTTACCCCAAAGCATTCCAAAACAAGGCGTCATTCATCCCGTCCACCAACAGTTTAATTAGCAGAGTTATACTGTATATCTTGATGATAATTCTCACATAGGGGAAAAACTCAATGCTTTCAATAATATCAGAGGATTCCTTGGCCGCTTTTAGATGAACTCCCTTCCGTGAGTGCATACACAGACATGCAAGTACTTGGAAAGGCTGGTTAAGCAGCTTTTTATCAAGCAAAAAAATACACATAACATTGCTATTGATGAGTTAGGCTTGGCAACCCTGTCATTTCCCCCTGACACTCTCAATGATCCAGGAAGCAAAAGAGAAGCAGGCTGAACATTTCTTTTTTTGTAGGACACCACTATCAATTATTTTCTTCCCTTCCACGTGCCTCTTCAACGTCTTTTAAGACCCTCCCTTCTCTCCCTCCCTCACTTCCTCTTCTTAGTGCCAGTGTTCTCCAGGCGAGCACACAGTCTGCTTCAACTTCACACCAAGAGAAAAGCATCATATCAGGTTTCTACAAGAGCTGCGGTCCCACGCCCCTACAGAATTACTGGAGCTCAGAGCAGCAGCGTGAGAGTCCTTTTTATCGGGCCGAGTGAGGTGAGTTGACTGACAAAACAGCTGCTCACTCTGCTGTTTTTTTTTTTTCTTCTACATATTGTGTTTTCCCATATCTGTACCTTCCTTATCTGCTCTCTTTTGACTTTTCACTCACGCCTTTACTCAGCCAAAAGTGCCTGGTGCGGGGGGGAGGAACCGCACTGACAGTTTGTTTCTAACGATACAGTACATTTGCTGGACGCTGTCTGTGTAGGTTGAAGAGTGGCATCAGGAAAAAGAAAAAACAACGACAAGTAGACTCCTTTTCTCTGATTTCAAACAGCTTGCTTTGACCATGAGAGGAAGTGTGGATGTGCAGTTACCGTTGGGCCTGAGTCTCTTAAAGTTATTTGCTCAGCAGAGCCTCGCCTGTAAACACAAGAAGTTGATGATTGTTTAAATATTGTGCCGGAGTTTCGTGGAGGCAGAAGACACGTTCTCCCCTTCCTGTCATCTTTCTTTGGAACCGCTCGGTGGGTTTTGGATAAACAGAAGTGATGCAGGTATCTGACACTGATGCAGCGTTCTGTGTGTTTACACTGTCAACACATAATGACGCCGCCACATTACCACATCCTGTACTCCATGACCAGCCCCAGTATCTGTTCAAGAACAAAAGAACACATGAGCGCTTTGAGGCCACTGATTTTATATTTCCCATATATGTGAAATGCCGTTGTGACTTCTCTTCTGCTGTCTCTATAATTCTTCCGCCTTGTATGACTGCGTCATTGTATTTGGCACATTTTTTGTCTCCAGCTGCAACAAAGGCCGAGCTCGTGGCATGAGGTGATCGACCTCTGCCTGCTCCAGCCCCGTCTTTCCCCTCCTGTAGCCATGGGACTGTGTGAGAGCGTGAGGGGTCGTAGGTCGCCGGGCGGCGCTGGTGCGCTCCGGGCCGCCGCGGCGTTGTTGGTGCTGCTGCGGCTCGGCCTCGGCCTGGCCCAGTCCGTCCCTCCGCAGGATGTCTGCTCCTCGGCCGCGGCCCACCAGGACCTCACCCAGCCGGAGTACCAGAAGACGGCCGAGGTGGACGCCAGTGTGGGCTTCATGGCACCTCTGGTCCATTCCTTCCTCCTCACGGTGCAGCCTAACCCATTTCCTAAAGGTCAGTGTTGTCAGCGTCAGTCACCCGGTCCACTTACTCATGCCGGTTTTGTTTAATACGGGCATTAGCTCACACGGCAAACATTTACCTTGCATTGAAATCCTTTTACACTTGTTTCTCTGGAAAGGTAACGCATCAGGTTTTTAACCCTCAAACCTCCTCTAAAGCTAATGATGCCAGCACTGGTTAATCAGTAATTCAATGGAACCTTTTTTTAATTTATTTTGGTCAATCTTTAACATCTGTGTGCTGCTTGTGTGTTTTTAAGCAGCTATTTCCTCTTAGTGAACGCTGGGTTCCACCTTTTTTTTCTTTTTCTGTCCCTGTGATGGGCTGTATTGCTTCAATAAACCCTTTCTATAACTTCCTGCTTGCCATCGATTTCAAAAGGGAGGGGATACAATGATGAACTATGTTTGCCAAGTTCAAAGTAATTGTTCACCATGTTGGATTTTGCTATTTTGTGGGGATTTAAACCTTTAGTAACATGAGGCACAATGATACTTCTGTTTCACTTCAAAACTTTCCATGTGAAGCGCTATGAGTCAACAGTTGTTCAAACACACTGTCTTTATGTCTCCATGACACGGCAAATAATCTCAATGGCTTATTGTTAATTGTGGGTTTCTGCTTTACAAGATCGACGGCCTGTCATTATATTGCTCTGTGCCGTTCTCCCCAAAAGCAAGTCAAACACAGCGCTTTAAATTGAGTTAAAAATCAAAGTAAAGCACTAAAGGAGCGATGCAAAGCGTCAAGATTGCATTCAAATTTCTGGTGTTCGGTGTGATGCAGACGGATGCATATCCCTTATGTGAAGAGCGCCTGAACAACGTATCTACTCGGTTACCTGCGCCTTTGCCATAAACTACAGCCCTTGTATTGTATTCTTTTATGTGTTTGTGGGGAAAATGCAGTCTTTGTTATACGATGTCCTGGTTCCACAACGTGGAGGTGTCAGTTGTCCACTTTTACAATGCAAGAGCCTAAAATGTTTGTGCGGAGGAAAGGACATATTGTTCACATGGCTGGGCTTTTGTGCATGGATTATAATAATAATAATTAGCTCTCCTTTTGCGTTCTGTTGTTCAAAAGCACATAATCAGTAAAGCCTTTTGTTCTCCTGATTCTTTTTAGATCTGATCCTGAAAATAGCCAAGGATGTAGAAGCACAGTTAAATCAACTTTTCATCAAGGAAGTAAGTAAATATGCATTTATTCTCAAATACTTTCTATGTGGTGGGAGAGGAGAGGGTGTCGGGGGCAGACCCACTGTCCTCAGAGCCCCTCGAGCGGATCATTTGAGAAAATTCAACCCCCAGTAGCGTAAAACTGCCTGGTGATACCTCTCAGTGTTTGACGTAATACCAGCCCACTGAGACTAGCTTGTGTCATGTTCGTGTGTGTGTATGTGTGTGTTTTGCTTTCAGGTCCTCGTGTACGAAGTGGGGTTCCTGGTGTGTGCCGTCATTGGCTTGCTGTACATCGTCCTGATGCCCATAGCTGGTTTCTTCTTGGCGTGCTGTCGCTGCTGTGGCAACTGTGGTGGGAAGATGTACCAGAAACAGACGCCGTCCATTCACTGTCACAGAATAACTCTCTACTGGGCTGCGTTTGTCACCACAGTCATCATCCTGTGAGTGTGTGTGTGTGTGTGTGTTTGTGCTCTCGCCTGTGTTTTTGGGCAGCACATCAAAGTGCTATTTGAAATTAGCACGGCATGAAGAAGACAGTTTAAATGTGCATTTCTCACCGCCTGTGTTTGTCTCACTTGGACCATGTTCAGAAAAACAAATTAAATTGCGTGTGTGTGTGTGTGTGTACATATTTCTAGGGCTGGGAACATATGCATGTTCAAAAGTAACGAAGCCATCAAAGTAAGTGTCGACCAGAGTCAAGAGGAACTCAACAAAACTATAGAGAACATCCAGTCCTTCCTCTATAGCGTGCCTCAGGTAAGATCAGACCTCCTGTTTGTGATGCATGGCTACGGAAATATTTAAAACTCAAAGATCCCAGTGACGCAGCATTATCAGATTAGTCACGTTAGATCCTGCCTCCACTGCAATCAATGTGCCGTGAGTTGAAAGCGTTTGTGTGAAAAGCAAACAAACCCCAAACCTCTCCAGTCAGTCCACTGGTTAACGACCAGCTTTGCGCCTTGCAGTGTCAATATACTTATCCCCAGATACAACAGAGTGGGAAAAGGCTGATGGGGAAAGGTAGTGTAGAGTTGTGTTTGTTGTTCTTCATTTGCAAAGGCTGCTATATGCGATTAGCTAATCTAATCGGCATGCTTTAAGCTTTTAGTTTAACTTCCATATCCTTTGTTCACACTTTGAAATCGTTTATTCTTCCTCTGTCGATCTCCAGCAAGTCCACTACGTGGTGAATGAGAGCCACGGAACCGTGCTGAACGTGACCAGAAACCTAGATGGTAAGAACAGGGAACTACGGATGCATTAGAGGAACCACTTTGGGTCACTAACAGTGGCGTTACAGTGTCTGTCCTCAACATGGATTGACTTCTCACACGTGTTTGTACTTATAAGCCATTGGACCTAAGTTGGGAAAAGAGATTCAGGACCGCTTCAGAGGAACTATGGACCCGGCGCTGGACTCGGTTAGAATGCTGTATCAAGGTACAGTGTACCAGCATGTTCTGTCCTATCCCAGTCTGAGCATGTCATTGCTCGTGTGCATATTTGACAGGAGATCAGTTAGTAGATGTGCCTCTAACTATATATAAAGATATACACTGCCTGGCCAAAAAATACAATTTTTGTTGAAGCGTCTTTAGCTTTGATTACGGCACACGTTGGCTGTGACATAGTTTCGATAAGCTTCTGCAATGTCACAAGATTTATTTCCATCCAGTGTTTCATTAATTTCTCACCAAGATCTTGTATTGATGAGGTAGGGTCTGACCTTCTCCAGCACATCCCAAAGATTCTCAATGGGGTTAAGGTCTGCACCCTGTGGTGGCCAATCCACGTGTAAAAAAAGGTTGTCAGCTGACCTCATTCTTTGAGCACATACTGTTGCTAAAACTAGACCTGAACAACGGCAGCAACCCCAGATCACAGCACTGCCCCCACGGGCTTGTACAGTAGGCACTAGGCATGATGGGTGCATCACTTCATCTGCCTCTCTTCTTACCCTGATGCGCCCATCACTCTGGAACAGGGTAAATCTTGACTCATCAGACCATGTGACCTTCTTCCTTTGTTCCAGAGTCCAATCTTTATGCTCACTAGCATATTGAAGCCTTTTTTCCCAGTCTATAATAATGCGTTGGACAGTTTTTCTCTGCTTGATGCATGCCAATGATTTCGCCCTTCTCAAACAGACTAACATCTTTTCTACGACAACGTGTCTTTCGACATGGTTGTTTAAGATCTGAGAAGCAACTCATTGCATCAGTTAAGGGTTAAATAACTTGTTGCCGGCTGAAAGATAATCTCCCACACAGTAATTATCCAATAGGAGGCTCGTACCTATTTGCTTAGGTAAATCCAGGTGCACTTTCTTTTTTTTGCCAGGCAGCGTATATATATTGTTGACAAATGAAGTGCTGAGGCACCTCCTCACTTTTGGCTCAGAACTTGCTTACTATGGTGCTTATGTGCATAAACTGACTGTGTTTTTCATTTGGGTGAGCAGAGACTGTAAACATCAGTCTTGAACTGAACCACCTAAACTCATCTTTGGTCCAGCTGCAGTCCAGTGTGAACCGCCTCCAGGCCAACCTCACTGCTGTTAAACATCAAATCAATAACACTTTCTCAGACCCAAACTGCTTTCAATGTAACATGCTGCAGCCTGAGCTACAAAAGCTAACACTGGACACCACCATCACTGTAAGTCCTGATTTTGTGTAACCTTGCTTGTAGCCAGGTGTCGAGCAGTTTCTTCTCTGGAGTCGTGTCCGCTCAGGTGTTTTAAGCAAGAGGAGTTAGGTCTGACTGCGTGAATTGTGAACCCCCTGAAGTACAGACTAAGAATTAGTGTCGTTATTGGATTTTATAAAACACCATCATGATGCAGCCAAATGTACTTTGTTTATTTGTATTTATAGATGCATATTTTATTCATTTACGCAGTCAAACTGACGTGGGCTGAGATATTGTGACGCGTGAAAATTATTTTTTTCCCCTTCATTTTTGGCTTTGTCTAAACTGCTGATTTGTCCTTTGAATCCTCCCATCTGTTCTTCTCTATTCCTCCTACGCTGACACATGACGACTCCTCTGCTCTCCTCCTTTTCTCTTTTCCTCTCCACTTGTCTAATCTCTACGGTCTTGTACCCTCCTCTCCTCCGCTCATCTTTTTCTCCTGCCTTTTACTCTCCTGTTTTGTCCTTTTGCATTGTCTTCTGCCGCCTCGTCTCTTCTCCTCTTCTGTGGTGTGATCGGGTCTCGTCTCCTCGCCTCTTCTCGTATCTTGTTTTCTCTCATCTCCTCTCCTCATTAGTATTAAAGGGAAAGTACATAATAATGTATAATCTCCGTCATGACAGGATAAAAGATAAGAGGCCACTAAATATTCTTGGTATCAACCCGTTTCATTATGGCCCAGTGGTTCATTATTATAAAAACATGTTAAGGCTGGTTCTGTTGAAGACTGCTGCCCTCTTCTGTTAGCTTGTTGTACACTATGTCATTACAAATGACAATGGTTTGTGCCTCGGGGTTGTGTCACAGGTTCCCAGTTTGAACGACTTCCAGGCGGCAGTGGATGAACTCAATAAAACGGATCTCAAATCCAAAATCAACGAGGTCAGTGACTTCC
Source organism: Pungitius pungitius (assembly GCF_949316345.1). Classification (NCBI taxonomy): domain Eukaryota; kingdom Metazoa; phylum Chordata; class Actinopteri; order Perciformes; family Gasterosteidae; genus Pungitius; species Pungitius pungitius. The sequence continues at coordinate 9,141,662 of NC_084912.1, read as the reverse complement.
GACAAAAAAATACATGCTAATGATCATCAATCTTGATTATGTGATGGCTGATTTATTGACACAGAGTTACAGGGAAGAGTAATAATGTAATAATTGTTTTGCTATGCACTTTGAGGTAAAATGACCTTCTTAAACAGACTTGTTTCACTGGCTGACTACAACAAATAAGACGTGAGAAAAAATTGAGCTTGACATATTTATATGAAGTAATGAAAATGAATTCACTGCTTTTCAGGTGAAGGACTTTTTTGCCAGCATCCCACTTAGGGTGACCAATGACACCAAGGATATAGTTAAAAGTGAGTAAGCACATTTACTTGCAAACACTTGAAGCCGTCACTCTCTTATAATTAAAAGGATAACAAATGTATTTGTATTTTTTTAGGCACTAAGCAGGTTTTGGCTAACATAGAAAAACAGATCTCTCAGTTTACAAAGAACATCCCTTTATCGGCATTTACCAATGTGTCGGAGACGCTGGTCCAGCTGCAGAAAGACATCGGCAGAACCGCACCAGAGTTCAAGAGATTTGAGGGTATTAGGTAAAAATCTCTAATGGGTCGACACATGTGATCTATGTAAGACGAAGCCCTCAAATCCCATGCACACAGTCACCATGGATTCCTATCTCCTCAGGTGGGGAGTTTGTGTGGTCGTGTGCTGTGTGGTCCTCCTGGTGGTGGTGTGTAACTTCCTGGGCCTGGTCCTGGGCCCTCTGGGTCTCACACTCAAAGCAAACCCCTCGAAGCGCTCCGTAACGTCGGATTGTGGAGGAACCTTCCTCATGATGTGAGTGCTGGGTTGTTGTGTCGGGTTCATTTTAGCAAAACGTGGTGGGGAAACATCAAACCCTTTCTCTCCCCCTGCGCCTTGTTTGACCTCTGAACCTGGATGCGGTTGCAGCGGTGCAGGTTTCAGCTTCCTCTTCTCGTGGCTCTTCATGATTGCTGTGCTGCTGCTGTTCCTGGTGGGCGGGAACTTTTTCACTCTACTCTGTCAGCCCTGGGGCGACAAACAACTGCTAAAGGTAGCAATAAAAAATTAAAAAAACACACACACCTGCACAGGCAGGCATCTGAAATACAAAGCAGATGTGGGATAGCCTCCTGTTAATGTGAATGTCTCCTCTTTCCATAGTTCATCGATACTCCAGGTTTCATTCCAGGTTTGGATATCGGCCCAACTTTGGGATTAAAAAGCAATATCACTATCTCTGGTATCTTCAGGTTTGTGATGCCAGTTCACCTCCCATCAGAACAAATGCATAATATGAATGTGATTTTATACACATAATGTTTCTCAATGTAGGTTGACAGTTTGAGACATCCATTACACACCTAATAAATAACCATAAGAATACACACACTTTTTAACATTTTCTTTCTTTGTGGGTCTGAAGCTAGTGGGATTCATTAAGCACAGTACATGTATTATTGTCATTGCGTGTACAAATACATTAGACTTTGGACGTTGGATGTTAATGTTTGCAGAGCCTGTAAGAAGAACCAGCCTCTGTGGACAACGCTCCACCTGTATGAGCTCATCGACCTCCAAGACCTGCTCAATGTCACTAAAGTGAGTTTCCCGACAGTCCTTTTCAATTGTTCAAAACAAATAATCCAACACAAAAAACTATGAAATGCATGTTAAACCGTGTGGGTCACATACTCAGTACACAGAGGAGATTCAGCAGCACTTTGAGAATACAGACATCAGTCTGTCCACCATCACTCTCCTGAGCCCTGAAGTGACAAACCAGCTCAGAAGCTTCTCCAACAAGGCTACGAATATTGACGCCTCTGCTTTCACGCAGCAGGTAGGCATTATTCATTAGCTTGTTTTGATGTATCTTTGTGAAGATTTATCATCAATACGCGTATCCACTGGGACGTGACGTTGCGATCAGCCGTTCCTTGCTTTTCTCTTTCAGATGAATAAAATTTCCTTAATCAATCTGAATAAAACGGCAGAGCAACTTGATCAGCTTGCTGGATTTCAAGTGAGTTGCATTAACGTGATACATACTTACACTGCTGCTTCTCTTCTTTTTACGGCAGTGTTCTTTCATATAAAAAAACCATTTGCTTGTTTCTAGAACAACACTAGTAGTCGAGATCAGCTCCAAAAGGAGGCCAGGGACCTGAGGCAGATCCAGACCGACATAGAAACAATCATCATCCCACAACTGGTGAGTAGCCTGCCCCATCTGGGCCGACAGCTCTGCCAACGTACTCATTTTGGTTTCCCCACGTTGGTCCCCCATCTGAATTTAAACATGTACTGCTCTTGCCATCAGGAAAACCTGAACTCAAGCATCAAGAGCCTCGGATCCACAGCAGGAAAAATCAATGTGAGTAAACTGGCAAAACACCCGAAACTGCCAAGAATAAAGTATTTCTGCTCTCTTTCTTCCTGTGGCTCACTGTCTCCTCTGTGCGGCTCCTCCAGGGGACGATAGAGGAGGTGCTGAGCAACGTTGGAGCAGCACAAGACTTCCTCAACACAAATACGACACAGATCGTTAAGACCGTGAGTAGAGTCACATGAGTTAGAGCGAGGTGTGCTCCATGTGGTCTGTTATTGCCTCTGGTCAGCCCTTGAAACTGTGCTTATGATGCTATTGTAGAGATGTATAAACATTTGAGAATTTGTCTGTACAGACGATAGTTCTCCGTTATATTAAGTAATTGTTTTGGGGTTTTGGTCTTTTTTTGCATCTTTATTAACGATAATATAAATGTATTTTAATGCTTGATGCATCATAGAATTGCCTCTGTGAAATGTGCTCTATAATCAAACCCAATCGTCTTGTCTCGCCTAAGCAAACTGCCATTGCAGTTATTTACGGGTCACTTCAGAGGATTTACACAGAATTCCACACTGAGATGGCCACACGTTCCACTGATTCCTCATGACCTCCCACATGAAGCAGGGAGAAAATGTGTGGAATTCACTCTTGCAGGAGAGCAGAACCTTTTTGGACTGTCAGCTGGGTTACTTCAGTAGCTATTCTGACTGGGCCAATGTTACGGTATATATTCTGTTCCGATTTTTCCACTTTTAACACGAACAAAGCATGCGGCCGATGTCTACAGGTTCGTACCCTGACTGATCCGTGGTCCTTCCCTTAGATCACACAGCAGGTGGGCCGCTGTGGGCCGGTGGCGGGAGCCGTGGAATCCATTGAGATCATGATTTGCTCATACATAGTGGAATCTCTGGTGAGGAATAGATTGGGGTTTTATCTTTTTGTTTGTGGTCGTCAAAATCTTTTTCTAAATCGGTCCTCATTGTACCCGTGCTGTGTCTTCATAGAATGCGTTCTGGTTCAGTCTGGGCTGGTGTATGATCTTCTTCATCCCCAGCATCATCTTTTCTATCAAACTGTCCAAGTACTACAGGAGAATGAAGTATTCTGATGAATATGAGTAAGTAGCACAAAGAAAAGATTACAAACATTTACCGCATGTCCAAAATAAGAGGACTAATTCATCTGACTCTGCTGGCTTGTCTTTGACTAATCGTGATGTCTCCATTTCCAGTGACCAGTTAATTATGAGCCGGATCCCTCGGGCGCAGATGAAATTCACCTGAGAGGACAGGATACGAAATCAGAGACACTCATTTTCACCATAAGCAAAGCGACTGCCGTACACACAAATCAATCATCACGCACTGCATCTCTGAATTGACCTCAGGGGGACATGTCACAGAGGACATTAGGGCTCGGCGCACAGAATACAGCAGTGCGTCAACTGTGCCAACAAACTCTTTAGCGTGGCGTTTAGCCTCTTTCTGTCCGCTGCTGATCACACTGGGACACTTTTTAATCAATTTTTAATCATATTTGGCCTAATATTGGAAGTTCAGGTCCACATTTTTGAATGAAACAAATTGTGTGACTGCGTTAATGCCATTTGACTGATGCTATTGATGATTCCATAATGAGAATTTCTGTGCTGTGTCCTTAGTTTTAGATTGTGTTTCATAATTATGCTACATTGCACTTTACATGATTCAATCTGTGCAATGTGACCCACATATTCTATTCTAATTATACAATATATTGTGAAAACTACTGTAAGTAAACTGCCACTGGTCTACAAACATGTCTGTTGTGCATTTTTCTACCATTTAACTGTAACATATTAGTTGGAATCTAAGACATTCCGTCTATTTTCCTTACACAAAAGTGATTTTTATGGGGCACTTTTGTATTCCAGCGAAACATAAATCACAGTACTGCCACGGGTGTAAATATACTCTTGCCCAGGAGCACCATTAGTTTTTTGTGTAGTTATCCTTCCATTGATGCATTCATTGTTGGAGCATGTTCAGGTATTCGGAGACTAGCAGAAGACTAAAGAACGGGGACAGCCAGCCCGCATCTGTCCAGCGTCATTGTTGTTTACTGAAGGCATCTATAATTAGAAGTGAATCAATCCCCTTACAGCGCCAGCGGGACTCTCAGCCTTGTATTGGGAGATCAAGAAAAACTAAACTAATAGAGAGAAAGGTACAGTATGACAAAAAGTGAAAGCAAAATAACATAAGAGCGAGAGGAAAATGGAGGGATTTGGTGCCAGGCGTCAGGTCATGACTCCGCCTTACTTTGGGCCCTCTGAGATGCCCCTTATTACCCTGTGCCTCCTGCATTGGACACAAGTCACTAGCCTCTACTTTGCACCTCTGCACGTATTACATCTCTGTGGCCACATCCTTTCACATTTCCATGTGGAACCTGGCTGTTTGCTGTGAGAGCCGCACACATGCACTGTAGCTGAGCACAGTTTAGTTTATTAAGAGAAGCTTAATGGGTAACGACGACACATTCCTCGCTCAGGCCCAGACCCTGAAAACGTCTGAGTGCATTTACACACTCAAACCCTTCTCTCTCTCATACACTCACACACACCGACTCTAAGTGGATTTGGCCATGGCAGGGACATGGTGAAACTCCGAAATGGGGGCAGTGGATCATGTGACTGAACGGTCGGGTGTAAAATGGCTAAGCTTGTGCCTCAGTAGACTGCGTTTCTACTTTGACATAATTAGCTGTAAATAAATAAATAAAAAGAATATATTCTTCTTGACATGTGAGTTGTTTCAGATTCATTAGCAGAACTGTAGCAAACTGCGAGAACAGGGTAGGTATGTGGTCAGATGTCGGTCACATCCCCCCACCCCACCCTCACCCCCACCCGCATCCCGCAAAACTCCATTCATCCACACAATGCAATTTAAAATAGCACCTCAACAAACTTTCAAAAACTGCTGGAGTGCAATCAAAACTTCAGTTCCAACAACATATATACAAATATAAAATATATAGATAGATATATATAGAATATAAAAAGCTTCGTATTTTTTGCAGAACACACAATCTGGGGAGGGCAAACATGTTTTATCTACAGTTTAATAACACCTTCACAATACATTTGCTTTCTTTTCCTTTTTTCCAGTAACACAAAGTAGAGCATCGCATCCCCCAACGTAAAAAAAGCAAGCGGGAAATTGGTGCGAGCAAATCCTGGAAGAATTCTTACCAACTGAAATAAGGTTGTGGCAAATGAACATTTAACACGTGCACTCCAGTCGAACAGCATCAGAGAGGCAGCAGGAATGTGGCACCGCGCTCTAAATGAACAGCAGTGCTGCGAAGGCCACTCTGGGCTGATTGTTTTGCAGCATTTTGGAGTCTGATTGTCATTTGACATTTTAGAGCTGGCTCTCGGGCTGAAGAGTCGTTGTTTCAGTAGTCTTCAGAAGAATGGGACAAAAATAAATAACATTTTGCTAAGCACTTCCTTTGATTAAAACAAGCAATATAGACTGCAAGAACAATGACAATGCATTAAATACTATAGGCACTCCAGTATACTTCTGTTTACAGCACTTCATCCAAAAACATTCATTTGAACAGATGCATGACACAAACAATACTGACAGAGGTGATGTAAAAGTGCGATCAGTTCCAAAGCATGGAGAAAACACACAGGCCCAAGAGGACAAGACAGAGGACCTAATATCTCTAATAACATTACTCTCACTGAGTACATGAAGGGAGACGTACATGACCTTATACCCAAGCAGCAGGGCGTCCTGGTTAGTCACAGCCTACCAAACCCACACTCAAATCCTAACAGAATTACCTCCAAAATTTAATTTAAAGTCAAACTGAGTCACTCTTAGTGGGTATTATGTCTGGAATGTCCTCCGAGTCGGGCTGCCAGGAAGCAGCGAGGACAAGATGGAGTCTAGAGAGACAAATGAAGGACGCAAAAGGCAGAATGGTGTTTGGTTTCGGGGTTGAGCCCGTTGAAACCAGGTTAATATTTAAGCACTTATGAGCACAAAACCAGAGGTCAATAAAGGAACCGTATTGAACACTTATTCCATAAATCCCAGATACGGGAATCCAGGACTTTGTTTTTGTAGCAGACAAAGACAATATGATATTCTATATTGATGGTGTTCTGATAAAGACTAAGCTAAACATGAAGTATTCTCATCCACGTGCAGTTAAGGCTTAAGAGATAAATAACATTGCAGATACAGTACATACACACATTAAGATGACCTGCACTATTTACACCGGTAAGATCTTCAGTAGTAATGTTGTAGTTTTTAGTAGTCACTCTGTATCTTACATTACTTTTTTTTTTAAGACACTATCAATTATCATAGTTGAGTGCATTATTACCTGCAACATATTGATATTCTGTTTATAGGCAATTGTCAACATGCACACACACACAAATGCAGTTTCAAAGCTTGGTCAGATTACACGTGGAATGTTTTTTTTTCTTTTTTCCCCATGTTGATTGGTCTTACTGATGGATATCAGACCGGGTCCATGGGTAGTACCACCCGGGCTCTCTGCACAGTTGTATTTGTGGAAGCCTGCTGATCGGATCCTCCTGCGTCGCCAGAAGATGAAGCGTTGCACGGATCTGAGATGGACCTGGGCGGCTGTGCAGGCTGGCGAGGGGGGGCAGGAGGGGGGAACGACGGGGACTGGAGAATGTCCGCGTAGCGCTGGCTGGGCTTGGTCTCCCTCTGAAGGACTTTCTTCAGCAGAGGTTTCAACAGCCCGACAGTCAACTGGCCGCTGTGGGAGTCCGCGAAGGGAGCGGGCGGCGTGGAGGCGTTGTGGGACGCGGAGAAGGACGATGGCGGGAGGGTGTTAGAGGAGGGGAGGTTTTTCAGCACCAGGTTGAGAATGGTGGTGACTGTGAGGTCCTCGGGGCACAGCGCCCAAAGCAGGTCCAAATAAGGGTCCAGGTCCCGGTGCTGAATCACCTCGCACAGCAGAGTAGTGAAAATCTCCTTGTTGAGCAGCGGACTCTGTTTGCAGAACCTCTGGGCCACCTGGGTGACTCGCTCCCACCGCCGCTTGGCCATGAGGATCCTCAACGCCTGCAGGATGGCGTTGGGCCGCCCGCTGACCAGCATCAGCTCCACCTCCAAGTCCTGCCGTCCGTCTCGGTCCGGGGCCAGGCCGGACAAGACGCACAGGGCGCGTTTGTAGAGCGGCACGTTGTTCTCCCCGGCCTCCCCTCCTCTACCGCCCGAGAAGCCCCAGGAGGAAGAGGAGGCCCGGCTGAGGCCCAGGCCGGCTGAGCCCTGCTGTTGCTGCTGATGCTGGGCGAGCTCCAGGAACCTGGGCAACCAGCTGGGCTGGAAGTGGAAAACGGAGTGGCAGAGGAGCTCAAACACCGGCAGGGCGGCCGTGCAGTTGGCGTTGTGATCCCCTTTGAGGCTGTGGTTGTGTTTTGGCCCACCGTTTGCGAAGGAGAAGCAGGCCGGGGAGCTGGGCGTCCCGGCGGGACTGAGGACCGTTTTCCACACGTCCGGGGGAGCCCCGCTGGACAGAGAGCCGTCCCCGTTGCAGTGCAGCTGGAGGGCGGCCTGCGCCGCTCTCCACAACTGCCCGGGGAAGACGCTGAAGAGGGAGTTGAGGTACAGCAGGGCCCCTTTGTCCAGCTCCGAGGCCGAGAACAGCCTGGCTACTTCTTTCTCAACCAGACTCTCGCACACTGCCAGCACCTCTTTGGCATTCCCCCTCACCAAACTCCCCTTCACCTCCTCCAGGGAGACCAGAGCCTTGAGCTCGGCCTCCAGAGAGCCTGTCAGCTTGTCTTGTCCCCCCGCACACCCCGCTCCCCCATTCTGGGCCGGCGCCGCTCCTTTCTGCCTCGGCCCCGTGCTGAGGTAGTTCCTGAGGATGGACGCCAACGAGGTGGGGGCCTGGAACCTGCCTCCTTTCTTCAGCGCGTCCACGGTGAGCTGGGTGCTGCTCAGGCTCCTCTGCTGGTAGTATTTGCAGGCCTCCTCGAAGACGGCCTCTACCAGGAGGGCCCCCGGATGAATGCTCTCCACGCTGGGACCAGACTGCTTCAGAACAGAGCTGCAATCCATGGAGCCCGTCTCCTTGCTCACAACCGCGAAAAGGCCGGTTTCTGAGAGCAGGTGAGGCGCACCCCTTTCGGCCCCATTTTCATACAACAACCCCTCTTTCTTCAGCCTCATCTTTTCCAGCTCCCTGCCACAGTTCACGTCTATCAGACGCAGGTCCTGCCCGAACAGCACCGCTATGATGTCCTGGTACATGCACAGGCTGATGGGAGCGCCACGCACCGCCGAGCAGGTGTCCGCGAGTTTGTAGACCCGCCGCAGCAGCCCGTCCTTCTGCAGGAGACAGACCCACCCGGTGCCGAGCAGCAGCAGCAGGCCCCCGCAGGCGGTGGGGGAGAAGGCGCAGATCTCAGGTGGTTCGAGGGTTGATAAATATCCCACGCAGTCCGTCACCAACTTCTTTAAGTCGGACTCTTGGGCTGAAAGCCTCTTCAGGGGGGTGCTCTTACACGTGGCGCTGACTGTGAAGGAGTCCTGGCGAGGGGACCAGGAGACGAAACACTTGGAGATGCTCATCAGCGGCTTCCCTTTCACGTCGGGAAGGAGATGTATCACTTCACCCGAGCTGACCACGTTGAATTTAGGATTGTTGTGGAGGGCGATTTTCACCCCTCCGAGGCTGACGGCCCCTTCCTCCACCTCGAAGTCCCGTCTGCAGACACAGTATCTCAGCTTGTTCCTCGGGGCGCTGGGGGCCGGGGTGCTCTCTGAGGGCGCCCTCTCCTCGCACCAGATGATCAGATTGGAGCATGCGCAGACGGACACCACTTTTGCCCGAGGGCTGTTGCACAAATCGGAAGTTTGCAGGAGACGCCAGCCAGCTTTGCACTCCTGGAATTTCCAAAACTCAGCTTTTCCGTTCTCATAAACCACGGCCACGGCTGCCGTGTCTCTGGCGCTGTTGCGATGGTCCAGGTATAAGATATCCACGATAGGCACGGTCCGTGTCAACCGCAAGTCCAGCTTCTTCTGGTTCTGGGCGAGAAGGGGTCTTTCATATTTGTCCAGAGTCACGAGTCCGACCGTAGGTCCGCGGAGGATGACATGGACGTGACGTCCATCCGGACTGAGGCGAATGTTCGACAGGCTGTCATGGAGCTCGTTACTTGTCACTTTAATGATCTCAGTCAGCTCTGTTCCGTTTGTGAAATCCCCGAAATCTGACAGTTGCTTCAACGCCAGACGCGCCATAACTCACCCGATTCCAGCCCGAGCAGCTTATTCCGGCTCGTTAAATAGCTCGCCACAACCTATGCACCGTGCGACACATAAATCTCACCAGGGACTCCGGGGAGACGAACCGAAAGGCATCCCGTTAGGTCCAGAGAGGGGCTTCATCCCGCTGTAAAAGTCCGGCGCGGAAGGATACATCCTCCGACGGTGATCCGCCTCGGTGACCCGGGTTTCGGTACACGACAAACAGCGCTAGACGGTTAGCTGACAGGGAAACCGCGGAAAATGAAGTTTTACTCTCGAAAGGGGACTTTACTCATTCCGATGCTATGCTAGCACACCGCCCCCCCTGACATCACGGGATTGTTCATTTCCGGATACCGATGACGGTTCGCGCACGACGAGCACAAAGATTGTCTCGTGGCGGAGAGATGTGCAACTGCTGCTGCGCGCGCGTCTCCGAACAGGCGACGTTACACATCACAACATCTTTGTGTTGCCAATGCGATCCTTCCTATCTATCTATCTATCCATTTATCTATCTATCTATCTATCTATCTATCTATCTATCTATCTATCTATCTATCTATCTATCTATCTATCTATCTATCTATCTATCTATCTATCTATCTATCTATCTATCTATCTATCTATCTATCTATCTATCTATCTATCTTTCTATCTATCTATCTATCTATCTATCTATCTATCTATCTATCTATCTATCTATCTATCTATCTATCTATCTATCTATCTATCTATCTATCTATCTATCTATCTATCTATCTATCTATCTATCTATCTATCTATCTATCTATCTATCTATCTATCTATGTATCCATCTATCTATCTATGTATCCATCTATCTATCTATCTATCCATCTATCTATCTATCTATCTATCTATCTATCTCAAGATACAATGGAGGGAATGTTTTAAATGTTGCACCGCAAAAAACTTTTAAACATGTTTATACATTGTTTTACTTTCTTTATCTGTGATTGTTGTGGTTTAGCAGCATCCTAAAAAGTAGTTCAATTTCCATCCACAATGGTGAACGTATTTTGTGTTTTAGTCAGTTTGTTCTACGTGGTGTAGTAATTTTTTGGCGTAGTTTAACGTATGCAAATCAAGGGTTAACCCTCATTGGAAAACAGTGGCAAGCCAAGGAATTTGCACTTTCTTGTTTCTTGTTCTTCTGGGTTTGTATCCTTATGGTTGAAATGCACTTATTGTAAGTCGCTTTGGATAAAAGCGCCAGCTAAATGACATGAGAAAAGTGAGATTAGATATTGGGTTACAGCTTTTTAGGTGTTGAAACATTACCATGCTGAACAAAATGCTTCCTTGCCTTGAGATAGTGTCAGTAGCTGACTTTGACCTCTGACCCTTGTCTGACCTTTATCTTAACCAAATGAAATGAAGGAAGTGTATCTGTATGCACTTTGTTTTGACAGCGGCCTGTGAAAAAAGGCTTGTTTATTACTTTATGGTGATGGTTTGGGAGATTATTGCTTCTCAATGACTCTGTGCATCTGAGCCAATGGCTCACTGCTAACGAACCTTCATTTGGCTCACAGTTGCAAACATGTTTTTTATTTACTCTCGGCAGCACAGAGGCTAACTCCAACAAATCATATAGAGGGCAAACATTTCCTGTCTATGATAGAGAGTAATACAAGTAATTAATGTTGTATTTAAATTTCTTTGTGTTTTTGAGGAATCTTTTTGGTTTAATTGCGTCTTCTTAAATCTTTTTTTTTTTTTTGGAAATCCTGTTTTTCACATTGATCTTTATACACATCAGCAGGGAAGTCTTTTAAGCTCACATGGAGTGGTTGAATTTGAGGAACAGTAATAAAGTAATGAATAACATGATGCTCATACTTAATGATGTTAAAGAAATTAGCAGACAGGCTTGTGATACCAATAAACATAATCAAATAATGTCAACAGTTCAACTGTTGCTGCCTCTCTGCCTTATGATGATCCATGGCGCTCGCCTTTTTTTGACATATCTTGGTCGCATGTTTTTCTTTTAAGCTCTGAAAAATAATAGAGTATTATTTGAATTTTTGTGTCATTTTTTAAAATTTAATTTCACTCCATCACCAGGAGGTGGCAATGTTGATTTTCCCTCACCGCCTGTGGTTGACTAGAAAGGAAAATGAATTGAGTGCTCATGAGGGTCGACTTAAATTTGTGGATGACTTTGTCCTTCTTCCCTTAATCTTTTCCTTGCGATGCTGAGAGCACAGATGCATCGGTTCGTGGTCTAATAGACAAAACTCGCTGGATTTTCCAATGAATATCACATGGCTTCAGAGCCAGCATCACGAGGTGTCCAAACTAAACTTCTTGAAAAACTCTAACTGCTTGCATTGCTCCTTTTTTTTAACTCACTGCTTCTTTCCAGGAAAAAATCTGCACCCGGCTGTGGGGATCATGTGAAAATGTACCTACATTTTCCTTCTCTACTGATTCAAAGTAAATTGTAATCTTCTTGCAGTAGAAGCAGCATCTTCCCCCTTTTCTCCAGGTTCAGGTTATTCTTTTACTGGCTCATTTAATGCCTTGAGGAAACTTGTGACATTTACCTGCAAGTTATTTAAAACTTTCTTTGACCTTACTGGCTGAAGAATAACAGGAGTACGGTTTCCTGAGATTGCTCTGTCAAAGATGGTGCTTTTTTACTTACTGCATTCATATAACGATATATATGTTGTCTGTATAATTGTGCCAGAATGCACTTAAACGGATGAGTGTTGCCCATACATATGGGTGTGTTTGTGTGCGTCCATTTATTTATGTCCTATTATGTCTCAGCGTTATAGCTGATAAAATATATAGATGCAGTATGTAATCAAACATTAGATCGAAGCCCATCCGCCTTCAGACAGGCCCGCCTCGGACAGGAAACACCGTCTATTGGAGAGTGTGTTTAGTCGAGCTGAGCCTGTGGACAGGAAGATAAAATGCTCCTCTGGAGACTAGAGGCGGTTGGAGGCAGGGAAGATTTCCTTTTTGAGTTATATGGTGGCGAAAAGAAAATCAATTTTTGCAAATGTTCCTTTCTCGGGCTAAAGAAGATGGGTAGGCTGTCAGCTTTGCATCCCCTCAGGAAAGAATGATTTTTAATCCAAGCACAATGTATACGAAAGAAATGTTTGCCTGTGTGAGAAATGAAAGATATTAATCAGTCTGTTGGGCGTTAAGACGGTGTAAGATGGATGCCACTTTACTGTATGAAAGTTATCGCTGCCTGTCAGCCTCCTGTCTCCTGTGCTAGGAGGCAGATATTAGAATGATAGTGCCGGTTCGCTCTCACTTCTGTAAAGCTGTCATGTGCGCAGCCCGCCCGCTCACCACATCACCCCTTGTGTTTGCAAAGCAATGCACTGGAGAAGTTTGTCTCGAGCTTCAAGCGTCTTCCGAGGACTCTTCTGTGAGCTGACATCACAGCATTGTGGCGGGTGAAGTCATCCATCTTTTATATTCAGAGTAAAGCAGACCCCAAGTGGAATAGCTGAGGAAAGAAGGAGACAAATAAGAACTTTGTTTTTGCTGACATCTCTAAAACGTTTTAATTATTTACCCACAGCACATGAAAAAACTGATGTATTGAGCGGCATGGATTCAAAACTTAATACAGTTGATGGTCAGATTTACGGCATGTTTGTGATAGGAAGAAACATGAAAGCAGGAGACAAAAGAGTATTTGCCTAAAAACTTAAATGAAATAAAGCCAACAATCTGAAGATGTAATAACCACACAGAGACAGTGATGGAGTCCTTTAAAGTGTAACTCATTTTCATTCTCATGCTAAATGACTCTGTACGAGCACAAAGAGTGTAAATCCATGATAGACAGTTAGTCGTAGTGCAGAGATGATGCAAAGAAAGGCAAAGCGTAACAGCTCATTAGGGAGACTTGTAAAGGAGAATTATGACCGACTCTTTGGCCAAAATGACTGAGCTCTAACAAGCTGAGTGTGCTGTTAACAGCCATTTTGGAATTAGGTTAGATATTTTAGAATAATGAAGAAGGTTGATGGAATAGATAGAAAAGTAGGATAGAAAAGTTGTAATAAGTGAAACCCTTGAAAGAAAATTTCCGATGTTGCTCAAATCGAGAGGTCACTGCTGAAGTGTCTGCAGCGCTGTCACTCAGAACAGAAACCCCGCCTCATGCTCTGATTAGATAACATGCCATTTATCACCGGCTGTCCCTCTGCATTTAGCACTGGCTCTTATCTTAATGATCCATACCCTGACTGAGCATAAATAGCATTAGCAGTCACATCACACTATTAATCGGATTCATGGCCCCTGGCTCATTGTGGGACGTGCTGATGTTTGTGAGCCCTTCCTTTGCGTCTCTCCGCTCTCGTTCTGCCCCGTCACACACACACACACACACACACACACACACACACACACACACACACGCACACACACACACGCACACACACACACACACACACACGCACACACGCACACACACACACACTTTGATTGCGACACGGGGAGCTTTCCAGCCAATAGGTCCGTATCCTTTGTGTTTTACAGCTATGCTAACAGGTGTGAGTCACTGTGCTCCCTGTAGTTTTGAGTGTACAAAGTCTCGCTGGAGCAAAAGATCAAAGGACAGGATTCAGCCGTAGCTTCCTCCTTGATTTCCTATTCATCACTTCGCCGCACTGGCTCTTCATTAATCAGCCTTGAAATGAATCAAGGGTTCCCTCTACCTCTGGTATCTGTGCTCTCTCTTTCAGCATCAGCTGTCTCTCCCTCTTTTCCATCTCTCTGTCCCAGGATCAGATATAATTGCTGTTGAGATAAACTCTCCGATGCAATTTCTCCTTTTATTGTCTCTGAAAACATCCGCCTCGCTTCGGCAACATGGAACACTCAAACCGGTATCAGTGTAGCCTTTGATCATGCAGAGCCTACTCTCCGCAGCGTTGGCCTAATTTAACTGGTTCCATATCCACAAAACCTTGATGCTGTCACTTAAAAGTCTTCCATTTTGGCAGCTGCATTCTGAGGTGAATTTGACAGCATCTCAGCACGTTCAGACCCTTTATACTCGACTCTGTACATGTGCAGAGCATGTTCCTGGTGCTTTCCTCTAATGTTCGTGCCACTTGCGTGAATGAGAAGTCGTGAAACCCGCAGGATCCTGTGCGTTTCTAAAGACTTCAGACTGGTTTTTCATGTTATCATAACTCATTTGGCATTTGAATCATCTTTGTGTGCTTTCAGCAACTGCCCTAAATCTTTCAGAGGTGCTAACGTTAACTGAACGGCGTATTCAGCTGACGTCTGCATATGGTTACGTTTTCTACCTGGTAAAACCGGCCAAGCCTTCTGCTATGACACTTTTAGAAAAAAGCAATTGAGTTTCAACTTGGATCTTATTTTCATAGTTTTCAAAGATCCTTTGTAACAGTAACAATTAAACTGTACTCACTATGCTATTTGCTAAGATCACAGAGTGCAACGACAATCCTAAAAAGTAGTATCAGACCAGAAACTATTAAATAAAACGTATCTGAAAGATAAAAAAAGATCTAATTTGACACCAGAGAACTTTTATGTTTTGCTTCTGAGCATGTGCAATGGTCATTACACCTTTCTGTCATAGCGAACAGCTGTTGGGCAGATGAGAAACGGGGGATTCTCCACTAGTAAATCTTAAAAAGCAATCGTAGTAGGAAACATTGGTACCTTACCAAAAAAACTCCTGCACTGTTGAAATGTGCATCCCTTAAGCATTACAAGCTTCGAATGTGTTATCATGTGAACTTTAACACATATCATTTCTCCATTTCTCCATTTATCTCAGTATTTA
The DNA here is from genome assembly GCF_949316345.1 of Pungitius pungitius. NCBI lineage: Eukaryota > Metazoa > Chordata > Actinopteri > Perciformes > Gasterosteidae > Pungitius > Pungitius pungitius. The sequence continues at coordinate 9,126,217 of NC_084912.1, read as the reverse complement.
TAACAACAGTTATCCTCATGCACCCCTCTGACAATGCATGAAGGCATCCTGAAAAGGGCAATTACACTTGTGAGTGACAGTCCCCCAATCTTCCTTTTGATCGGCAGGGGTGTGCAAATTTGGAAAAGAGGCAGGGGGTTGATTCCAGTCCAGTTACTTATCATTCAGATTTTGGTTTTCATTCTGTGGCCAAACATCACGGTACATGTGGTCCCAAGGAGCAGCTGCAGGGAGGCTGGTGCTGTGGACTTTGGTTGCGCTCATGGTCCTGCCTTTGCATTTCATGACAGAATATCTATGCTGTGTGAGGGTTGTGTGTGCTGTCTGTGAGCTGGGTGGCACGACAGCACTTATAACTCCGATCACAATAACCGACAAAGTGTGTTTACTGGTTGTGTTGCACATGGGAAGCGAATGTTCTATCAAACTGACCCCCTGACCTGTTAATCGTTGAAATTGCCCTTCGTGGAATCCTCTGCTTTGTGCTGCCATTCAAAATTTCAGATGAAATTAAGCTAAAGGCACGTTCAAGGGACAGGAAATAGAAATTCCTGTCGTACTGTACCAATGTAAAAAACATAATTCCGAGGCTCACCTTTAGCGTCAGTACTGAGATCAATACAGAGCCATCAACTATTCACACCACATTAAAGGAAGATTCATCAGTTCTTTTCTAGTGATACGACACCCGCCATTTTTCATTATCTTCCCGCCAGGATGGTACATGCCAGTCCCATTTATTCTACCTTAGCGCTCCTATACTGGATACTGGAGGGAAGTAGAATACCTGTAGCTATAGACCCCGCATTACAGCCTCACTGAGTCACACACTGTGTGGCTGCATCCCACGAGAAAACAGGATTGACACTGTTGGCCTTTGCTTGATAAATTAGGTCCCTGGGTAGGCATCCAACATTCCTCCGCACATTCATTATAAGCTAACCACAGGCCATATGTCAGGGAAAGTTCTATATATCGCCACACATTCACACTGGGCATTATCAGAAACAGCGTGAGCTATGAACCTCCCTCCAGTCAACAAAACCCAGTCACAGCAATATTCATCCTCACGTCATATCGTTCAACTAAATACAGGCGGTGTTGCCTTTTTGTTTTTAGCTTAATCTGGAGACCTTGGAAGAAAAAGGGAATCACTTCAGACACATGACAGGTTGGCAGTCCGTCAGCACACCTCCTAATTGGGAAGAGATGAAGCTCAGGGAATACACGGGATTGGGAGAGAGTTTCGCTTTGGCTGTAAGGAGCAGGTCCGATCGGGTAGAGGTGGAGGGAGGAGGTGGGACGATCAGAAGAGGGTCAAAGAAGACTTAAGAGGAATCTTGAGACTTATTATTAGTGTAGCAGTTCACTCTGACCTAAACAGATGCCCAGACATGGATCAATGTCTTACTTCCTCTTCCTGCTGCCTGTCTCAGTGTGTTTGTGTGCCGCTCTAATTATTTTATGGACTTTTATGGAAGGAGAGACCCTGTGTCTTTCCAGAAGTCTTTCTTGCATTCTTAATGTTGTGCTTTGTTATTTCATTCTCACTCATCTCTTGAGTGCATTATTCACACTGTAACTCCCTATTTATAGGGCGAGGCTTCGCACAACCATACTGTTTAGGTTTAAGTCAGAGGACTTAAATAGAGATTCTTCACTGTTGATCAATCTGGGTTTAAGACTAAAATATTTGAATACCAAGTGGTTGCAGGTACTGGGTTCATGGGGGTATTCACAAAATGTGTTTAATCAGCACTTTACCTGCAATGAGGGCGATTTTATGGTTTATATAATATTTCATATTGACTAAGGTACGGAAAATGTTAAGAAGGAAACTAGCTAAATTCATTCTTGATCAGTTAAATAAAACTTGAAAAGTGCAATTGAAGGCCTAATAAATCCATGTAGCAGCTAATGTATCCTCTTGGTTTCCCTGATGTTGTGTGACTAATATCACGCAACTAATAGGACGTTTCAAACCAACATTGCTGCAATGATGGACAATAGAATACAGTCCAAATTATTGTAAATAAAAATACTTTAATACTTTCTACGACCTAGAAGTTTAGATTCCCTGTGAAAATGCAGATCACAAATTAATTCTGCATCAGACCTTGTTACGCCCGGCCTAGGGGAGCCGGAAGTAGCATACAAGTAGTTAAGTAATCCCGTAATTAAGACAAAGACCAAGGCCGCCGCTTTCTCGTTTTGGGGTATTTATTTTAGTTCAAGGTCATAGATTTCAGGGTGAGCATGGCCTAAAACAACAAACAAAACAATACGTGCAGGTCCCCCTACCTTCCCTAGGACACATAAAGAAACAAACAAAAATACAGGTGTCTTACCTAACTCCCTACCCAAAAACAGGAAAAAACATGAACAAACAAACAAAGGCTTCTCACCCCTACCGACCTCCTTGCTAAACCCCCCCACCAACCCAAAAGTCCATGAGGTGCAGCATGGCTGGGGCGAGCTGCTGGCTCACACAGGATCCTTTTTATGCACCGACATCCAATCACCTGCAAAAGGAAAAGAGACAGACCAAGGAAAAACATACAGCAGCCACCGCAGGCAGGGAGGGGAACTGCCCCCCTCCCCCCACTATGACGCTCTGAGTCATAACATCCCCCCACTTAAGACCAAACATTTCTTCTATTGGAAGAGATGTTTGTTCAACACCCTATCCGTGATGATGCACCCGCCACGATATTGACATCAAAGTGTATCACATTAAAGACACTGTCTTAAGAGTAATGATCAGAGCATAAGGCGTTGATTGTGGTTTCAAATACAAGACAGAAACACAAGCAGATTATGGCCGGAATACACCCGGGGTTGCCTCCTCCCGCGGTTTGGCTCCCCCAAAGATAGCAGAGTTTGGGTTGGCGACCTGGTTCAGCGGCTCAGACACGGTCCGAGGCTTCAGCTGCAGCCGAGGTCTCTGTGCTCGCTCCTCATCAGAAGGTTCCCTGAAGTCCGGTCTGCGGGGGGGCCTCTCTCTCAAGCGAGCCGGTCCTCCACCTCCAGGTCCTCCAGATCCGCCATTTCCGTCTCCAGGGTGACTGCCGCTGGCGCCGCCACCGGCTCTGCGGGGCCCTCTGCCGCCCCCAAACCTGCAGTAGGCCTGGTGCCGCTCATCGTAGTTGTCAAAGTCCGCCCTTACTGCTGCTTCTGAGTCACCTTTCTGCTCCCGGGCAGCCGACAAGCAGGCAGCTAGAGTCCTATCCGTTTGTTGAGTGATAATTAGCGGACTTCTCTCTACTGCCAAACATAGCTTATTGTCCACAGTCATCTTGACACTAGGCTCCCCTCGTTTTCCAGTGCCCACATCTTTAAGTATGGGAAGATCCACCAAATCACCCAGTTTGAGAGTTTGATCGCTGGGTCCCACACAGACTGGATCAATGGGCGGCATGCAATGCGGTGCGGCGTCACAAATGGGTACACAAGCAGTAGGGTGTCCAGTTATCTCAGGACTGGTAGGGAAAACCTTATCCCCAGCTAAATCATTCCCGAGAATGAGATCAACCCCTGCGATGGGCAGCCGATCCGTCACAGCCACACGCACTGGGCCAGATACCAGGGCGGAGGAGAGGGTAACTGCATGGACTGGCACACTCAAGACACTCAATTTAATTCCCCACACCAACAAGTTGGACCTACAATAGGACTGGTCAGAGAATGGCACCACACCACTTCGAGCCACAGAATGCTGTGCCCCAGTATCCCTTAAAATTGTAATTGGAATCTGGTCCCCCTCACGGCCACTGAGGGAAAAGTAACCGTGTGAAATAAAAGGCTTAAAAGAATCATGAAATTCTCGCGATTCCTCTGTCCAAAGCTCAGACCGACTAGTGCTTGCATCGCTCTGAATTAGCCCGACTGCAGAAGGGCTTTGTCTGTCACCTTTCTCCTTTTGCTGTAATATCGGGCAGCTTGCAACAAAGTGGCCCAGTTCATGACAATAAAAGCACTCACGCCTTTCCATTGGCGTTGAAGAGTTAGTGCGCCTAAAATTTTTAGGCGACCTCTCTTTATTTACAACAGGTACCGGTGGCCCGCGCTGCCCAGAAGATGAGAAGACACTTTTGTGAGTCAAGACGAACTCATCTGCCAGGACAGCCGCCTCAGTAACGGTCATCACTCTCTGCTCATTTAAATACAAGACTATGCGCTCTGGCAGCCACTTTTTAAACTCTTCCAACAGCATCAGCTCCCGCAGCTGTGCAAACTCCGTAGCTTTACTGGATTTACACCATTTATCAAAAAGCATGCTTTTTCCACGCGCAAACTCTACGTAGGTCTGGCTCGCATCCTTTCCCCCACCTCTAAACTTTTGCCTATAGGCCTCAGGTACTAGTTCATATGCTCTTAACACTGTCGCTTTAACCAGATCATAGTCCAAACTCTGTTCCAGTGTCAGAGCATTACACACCTCCTGAGCCTTTCCCACCAATTTACACTGGAGCAGCAAAGTCCAAACATCAGTCGGCCATTTTAAAGTGGATGCGATGCGTTCAAATGCAATAAAATACGAATCCACTTCAGACTCTCTGAACGGTGGTACCAGCGCTATATGCCTGCCGACATCAAAGCTATCGTGAGGAGATTGAGGTGTCTGATTTATTATAGGGGACCGGGGCGGGCCACCGGGCTGGCGTTCCAGCTCTAAGGCTCTAACTTTAAGGTGCATAGCTTCCACCTCCAACTCCCTAACGCGGAGTGTCAGCTGGAGTGCCTCCGTCGACATCACCGGCGTAGCTTGAATATCCACTTTCTTTAGCCCCTCTACAGTAAACAGCCCCCTCTCGCCTAGCTTATCGGTCACCAATTGTCTCAGTTCCTCTCGGTTTATGTTCACAGGCATTTCTATGTCAAAAGAGTTTGCAATGAGCACCAAATCCACCTTCCTACATTTGCTTAACTGCTGAAGTGTAGGATCAGCTACAAACTTGTCCAAATCAAACTCCATTTTTCACCCACACAACCAGCAATGCAGGACGAAAGAAAAGACTGGACGAGCCCCCAATTATGTTACGCCCGGCCTAGGGGAGCCGGAAGTAGCATACAAGTAGTTAAGTAATCCCGTAATTAAGACAAAGACCAAGGCCGCCGCTTTCTCGTTTTGGGGTATTTATTTTAGTTCAAGGTCATAGATTTCAGGGTGAGCATGGCCTAAAACAACAAACAAAACAATACGTGCAGGTCCCCCTACCTTCCCTAGGACACATAAAGAAACAAACAAAAATACAGGTGTCTTACCTAACTCCCTACCCAAAAACAGGAAAAAACATGAACAAACAAACAAAGGCTTCTCACCCCTACCGACCTCCTTGCTAAACCCCCCCACCAACCCAAAAGTCCATGAGGTGCAGCATGGCTGGGGCGAGCTGCTGGCTCACACAGGATCCTTTTTATGCACCGACATCCAATCACCTGCAAAAGGAAAAGAGACAGAGCAAGGAAAAACATACAGCAGCCACCGCAGGCAGGGAGGGGAACTGCCCCCCTCCCCCCACTATGACGCTCTGAGTCATAACAGACCTGCCGAGATGTTTTATTGTTTTACACTACACTTCTATATTATGTTTGAAAAGATAATTTTGTTCCAAAAATCATCAGTAAGGCATTAAAGGACTGCTTCATCGGTGCTAAAATAACAGTGTCCTGGAGGCCTGGAGGTGTCGTCACATAGATGTTCCAACTTTCTCCGTTCACGTCATGAAAAGATGAGAGTAACCACTATCATATATTTTCTCTTTCTCCAAATTGTAACCCTATTTTATCCCCCTTTCCCTCTTATTTTCTCCCCCTTTCCCTCTCTGTCTTCACGTTTGTCATTCCCATTAGTCCTCTGTGTACAATCGATAGCTAAGACCTACGGCTTTGCCCCCATAGAAGATGTGAAGGAAACGAGAAAGGGCAGGAGAAAATGAGCGTGTAAGACTTGTGGGCGTTCCCCTTAATGTAGTTGTTGTTTATGAAGCCCTCTTTTTCTCTTAACTGTCTATCACTGTCACTTCAGCTATTGATCAGATTTACGCTCCAAGACAAGATAACAGGGTGCGCTAAATGCCTAACTTTTAAATTGTCGATTGTGTATCGCAACTTCTCTCCCATCTGACTGATGCCCCTGAACACGTCTTCGCTGATGTTCATTGATGTTTCTGGAGTCATCATCAACATCCTCATCACCCTCCTCTAGGTGACCCAGGTCGGGCTGATCAGACCCCAGCTTGTGTCCAGATGCTATCTTATGACTTTTTAAAACAGGAATATATTAACGACTCTGACTCAGCAACTCAGGGTTCGATTTATAACTTTGGTTTTAAGAGGTGGATGTCTGAGGTATGAATTAGACTGTAGATCGGGTATTGATGCTGTAAGCCTGATGAATGGTTCCTCGGTTCCAAAGAGCCCCTGGCATCTGGCAAAAAAAAAACCACATTCACACACGGAGGGCCAGCATGCAGAGAGGTCTGCACAGACGCTTGCAGGAAACAGGCAGGAGGAACTCAAAGTGAATGCAAAGCATATGGTTTGGATGAAATACCTTAGTTTGGGCATCTGGGAAATTAGTTTGTCAAAACAAACATTTAAAGCTTTAACATAATGCTTTCATAAAAGGGTTTCCTTGCAAGGGATATTAAAACTTTTACTCATGTGACCTGCAATGGTGTAAACATAAAATAGCAGTAAAAAAAGCAAGTCAATATTCCCAACTTTCAACTTCTCTGCACTTCACTAAGACAAATTATTTCAATCTTCAGTAAATGATGTAACCCTAACCCTAAAAGATAAGATGAGCAAGCTAAATAGCCATTGTAAAATTAAGAGACTCATATGCTGTTAGCCATAATGCTCTGAACTGCTGAATCATTAGAATGATTCTAACATGATTTTTTTGTTATTCAATTGTATCTAAGTTGTATCTAATGTGACTCTATTTGATTGGGAATCTGCTTTTCTAGGTTTTAGTTTCACACAGTTATACTACTACTCCTTCCACTGTTATCGTGGCGTTCACTTATTTTTTATTACATGGTATCTTTATTATTTTCGTGTGCATTACATTCTTGCTAAAATGTAACTTATTTTTATTTTGGTTTCAGCGTCTACACTCATTTGTGCTTGTCAGTAATCTGTGAAGCACTCTGAACTGCACCAACATGTATGAACGGTGCTTTACAAATAAAGTTGGATTGATTGACTGTCTTACAGTTTCTTGACGTTGCTGTTGGTAATTAAAGAAAACACGTCCCAAAATGCCATCATGCTTGTGCTTTTCCTCACATACTACACTTCCTGAGTTGATGCCCTTTTCATGTCATGTTATTCAAAATGTAATTAAAGAAAATATTGATGTCATCTCCTGAGTTGTAATTTGGATATTTCTGATATTTCTGCAATAATATTTCCCTCTTGACAAAAATAAAAGGAAGTGTCAAAGAACAACAATTGACTGAATATGCAGTGAAGTTGTCTGCCCATTAAAAAAAAATAGGTCAACTAAACAGAACGGACCCCAAGCTATGTTAACATAAACTAAATGACTCAACAGAGAGAAAATTGGGGTAGCAAACTGCTTTTGAATGCATCACTGCCACCCACTGAAACTAACAAACTGGACTCAGAGGGGAACATTTAATGTCTGAATCAGAGGATGTAACAGAAAAACAAACACAAACTCCTACACTACAAATAAAACAAAATGAAATCAGTTAAAAGATTTTGCAAATAACCAACAGACTAATAGTGCAAAGGAAGGAATCCAAACTCTAAAATTCCAACTCCCCAATACTGTGGGCACTTCATGAATTGGGCAGCTCTGCTTTAGGGGAGAGCATGTTTTTTTTACCGGCCCAGTAAGATGTTCTTCTACCTGCAGCAAACAGCATTAACTCTAATACGCTAAAGCAAACATTTATTAAGTCAAAGTAAAGTGCTCCTACTAAGACCTACTGGACCTACTAAGATGTCTGGTTGTAGGTCACCCTCGATTAAATCAGCTATGTGCTATCAGCTAAATAAAGCATGTTATCAGAAAAAAAGGAAAAAAAAAGCTCATGAGGAATGATAGTTGGCCGGCCCGTTTGACATTTATGGGCGGCGTTAACCTTTAGGAAAATAAGCACCGACTATTTGGTGGCGTAATTTAACACACTCAACACTATTATTGTCAAATCATTTAAATGATAAAGTGATTAGAATGGGACATCAATTACTGTTTACATATTTTCCAATATTTTCCTGTGAATCTCTTCTCTCTCCTCCCATTCTGTTTTGATTTCCTTTACACTCCATCACTTTCTAAATCTCTATTGAGCTGCAACTATGACTCAGCTAGTGTGTTAGATAACTGAAAGGTGGCCAGAAAGACAACACGCAACAGTGTGTGGCTTCTCAAAACAGCCCCCGTGATTTCATCGATCCGAGACTTTAATCTTTCTACTCTATTCAAGCGCACGCATTCATCACATATGGATACAAATGGGTTGTATTATCATTTTTTATGATGCAATTATAAAGCAGAGAGCCTCCGTTAATGGCATGTTTCACTTGATTTGGATGTACTATGATAAAGCCTCGTCGCAGCAAAGAGGGCCGAAATAGATAATGTCACTTCCTTTTGTGATTAATGGTGTTTACATCCGAGATGTGATGACAGATGTTGTGGTTAAGCAGACACACCCATGCATTTAACTGCTTGCGGACAGAGTTTAACCATTTGATGTATGCAGCAGATCCTCAGCATGATGCTTGGTGTTTGTTGTCATGAATAAAAAAACAAAAAGTAATTTACATGCACTACGATGTTCTGATCTTCACACAGCAGTCTGAATAATTGATGACTATTTTTTCATAGTTTAAGTGCGTATTCCGATTCACAGTAATAGAGAACAAGACACATGGGAGGGGTCCACAGCGTTCACTAACATACTGCGTGAAAGCCAGAATTGGCTTGTGTGAAATATTAATGTTAATGCAACCTCTGCAATCAGCTCACATGTTGCTCAGAATTTATATGTATTATTTTACTTTTCATCAATCTGTGTTAGAACTGATCATTGTGCTGCAAAATTACTTTAGAGTGACAAAAAAAAAAAAAAAACTCATGCTTTATATTATTAATGTATTAAGTAGCAACCCGTAGAAGTTGAAGTGTGCGAGATTGTTTCCAAAAGTGGAACACTAATCACTTTCAGACAAAGTAGAACTTTCATAATACCACCAAATTATAAAAAAACTAATTGAATGATTTTGACAGTACAGCCAATAATATGATTATATTTTATACATGAGTGCCTATTGAACATTCAAACACTTGAGGGTGTAAAGGGGAGCGGTTTCACGGTGACTGACAGTCCTCCTTGGTTCACTGATACCACGGCGTCCCGTCTGTAATTCTTTTAGAGCATTTTGTGATTCGGCATTCTATAGGTGCACGGCGGGGATGATGTGGTGGCTTTGAGGGGATTTGCTGAAGTAGGGGTGGCTGTTTCAATCCGACGCTGCAGCAGAGTGTTCACGGCTGTTTGCTGGGAAACGTTTGACCGCGAGCTGCCAAGGATGCCATTGGCAGAGTCTGACAAACACGTGATGTGGTCTAATACCTTGGCATTAACTGTCCAGACTAGAACTAGAGGATTTGATGGCCCTCTAAGCGAATATCTGGGGAGATGAGTTATTGGCCAGACTGATTTCAAATGCTGTGTGACTGATTGCATGCGGGGTTTTCCAAAGCTCAGTCAGTCCATGTTTGGTCCCCTTTGAACACCAGCCAACTGAAATGTATTAGTTCACTTTACACAGCGAGTTACATCTGCTATCATCTCCATGCTTCTAACTGTAGCGTCATAGCAACACCACAGTGGGAACGAGGGTAACCTTTTTAACAGAAAATAAGAGTCCAGACGCAAATGCAAATTAAAGCAGTGAATGTTTGTTAAAGCAAGTATTTCTGGACGCTTTTCCAACGATGAAACTTCACAGCCACACAAACATGTATTTAAAAAAATAATCAACCACTGTGAAAGCACGAATTAATGTTGGATATCAATTCATTAGATATCAGTTAATTGACTTACACAACATCACAATATTACAGAAGTATTAGTACATAGAACATCAAAGCACACAGTATGTTGATAAGCAGTGTTAGGGTTACATTTAGTGGTGTGAGGTTTATAATGCAAGATACATTGGCGTGTGAGGGGTTGTTTTGAAGTGGCAGACAATTTAGAGAAAAGAGATAAATTAACAAGAAAAGTTAAATTAAAGTCTTGTAAATTTAGAAAGCACTTTAATTACCCAGGTTCATCCAAGTGCTTCACATAGATCAAACAAATCATAATTTTAGATGAGGTGATTTAGGTGAGACGGGATGATCAAAGTGTGTGTTTGAGTTTGTATAATGTGTGCATATCTGTATATTTGTTGTGGCAGTACCAGAAGTTTAGTGTGGTAAAACAAAACAACTTAATATTTCCTAATACAAAGAATTAAGTTTAGTGTCTTTTGAATAAAGAATCCAAATAAATTCTTCTAATGAATCAGTATTTGTTTCATGAGGTTTAAGTGCACTGTCAAGCTTTTTATTATCTTTGTTACGGTGAAAGGGAATGTTGTGTTTCTGGATAATATTATTAATAAAGGGCACATCAAATAAGACTAAATAAGATATAAGATGTAGCTTTAGACTCTGAACATTACTTCACTCTTGAGCCCTTCACAGTATAATCGTTAAGATTTCAGTGCTGGTTGAATTGGAGACACCTGCTGTTTGTGGTGGTTGAGCTTTGATAAAGATTCAAGCCAGTCTTCTGTTCAAAATAAAACATTAAATTAATGCATAAGAGGAGCAATTCATGCTGTTTACAGCACCCTCAAACAAACCACGTGCTCACGGCTACATGCACGTGAAATAGTTATTAATGAAAAAATACAGGCGATAAATAATAATCAAGAGTGTTTTAATGAAGAGTCACGTAAGCAACAATGAAGCTAAATGCTTTGACCAAGTCCTTGGTGAGATACAACGTCATAATGAGCCAGCTGTAAGTGAAGCTCAGTAAGTAACTGAAAGATAGAGATTCAGGCGATTGCATTTTAAAACAGGATTCATGGAACAGCCACTTGGCCATTAAGAATAAACAACACTGAATAATAAGGCAGCATGAGGAGGCACATGTGGTCCTGGTACTTTATTCACCCTTAGACCTCAGGAACAGGGGACCTTTTCTACTTCACTGGAAATTTCTGTCAACGAAGGCAATTATTTGAGCAGCCAATTAGGAGGGTTTAAGGCAATGGTTCAAGTGTTTTGGCCAATTAATACATTTTGTTGAAAAAAAACAAATCCTCTTATTTTTTGTTGCACAATAGCCTTTTTCCAGTAGCCAAAAACTGATTTTATGGAATAGAAATGACTTCCTGACTGTATCTTCCAGTCTGTCTGTCTCACTCTCCCAAAGGCTATGATATGCATTTCATGTACAGGCTTTCAACATGCTCGACCAAGCATTAACACTTCACTGTACGTATATGTCAGTTACACACCCGCCCACCCAACAAACACACACACGCATGCGCACACTCAAAATGCTGACTTTTCTGTCCAACTGACAAGCTGTCTGCTGCACCTCATCCTTAAAAAAACCTGTCAAGTCCACCCAAACTCCTTTCTTCTCTCTTTTCTCCTAGCTCTCTCCAGCAAGCACACACACACACACAGATGCACTCACTAAATGTAGCTGCACTTTAATGGTGGCAGGATTTCTGGGATTCAGCGAGCTAGGAGAACTCGCCCCTAATTATCCCCGAGGATACCGAAATACGTGTGTTCGTTTGTGTGTCCGCATGTGTGCGAGTGTGGACTGTGTACCATGTACCATGTGTGTGCTTATGGATGACTTTCTTCCTCTCACTCTGAGATCATTAGAGAACCACTCAGCTGTAACAGGTCCCTGTGGAGGGAGGCGGAAAAGAGAGGAAAAGGAGAAGTAAAAGAGAGAAAAAGCTTTTGTTGTGTGGAAAAACGATTACTTTCAGACTTAGTTGAATTCATTAGAAGAAAGTAAACGAGTTAAGCACAACCAACATGCTATCCACACAGTTGTGTGATCAATAATATCTTTTGTCTATCAAGCTGGATGGGCGGTTTGTCAAGCTGTATAAGAAGACCTCAGGCATTCGATGGCATCTAGATCTGCAGCCTGCACATGTGTCTATCTGCCCGTCACAGTGATTTAATAAGAGGCTAACGCCGGGAAAAGCCTGGGGAGATGCTCCATTAATATTGCCTTTGATTAGCAATTCAGGAATAATGGGTTCTCTCTGTGTTTATAACGTGAGGTGGAGACAGGTGCTCTCAAAAGAAGGTAGATGATATCTACTGTATATAAAACTAAATACCGTCACTGTGCATCTGCATCCACATGCTCTATGTAATAAGCCAAGATGGACAAAAAATGGAGGTCCTATTTACTCAAAGAATAATTCCACTGCATCACATTCACGGACTGTGCACTTGATTGGTTTGTGAAAAAGCTGCATCGCATTGAGGGAGCACAACCAAGGTGTTACTGACGGTTTTAATGGTTTCAATACCAACCCAACGTTAAGCCAAGCATGTTTATATTAGACAACAAAAGCAGACAGTAAATCCATTATCTGTTGTAGCAGTAATGGGAAAGAGCCTGTATAGGTAAGCGCCTGGTGATGATCTTATTGTGTGGTATCCTGTAACTGTGAGAGCATGATTGGCATGCTCAGATTCCTTGGCATAAGTAAGATTTAACAATGCTGATTAAACATTATGGTGACCGTGTAAACCATCAACAGATAGAAAGAGATCCAGTACACTGCGCAGGGATTTGCTGCAGGACAAGTTCTCCCCGTCAGCACTTAGCGGCTTACAGACAATATTGGATGCTTGTTAAAGTCACTTCACTGTTCATATTATCTATTACAGCTTATTTTTCTTCCACTTTGACCCATTTTGCTGTAGTTGTGAGCACAGGGTTGTAGGGTTGTAGTAAAATCTTTAGCTTTACTGCACTTTTTAGAACCAGATTTCATAAAGTATTCTGCAGTTGAAAGTCTTAAACTTAACGTTTTTCCAAGCATCCCTCTGATTTAATTTCATAAGCTGCTAACTGACAGGTGCGTGTGTGTGTAAATGTGCTTTTGTTTGAAGGTTTCAACGTGGGCTTATGTAAAACATGCAGAACGTGTAGGTGGCTCCTACACGTGACTCCCTTGAAGCTAAAAGTAAGTGGACTGACAGGTTTTGTACAACCTGTGTGTCTCCCTCGAGGAACATCACGCATCTCCACAGCTAAGAGGTCCAGGGAGTACTGGTTGTCTCTGTTGTAGAGGTCTCTCTGTACCGCCTTGACGCCCTGTTTGCATTATGCTAAACTGCTTGTTATTGCTTTAATGATAGTGTGGCCTTAAGTCCTGCTGTACAAGGGTAATGATCGGATGCATTGCATTGCGCAATGGTGCACAAGGGTAAGCACGTGACTGGAAAAACTACAAACTACACAAACTACACGTTTGTCCTCTTTTTTGTCAACCTACATTCTTTCTCTCATTCAAGTTTCAGTTAAGACTTTACTTATTAAGGGATGTTTTGCTCCCCTACTTGACACCAGGGAGTTGATTCACATTCAATGCAGCAGGGGACCTGCTCAGAATAATGAGAACTTATCATCACATCTGCTCCCACATGAAATTATCCCCACTGGGGTTCAGACGCATTTTATTATGCTCAAGGGGCAAAGGCTCTCGCTTACGTAGATGTGGACATTAGTTGGAATGACAGGTACAGCGTTTTGTAATGTTCGCACATCATGGAGCACCCTGCTTGGTAGAAATTACATTAGTGTCATCATTTCACCTTGAAAGCTTGTTTACTGTCCAAGTGTTTTTGCATAAGGAGCAATTAGAGCAGCCATTCATTTGTGTCATTCCAAATCAGCGTAGGAGGTTCCCCGACAGTCCTCGGCTTGTCTCCCGAAAAAGAAGGATAACCACACACACACACACACACACACACACACACACACACACACACACACACACACACACACACACACACCATGTTGTACACTTTGCAAAATTGATAGATTCTATAAGTGTTTTATTGTAGGCATACTTAATGAAATAAAAAACAAATAAAAAACAAACTTCCCCTTAGAGTCACACATTTTATTTTAATTACATTTAACACATTCGTGTCACACAGTTCCCACACGTCTCACTCTCTCTGTTGCCGTGACAAAAAATAACATGAAAGTTTTCTTTATAAAATTTTTGTACAGTGGACGATGTTTTAAAGGAAACAACTCTTATTTTAATTGTTCATTAAGATATCTGAGCATCTATTCTCAGACTTTTATGTCCAGGATGTCAGTACACTGAAATGGACTTTAGTCTTACTTAAACAATAACAGGCCAATGTTTACGTATGTTCCTTTGAAGATATCAGCATGCAGGTATATTATTAATTTCAGTTATTTTCCCCGTATAAGGTGAGGACTGATGGTCTGCGTAATCCGGTGTTTGATTGGCCTCAAGGTAGGCCTACATTTTTTCTCCTTTTGCCGGAAAATAGGGCAAAATGGCTGTTTGTATAATAAAGGTTGCCGACCCTGAAGTAGACAAATCTACTACCAAGCATCGTCCATCTTTCTTTGGTGGCGAAACGCAAAGAGGACAAATGGGGCAATAGAAAACTTTTGTTTCACTGAAGCATTTCTCCCCCTTCATTTCTCCTGGTTGGCCTCTCTCCGTGGTGCTGAAACCCAACCGCCCTATCATTGCTTTATCTTGGGGGAAAGGCACTCGTACTAACACAAAATGTAAACAGCCGTTAGACCATTTATTTATTATTCTACAATACTACACAAGCTATTAAAATGCCTGCATGCTCAAGCAAACAAATAAAACATGCATATTAAATCTGACCAAATCTTGGGGAAGATAATGCATAAAGTTTGAATTCTCTAGACAACTGTAAATCAAGATTTGCTTTTCATTAGAGATCTTTAAGTTTATTAAACTCTCATTGTGATGTATTATCTCTTGGCTGCTTTAGGTTTATTTTACTATTCTGGAGCTAGGTTTTCTTCACTCTAGGACTCTGATAAAAGAGAGAGGGAACTCTGGTAAGAGCCCTGGAAAATAATTTGGTTCTTTTTTCATAATAACCCAAATCTTTTCATTTTTTTCAGTCCGTCTCATGGAAAGGGACTCGTACTAATCCACTTCAAATCACAATTTCCACCCCATTAATTGAACTCACACCGCAGATAAACCCCAATTTCACAAACACTCATGCGCTGACACTGACAAACACTCACACTGATACACATTCACATGAATACACACTCTAATGCAGACAGAGAAAAGAGGCCATCTTGCAGTACAAAATATCCAGACCATCCTTTGGGCTGCGAGGGTTTGTATCTTAATAAAGGCTTAATGTGTTTTTTTTCCATTGAGCTTCAGTGAAACGGGTTGTTCTGTTTGCTTCGGGCATTATTTAGCAGGCTGTCCAAAACCTACCTGCTGATCTGAAAACCGTGCTGTTTGTCTCTCGCGCTGCAGTCCAGGCCCCTCGGCTGGCTGCAGTGGGCCGAGCGCGAGATGAGCTGCCACCGTGGAGAGCTGTGCGATCTCCTGGCCGCTATTAGGAAGTTCAATGTTCCAGCGAGCAGGCAAGAGAATGTTCACAGAATAATGCATGAAGGGGCTACTCAGCCAGGTTAAAGTGCTGGAGAATGTGGCACAGTGCGAGCATTTGGGAATGTCGGCGTAGGTTTGGGTGAGCATAATAAATTCCCTGAGAATAGATTTGTAATGGGATATACTTTTCATTTTTAAAGTAAGGTGCGGGGTCCAGCAGGAATTTTCTCTTTCGATTTCAGTGAGCCTCGCTGATATCACTGCTCTCAATTTAGATGGTATTAAAGATTCAGGGTGAAATTGAAAGAATGTCTGTCTCTCTGTGTGCATTATTTATTTGTCTGAATTCAATTTAAATCTGATGGATGTATTTTCTTTGTTTTGAATAATTATGTTTTAGGAACAATATTTTAAACAAAGTTAAACACATCAGTAATTGAACAACGTGTTTGTAGAGATTCTCTGCCTCCTGGTTGATATCAAACTCCCTCCCCAGTGCTCTCTATTATCCGTGAATCAGCTCCATTATTAAAATGTCTGTGGCAATTATGAACATTATTTGCCATAATTAAATCCCTGTGGATGTTACATGTTCCATGGTAAACACCACAGTGTGGTGAAGCAATGAAAATCAATTAGTAGAAAATGTTTTGCCAATAAACATAGAATTCAGTCCACGTGTCCCAGTGTTTTTATTGGATAAAAATATCTTTTGCTTTCTCCAACGTTTTCCTACCAACGTGGAATTGGATTTCCACCCAGCTTGTAAAGCTCCTTCCTTTGACAAAAAGCCTGTTTTCAGGATCCACGGCTAAACAACAACTTTCTAATGAGCTGCAGGACCCTACTGCTTAGCTTATTATCTTCCCTCTAAAATACTTCTTCCTCAAAGTCCCTATGAGCCAGAAAGAGTAGGAAACTAAAGCAGAAAACTCTGTTAGTAATGTGTGATTTTCACTGGGTGATGAAGAGGCTATTGTTGCAGTCATTTCTATCACTACCCCATCTTCAAGGGATATACAACACTCAGCCAACACTAAACATTTTTACCATCAGCCTTTTGATTTAATCATTTTAAGTGATCCCATAATTTCTGGCGTGTATCAGGGATTGTGATGGAGTAGGACATTTGTTGCTTGCTTCATTTGTTGTAGTATATAGTTGTTCTTATCCTCACCCAACCGCCCTGCACCTCCTTTGGGAAATATTTTTCTCCACTTCAATGCTCAGAGAATTGCTTTTAGAGAGGCTTTTAAAATCATAAGCGAAAAGCACATTACTTATAGAGTTTTCCCCAAAATTGGCCAATTAGGACCACATTTTAGCATCAAATGGCCTTGTGAATATGGCCCACGTTCATGATTATTTCATGTGCCCTTATTTGGACTCATGAATAATGCAAAAAATGTCATGAGCATGAGAGTTCGGCACTGTGCGCAACCTTTTTGTGTCTGTGTGGGTTCATTTGGGTTTGTGTGAGTTGAGCGTCCCAACTCAATGAAAGGAGTGAGAAAGATAAGTGAAGGAATAGATTTAAAAACATCCTCAGTGAAAGGAATATTTGGATAGATATAAGACAGGAAGGAGGATTTAAACTGCAGAGCTATAAGCTTTGTGGGTAAGTTGCTAAGTCACAAAAACAAACTAGTGCAAAAAAGGCCCTGCACGTGTTAGTGGAAGCAATAGACATTTGTGTGCTAAATAATGTAACAGCTCACCTCTCTTTCCTCTTTTGTGTTTCAGAGAGAAAGCAAAGTTCCAGAGAGTGCAGTCACAAACCCACACTGGATTCTGTGGTGCAAATGCATGAACAAAGATGGCAATACACACACACACACACACACACCACACCACACCTATCTCGCTTATCAAATGTATATTTAATATCAGTATATGTCTATGTCTATATTTCAACCAGGTGTATCAGAGGGTAGTTCATTTCAAACGCACTATTTGTAAAATCGATTGACTGGAGATTAAAAAAAACATAAAAATCAACTTGCATACAGTAACAATACAATAAAAGCAAAGTCAATATCAATACGGATTTCATACAAGAATTGAGACACAAGAGAATATCAATCTATAAACAATTTGTATGTTACATAAATCAAGAACTGCATGACACAATTATCCTCCCTCTCAGCCAGTGTGGACGGGCTTCTCGTGTGGAGCTGGCGATGAAGCCCATGTGGTTTTAGTAATGTCTGGATACTCGTACTCATAGCATCCCTCCAGCCAGCTGTCTGTCTGTTGATTAACACATACAAGAGTTGAGGGATGAAAGCAATGAGCCTCACAATCACACAGTGTCCGCTTTCGTCTGCACGTGTGTGTGCGCAGGCACAGTTGAATTGTGACGTCTATTGTGATGGTCTTGCTTCCTGGGGGTAACAAAGCGTAGTGTGGCATGCACATACATTAGGGGGCCTTCCAGGGCAGTTTATTTGCTTGTAATGGGTTGCATTCAGTCTTGTTGGCAGACCCAAGGCTATAGAGGAACGCATTGATTTCTCTGTGTTGTCTGTCCTGAGACGTTCGTATTTCTACAGCAGAGGAACAACAACAACAACAAGCAGTCAACACCCTTTTTCATTGCTCTTTATGTATATTTGGGGATTTCATAATTTCAGGTTTAAATGGATTAAGATACCTTCAATGCTCCCCAGACCTGGTTTAGCAATTACCAAATATCAAACATTACAGCAGAAGTGCCTCGACAGCAATGCAAGGCTTTCTCTGAAATGCTGAGAGCCATTAAAGATTTGATGAGCATCCTCATGTAATAATAACATCAAAGTATCAATATGTGATCATTCTCTGTTTAGGCTGCTGCATTCATTCACTGACAAGAGCCCAGGACTGCTGGACTGATGGGGATTTAGAGTTTATGTTATTAGTCATCTTCCCACTTGAATGGGCTCACGGACTCACAAGCATATTCACAGATTGACGATCAGTTGGAAGAACGGGTTTGCATTGATCTGACCCTACATAAATGTGATGATATCTCACATGATAATGGTCAATTATTCCTTTCCAACATTCTTTCTCAGATGCCCACTTCTTAAGTTAGTCGGAGAGAGAGAGAGATTTGTTATTGCCTTGTTTTTTGGGGATTTAACTTGTTAACCACAGTTTTCCAGAAATGTAGGACTTTTGTTTTTACCTGTCCTCTTTCTGTGTGACCACAGATACAAACATTCAAATATTCATTAATTAAGATTGAAAAATATTTTAAAATTCCCAGAGTTTATATCTAAGACGCTAAAACGCAGCTTTGTCCTACATTCTTAACCTGTAGCACCCCAACACAAAACAAGCACCGTTTTGTTCTGAAGGAAGTCATTTGTGGAGGAGTGAAAAAGTAATCAGTGGTGGGATGAAAAGAGGAGTCTGAGCGAGAGGCAGAGGGATACAGATAGAGAGAAGAGGTTTAATTTGGTGTGGGGTTCCACTGAGACACTTGATCTCAATCTTTGTGGGAAGGTGAAGGCGGGCAGCAGAGGCTGAGAGGGGGGCGGCTTGATCAGGTGAAGAAGACATGCTGATCACATGACTTATATCTTATCAGGGCTGTGCTTGTTGTTCATGTTAACATAAGAATCAGCGATTCCACACAAAGAGCTGAGTGAAATGATGTAGAGGAAGATCTATTGAGTTTAAGTCATGGCCCATCGGTGCAGATATTTATTTTGGCAGCAATTTGAATGACAATTAACAGTCAATTAACAGTTAATAGCCCAGTTAAATGCCCCATGTCATTTGGGAGACAACCTAATGATGATTAACAATGCTGTGTTTTTCCTCTTAATGGACTGGATTATCACTGGTCACCTGTGAAGGTGTGTCACAAGACAGAGATAAAGCACAAGGAGGAGGAGGAAATGTTTCTCTTGTTAGATGAGTCACTAAAACTCCTGGAGATTTCCTTATGCAATCTGATAGAAGAAGGAACATGCAGTTTCTTTGCTTTCTTTGGAGAAGAAATACAATACATGTGATTCGGTTTAAGAGACCTTTGTAATTACTTTCTGTAGAGAACAATATAAGATGGCGCAGGAAGTAAGGTCTACGGAAACTCAACAGATGATGGTGCCAGGTCAGGATAGCTCGAGTACACAATGGCCCTTGTCTAGTTTTATTATGGTGGATTGTTTAAACAGTGATATTCCACCGTGGCACGTTACAATATTATTCAAAATCTAAACTCTATGCAGCAGCGGAAGAGATATTGTGTAAAATCAGATCATATGTTTCCCATAATACAAGATGATTGACTTGTCTTTTACAAACACTTTTGTGGTCAATCTTAGTTTTGTTATTGGAAGCTTTCACAAAAAGGCATTGGTCTGAGGTTGTGTGTGTAAGAGAGTTGTAATTAACTAATTAACTGTCTCACAGGTCTACACGGTGGATCCACCTTTCAATAAAGCAAAGGAGATGAGCTTATTTACAGAGGGCTAGTCACACACACACACGCACACACACAGTCACACTTTGATCTGAACTTGTGAGGTTCAGTGGCATCGCTCCCATATGGTTGTCATTCACAGCGCTCTCTTTCTCCAATGGAGCATCCGTGTCCACTTTGCATGGTCTGATGCTTCTTCTATTGTCATTTGATGTGATTGTAGAACCCAGAGAAAAACAGTGATAATATTGATTATTATTGTTATGGAAGTTGTATTTTCCTTGCAGAATTGGGAAAGAGGTGATTCCATGCCTTGCTCAAGGGTGCTCAGCAGACCAGAAAGGCTCTGACATGAGCTTAATCCTGTGTGCCACCCTAAGCTTTCCTGCCAGCGTGCATGGAATGATCACCATAGCTGGGCGTCACTCTGCCCCTGCTGCTTGTCTGCTCTCTGCTGGGGGGCATCAGTGGGGCTTATCCAGCTTGATAGAGATGCAGATGGCCAACAGAACCAACTGAGTGACTCAATGTGATTCACCAATGACTGACTTCTACTAAATGTATCCAAGATGGCTGGACCTGCTGCAACTCCGTACCGAGGGACCACTTGCCGCCGCCATCTTCCCCCGCCATTGCCCCACCCCCCCCATCGTCCTCGCCGCCATCATCGTCCTCGCCTGCTACCATCCTCTTCGCTGCCGCCGTCGTTGTCATCGCCGCCGTTGTCATCGCCGTCGTTGTCATCGCCGTCGTTGTCATCGCCGTCGTTGTCATCGCCGTCGTTGTCATCGCCGTCGTCCTCCTCTTCCTCGCCGTCATCGTCGTCCTCGCATGCCGCCGTCCTCCTCGCCTGCCGTCGGTGTTGTCGTCGTTGTCCTCGCCGCCATCGTCGTCCTCGCCTCGGCAGCTATTATTTATAAAAGCAATTTCATTTCATCTCATCTTAGATATTTTTTTTGGAATGAAACAAAAGGGAAGTTAGCTCTCCATCTTCTATCTCGAACGCTCTTTAAAGTGGTTACAGGAGATGGAATCATGTCAAAAAGTGCATGGGTGGACCTGCATGTTGGAGCTTGCCAGGTAGAGAAATAAACTGTTGGTCTGTGGGTGAAGGTTAAAATCTTTGTTCAATGCATGAAGAGTCAGCAAGAGAGATAGCGAGAGGGAATGAAAAGAAGGTGAACGTTGTTCAGCCTCGCCTGAGCATCAGTGTGTGTTCCTCTAGGATAGAATTAGAAATAGTAAGAGTAACAAAGGCTCAACATTTTTGAAGACAAATATATCTCATGAAGAGTTTCAGTAGAGAGGAGAAATGAGAGAACAGAAAACGACGGCAGATGGGAGGAGTCCACATCGATAGAAGGAGGTTTAAATCTGACTTAATGACCAAAAAGAGGTCCTCCCGTGTCCATGACAAGCAACACACACACAGACACACACACACACACACACACACACAGGCCCATAAAACATCATGATCTGTGTTTTATGCAAAAAAGACAAGGTGTATTTTATGGGATTGCAGTTTAATTAATCTTAATGGGAAGTGTGTGGCTGTGTTACTGCTGGGAATCAGAGGTGAACAAGAGAAGAGTCTCCTTTAATTTAACTTTACTTCTAACTGCAGTAGATATAAAGTGTCAATTCTCACACCCTTTATTATATAAGATGAAAATATTTCAACTACCCATATATGTATGTGCATAGGACAAGCTTTTATTTGAAGGACATAAGTGCAATCTAAATTGTACCTAAAACGGACATTAGCGAAGTGTGTGTGTGTCCTTGCTTTGTGCAGTGCTGTTTCTATTATGCTGATGTGGCCTTTGCTCAGTGTAATCACTTTTATTCAAATATCCTATAGAAGACAAGGATAGAATTTAAATCGGAGCTAAACGGAAGAAGAATGATGAGACTATCAGTACTATTATGTCTACTGATTATGTGTAGCAAATATCTCAAAGCTAATGCAGATTTTGTAACCGCCTTGGGTGGTAAGGCGATGGTAAAAAAATATGGCTTCTGGTGATGTAGGACACTTTAATCTGTAACTATTAGATGAGGGGTTCATGAAAGTGGAGAACATTTCACTTATACCTCTATCATTTCTTTGTTCAGGCTCTGGGGAATTAAGAGAGGGGGATGTGGTGTGACAAAGTCAAGTGAGCCAAATTTTCTCCAGCTGCCAACTGCTGTACCTTTGAAGCAATAGGCGTGGGACATTGTGGCATAAAATTAATTACCACATAAAATCACAGCCTCAAGTTGATTGTTGAAGGACTGTAACTTTTTTTTCACACAGTTCACATAAAAATGTTGAAAAAAAGTTTTATTGATTCTCTTTAACATCCCATGAAAGTCCCTTTGCTCTGTCACATGAAATGCTAACCCTAACTCTACTTTCCGTTAAAGGAGAGAGGCTTACCTTAAATATAGGGTTAAATGATTTGCAAAATGTTCCCATCATTTTTTTGACATATCCGGTACTTTTGTGACTATTCTCCATCATTTTTGTTTGTAGCTCTTGACCTCTTCTGCTCCGGTAAACGTTAGCACGAATCTCTTTCTCCTCCAGTTGAATTCTGCCAATGGCTGAGTCACAGTTGGACTTCGGCTCTGAACGATATTAAAAAAACGAAAGATTATTAATTGCACATTGTGTTTTTTTGGCTCTATTCCATTTTGTTACTCTGACTCAGTCTCATAATCTTCCTCCTTCTTTTGGACACAAACATTATTTTGCTTTCATTTGCACTAAACAAATGAGCAGGATTGGTTGAATAGAGGAGCGAGACAGAATCAATCGATCCCAGCGAGGACGGCGGCGGCGGCGAGGAGGAATGGCGGTGACGACTATTTATTTAATTACATTTTCTTTAGATGTAAACTTATATTAATATATTAATGCATTCATTCTTTTATATAAGCATTTCTTTTTTATATGTGTATTTACCGATTTCCTTATACATTCATTAATTTATTTATACTTAAGTCATTTTTTGTCCTCCATAGCACACGGCTTCCTTCAGATCACCTGCTGCAACAGATAACGAGCAAATGTCTATGTGGAGGGAAATAATACAGCCCCAGTCACAGCCGCTGGAAGACATACAACTATCTGCATTCTATGGATATGAATTATTATTTTTAAAATTGACTTAGAACTGTACAATTCGAGCAACAAATAACACAAATAATATATCCATTCTTTGTGAACCATCAGTGTAAATACAGACTACAGTGCAATCATCCCGACATGTTTTCTTTCTCGTATGTCTCTGTGATGTCAAACTGACCTTCTCGCATGAAGGAGCCTGCAAGGTAATTGTGGTAAAAGTTTTGTAAAAGAATTGCACTGAAATGACATGATTTGCATAACCTGGACATAATGGAGTTGCAGCCCTACTGCTGTATGTGTAGGGGTAAAAAGGCTTTTTAAAAGTATTTTAAACATAAGAAAAGCTAATTAAAAGCACAAAAATAGTAAAATTGTATTCACTGCAGCAGACACTATTACACCCACACACTCACACACAAACATACACGTGCAAAGCAAACTGCCATGCATATAAATATTGTTGACATTTCTCCACTTCATCCCTCCTGAGACACTTCAGGCAGATAAGCGCAGCAGCAGCTAAGATGTGGAGTTTGTGTTCATGGGCTCCATTCAAAGCAGCCGTCCTCATCGCCAGCCTTGCTTTTTTTTGAGCCCTCCGGACGGCACTGTGCGTGAATAGACTGCGTATGAGTGACATTTCTAGGCCATTAACACCCATTGCCATGCCCGCTCAAGACATCCAGTGATACATTTTACACAAGTCCATCTAATGCCCTGACATTTAAGCCTTTCCGTTTAATGCAAGCCCCTGCAGCTCTGTCCTCTGTGAAGCGGGCCCATGTAAAACAAAGGAATAAGAAGGGTAATAATGTTGTCTGGTCCATTCATCGTTAACTTATTTTCTCGATTCTTCTCATGTTCCAGTCACTTTAAATCCGACGGTCTCGGTCTTAATGTGCTTTATGTAAGCTCAGCTCAATGAAAAGCTCAGTTAGATATGTGAC
Source organism: Pungitius pungitius (assembly GCF_949316345.1). Lineage (NCBI taxonomy): Eukaryota > Metazoa > Chordata > Actinopteri > Perciformes > Gasterosteidae > Pungitius > Pungitius pungitius. The sequence goes on along the minus strand of NC_084912.1, from coordinate 9,102,042 downwards.
ATTTGATTTGGATGGCGAGAAGTCCATTTTATTTTATTTCTTCTGAGCTGCCTTGAGAGAAAAAATAATTTTCTGTAAAATATCAGTTATCTGCTTGTACTTTTAGGTCAGAGTGTCCCGGAAGAAATAATCACAGCCATTATTTTATTTTACAAATCCCGTCTTTGGATGGAATGATAATCATGAAGCAGAGCTGGCCAGCATCCATTTTTAGGTAAGACCTTTATTTTTAATTTCTCATTTCCCACTAATTGAGAAAACAACAAATTTAGCCGGAGCAGAATAAATGAAAAAACACCTGGGTGAAAAGCTACCTAAAAAAAAAGAAAATACTATAAGAAAAACTGTTCATGAGAATGAAAATGACACATTTTCTGCTACAGAAAAGTAAATAATTTTGTTTAGACGTTAAAAACTGACTATGGGGAAATAGAAAAGGTGGTGGGCGAGGTCTGGATGTAAATATGGCACAATATGCAGTTTTCCATGTTTTCATAATCTGGTGTCACCAATACACAAAGATGATGTGACATTAATTCATTCTGTAAAACTGAGCTAATATGTGTGTGTATCTTAGTGGAGGGCAGGTATGGGAGGTAAGGGAAGAGAAGGGGTTTCCCTCTCTGTATTCTGCATCTGGGCTACGGAGAGGAAAGCCTTTTTGAATAGTTCAGAGCCTCGTTAGTCATGTGGACAGCTCTGCCATATGGCTCTGACGGTCTGTGTGTGACAGTGTGTGCGTGTGTGTTTGTGTGTGCACGTGTGTTTGTGTGTGTATGGATAACTGAAGAGAGAGCATTTGCATATCGCTGCACCCAGTGGCTTCCTCTCGTGCTCTCTCAATCGGAGGGTTTTTTGGATTTTTGTTTGAATAATGCACATTATGAAAGATGGGATTCATTCAGGGCCCAAAATAGCAAAAAGGGAATGAACAGCCTCAGGTGTGACTGTGTGTGTGTATGCTCGTTTGTGACAAAAAAAAACTATTACAGCTGATGGGCCAGAGTGATGCTTCAGCATCTGATGACGGTGTGTGTGCGTTTGTGTGTCTGCATTATACATAGATCACAATCCACAGTTATAGCCTCGGGTAATTAGGAAAAGGCCACTGCACTATTTGCAGCCCAGGTGCAATTTGTCACCTGTTTCCCTTGTGATCAAAGTGCAAATCTCTTTGCATATAAATGTAATGCATTAACTTTAACAGACTTCAGTCTATCTTTGCACAAATATTTGGCGTCTGAATTCTATAACTACCACAGGCTCCTTCTTCAATGTTTCGTTTCACTATATCAGTGGGGATAATCTGTGTCTGTGCATCCGTGCTGACGTGTCAAAGTGAGCAAAGAGTCAACAAAGACAATCCGGGGACGGGTGAGCAACCCAATGAAAGATGCACCTTTTTCTCACAGTCACAGCAGGAAGGCTTGATGTGTTTGTCTGGTGTGACACTCCCGTGTGAACACCGCTGTGTGTTTGTGTGCGTCATTTTTGAAAGAAATATATTTCATATTCTCTGCTGCTTACCTGCCTTTACACCCTCTCCCTCGAGATGGATGTGTCTTCATGCTCCCATAACTGCGCGTGTGTGGGGGCGTCTGCTCATGTTTGTGAGGATAAAGGACAGAGCACAAACTCACGAGGGACAGGGAACACGACGAGGAGGAGAAAGCCGCGGAAATCATTCACCTACTTCATAAAACAACAAGACAAGTGCTATGAGGTTGTATGGTTTCTGCGTCTTCTACCTTGCTCTTTTACTGGTCTGATACATAGAGACGCGCCGATACCAGTAATAGATATCAGGTCACATTCTAATATATGCAAACTTATTTTATTCTTTTTATTCTATTTGTCTCCTTTTATTGTACCATCCACCAAGACTAATTGTTGTATGTGTAACACATGTGGCAATAAACTGCTTATGATTCTGATTCTGTTTTCTGTGCAGCAGCTTATGATCCTTCACTCCATCGTCTAAACTCTGCCCACTAGACATGTGATCCGTGCAGTCCAAAGAACTGTTGTGGTTTGTAAAGGCATGTTGTTCTTCCCATTATTCTGTAGTTTCCCTCCTTTCCTGTTGATGTTTTACCCCCCCCCCCCCCCAGCTTTTCCTGCTCGATGTTGTCTTGACTCTGCGCTGTGACACTTTGATGTGTCACTCCCACCGAGGGATTAATTAGCTATCTACCTTTGGAGATTGGGTTAAGTGCCTCATGGCATCCTTCAGTGTGCGTTGTCATCTCTTTCTCTCGCACACTCACCTGCCATACCCGCCTTTGCTTTTGTGTTATTTTTGGCCCCACTGCCTGAAGTCAATATCTCTGGTAATCTGGTAATCTCATGGGTAATAGTAATGACGACAGATTCTAAACTCCCTGTTTTAGCTTGATTGACTCTGTACTTGAACGTGTGGAGAAATACCAATGATGATGTGATGCGATGTCTGGTTGGTGGACTTGAAGCAGGCTGTGTTATTGAACGGTTTATTTGTATTCACATCAGGACCTTGCCTGTGAGGCTCACATGGTGTATGTATTAAGAAGCCAAGTAGACAGGTCACCAGAGACAAAGTCTTAAGCCTTTATTGATGTAAAGATCCATCACTCTGCTAGAGGACACAATCAAGAGACTTTTTGTGTTAACTGACACAATGGATGAGAGCTCAAGATTTGCGTCACATGAGCAAATCACAAAGATTTCTTTCTTCATGTTTTCCCCTAAATGGAAAGAAGATGTAAAACCCTTAAGGTAATGGAGATAGCACATAAAAACAAAGCATTACAGCTATGGTAGAAACTGAGCAATCTTTGGTTCTTTCCCCATTACTAAGAGCACTTGATTTTAAACTTTCATGTGCTTCCAGAATGAGTCCATTGTAGCGTAAATGCTGTGGGAGGAGGTCTTGTTGGGCTAGGTTAACTAAAAGCTGCAGTGAGAGAGTAGAGAGCAACACAGTTCGTCAGTTCAGCTGATGAGTCCCATATTTTACGCTTTATTGGGTTAATGTCTCGTGTAGATGTGTTCCAGCCTCACAGGATGACCTTTTGAATTCAGCACAAAATCCTACCAGATGATTTGGAATTTTGACACAACCAAGACCGTGTAAATAGGAGCAGCGAGTGGATGTAGAGAAAACGCTGCACAAGAGGTTGTTCTTCCACAGTCTATTTTTACAACTAGCCTTCTTGTATTACCTCCTTCTCGTACTAAAAAAGTAAGATTTTCACCTGCAGTGTGGAAAAAAAACAGTAAATGCTTGTTGTATTTAAGATTCAGAGTAATTTCCTATGCTTGAACAAATTTTGAATCCTGTGGTAATCATTTCAAAACAAACAAACTTCTTCTGCTATTGTCTTCTTGTGTGTTTTTGGTTCTGGAAAAGACACAAATTCTGCATGCACAAACTCTAAAGTTTGTCTGTTTTAGTGCTGGCACGGTTAACACTGTTATCAATATTGTCTGTACATAAAAAATAAAGAAATTAAATCCCATGGGATGAACTCAGAATCTCATTTGTTGCATCATACATCATTTAAGTTATAAAAAAGGGTCAAAGTTAGCACAAAAAGAGACAATATTATGTTTGTGAGGAACAATTACGTAACTTTCCATTCAAAGCCCGTCCCATTAGTGCAGAGTGCGATAAGTGTACTTCAGCCCCGGTGGGACTGCAAAAAAATAAGAAATGATTACTGTGTCCTGGTCACACAGGCGACAACTTTTCATCCTTAACTTTGACTGAAGAGACCCCGGCTTGCTTCCTTTGCTGAATGCTCTCTAACACAATAAGATAAAGCTTCAGTGAGATTACTTTCATGTCCAATTTTCCTTCCCCTAGGATCATCGGCTGAGAAATGTGTGGTATTTTTGTTTTTGTGCTGTATTTGTACCAAGACGAGACATCTTGTTTTTCATTCCATCTTCCACTTTCTTTTTCAGCTTAAATTTGCCACTGTCCTTATTTATTTTCATGTCCATTCTCTAATTTCATGAGAATTATTCTTTGTCATACTTTTGCTTATTTTGTATGACCTGAATTCACAATGGCCTCCATTTCAGTACAGACGAATACACAGAGTAGTACGTTCTTGGACAGTGTGCATAAAGGAAATACTACATCCCCTCTAGACCTTGTGAGAGTGATTAATACACCCGTAGTTGCATCTACACACTTTCTAAGGGCAGACAGAAACCATTTAAATAAGCAGTGGAAATAAGAGTGGAAATGCGAGTGGCCTTTTTAAAAACTGTGTTCCAAGAAATGGCTAAATAATCCAACACTGTCGTGTTTCAAAAAATTCTGTTAAATTAATCCCCTTTTCGCCAGGTAAAAAAAAATGCCAGAGAAACTCTGGGAGTGTAGAGTGAGCACAGTTAGTGAGTAAATGCCACGTGTAAATGGCTCCTCCACCACGCAGCCCTGTACTGCTGCCATGCCATTCACGCTCGGAAGGGTGAGAGAGGAAATGAGCGCTTATTTCCCCTTCGGGGCATCTGGAACTGGCAGATTGGTCAGGTGACTGCATGACTGACAACCCAGCAGGCTTGCTTGCAGACAGCTAGAACTCCCAGAGGAACCAGAGCTATTGCTCTTAATTGCTCAAGTTGACGTAGAATTGTCGACTGGCATTTACTTGTATTTGGGCGTCTGTGTGCAGAGAGAATTTCCTTCCAGTCGCTTTTCAGTTGTGTAGAATTTAAATTGTCTAGCATATGGAGAAGATTTACTAAAACAGACTGCTGAGGTAGCAAGTTTCACCAAAATAATTGTGTCAGTACGATTGAAATTGCCGGTAAATACTATGCCAGGTGTTTTGACAAGGACAAATTTGCCTAGTAAATAGATGATAACTTTGTAACAGCTTTTCTATATTTCAAGGACACAAACCTGTAAAAAGATTCAGCCACAAAAGTCAGCAGGATTTAAGAAAAATGACAAATATATTTCCTCATTCGGAAACATGAATACCTCTCCCAAGATGCCTTTTCTGCTCACACATTCCTCTGGTTTCCAATGAAAGTTTGATTCAGAGACAACCCTCTAAACTACACCCAGAATAGGGGACAAGATGACTTCATCTGTACACATTTGGGCCATTCCTCTCTTTGTATTTCACAGGCCAGTGACCAGCCACGACCGCCATCAGTTCTCTCATTCTACTCTTCTTCCTCCACGACCGCATTGTCTCCACATATAATAGTAGCCTCTCCTCCGCACATCCTGCAGCTCATTCATCACAAGGAGTGGGAAGCCTCCTCTAAAGGCTTCCCACTGGACGTGGAGGAGTGGGAAAGCTACAGATGGATGGAGAATATATTGACTTCAACTTCAGGGTGTGGTGGAAAAAGAACTGAAATACGTAAATACATAAATGCCCGCTATATGTTAACATCTCTGTGGATGCGGCTGCTGTAGATGCTTGTATAGGAGCTAAAAAAACAACTTGAGTCTCAAGCAAGCTGATTGGTGGATCCAACTGCTGTCAGGAGGAAGAAAAGCATTCTTTGAAGTTAAAAGAAAAACATTTTTGAAAGTGACACGTAGAAAGTGATCTAATAACTTGTGTTTATTTGTTCATTTAATTTTATGTTTGTGTATTAAATACTTGATTGTATTGTTTACAGTGTTCATACTGTAGTTCATCCTTAATTAGTAACTGATGGTGTAATCAATTGCTGACAGACTAATTGATTACACCTGTGCCCTCCCTCCAAGCTTTTGACAAGAACCAGCTCAACGGGCCTTGATTAGTAGCAGTGGTCACTAGCTTCATGGATGAAGCAATAATTTAATGCTTTGAATTTAAAGTTGTGTTCATCATTTTTTTGGGACATACAGTATAATTAGGTAGTGAACGATGAACACACTCAGCAGATGTTGAGCAACATTCCCATTTATTTCGGACTCGTGACTCTGGCCACCTGACAAATGTAAGTGTGATGTTTATTACCTTGTTAAACGCAAACGTTAACTCTGAGACAATACAGTATTGTTCCATCCGTTGGCATAGCGACGCTTTGACGGACCGTTTGCAATTCTGCACCTTGGCTGCTATGTTCGAGGGTTTGTGTTCATGTACGTCTGTGTCGCTCATCTGGGACGCATTTTTAACAAAATGGAGCAAGACCAAACTAAGTGCAATAAGGATAATGTTCAAAGGAAACCGGGGCCAGACCTCTGTCGGTAATGGAAACGAGACAAACATTTCCTCTCCCTCCCTCTGGCCATTTAGGCTGTCCTTGTGTGAAATCTATTTGAAAGTGACCGCTGCCCCCTTCATGTTCTCCCCTCTTCCTTTTGTCTGTCATTCATAACCTCAAGTTCTGCTTTCTGATGTGCTCCTTTCCCTTCAGCTCTGGCTTTCCAATTCCCCATCTCCACTCTGCTGGTCCCTCCATTGTGTCACTAATTCTGTTTCATTTGCTCATTGCGTTTCTTTTCTTCCTATCTGCTCTGCTGTCGGTGTCAGACACGAGGTCAGCACCAGAGAGGATGCTGTCTGGCTTTAGATTGAACCAACTCAATTAGAAGGTTTTGGCTTTTTTTAGTATTTGTAGCTAATGTCCTTATCTTTTTGTATGTCTGATTTATTTTTAGTCTTTCTCTAAAATACCCTGTGAACACATTTCAAATAGTGGAAAATAAAGGCTTAACCATAAACCATGCTTGAAGTTTCCAAAAAAAAGAAAATGCTACTCCACTGCAAACCTAGTGATGAACTTGATGTTCTAGCAGTGTTTGAAAAATGCTTGTTGCAGTTAACCATTGCAGAGTTCTTAATGAGTGCATATGAAAGTTGTGTTTGCTTCACTGCGAGCAGTGGAGGAGCCGAGCCCCGCCCTCAGACACACAGGATTCATCTGCACACCTACATGATTTCCTGTTGGATTAGAGAATTAAATCCACAGTCTCCTTCCCTCTCCTCATCTCTCGTTTATCTGCTGCACAGCTCAAGGGTGAGGAACTCCAACCGCTGTGGGATTAGACGGGCAGTTGTTATTATGTAACTCCTGCACCTGCATGTGTGTGATGGCATGTACAGGAACATTTGTGTGTGTGTGTGTGTGTCTCTCTCACGCACTCTGGTGTTTGGGCATTAAGTGTGTGGGTTAGCTTTGTGCTGTATTGAATGTGTAAGTGCGCAGGTGTGCCCTGGCAAATCTAATCCTCCCGAGAAAGCTCTATGAAGGTCTGATTTTATTTGTAGGGCAGATTCATCTTCCGGACGGCACATCTGCTTCCCCGCTGAGGACCCTGTATCACACTCTGGGTCTGTTGGCCTGTGTTATGTAAACTTGATAAGCGTGCGTGTTCAGAGCCTGTGCGTAAGAGGTGAAAGCCCTGCCTGGCTGTAATTGCATGGATATTGATACGCGGCAGCTCAGCCCGGCTTGCCTTGAACCATTCAACGTGGGTGAGATTGAACCAGTCTCATCAATAATTACTAAAATTAGAACCAACGAGCCATAATCTAGGAAATGCTACTCGTAAACCGGGGCTTTAAGCCCTCTGGATCTGGAGTATTAACACGTCATTTCCAAGGGGAAAGTTACTGCTTCCTCTTGCCTGTTATTTCAGTTGCACAACAGCAAATGTCTGTCATCTGCAAACGTTAATGATTTTAGATGAGCGTGTGTGTGGGAATGCCTGTGTGTCACTTTGAGTTGTGTTGCTTGTTGGCGTGGGGGTCTTTTCTGGCACGTTTCTTGTGCTGTCAAAGCATATTGTGTGTGAGTGATTACCTGTCATCGCAAGCCTTGAGCTCTGCTTACTCTCCAAATAACACCGCCGCTGTTGCTTTTCCATCCCTCTCCCACTCTTTGCCTTTCCAACCCCTGTCAGACCTTTCTCATTTATTATTTTTCCTCTTTCTTTTTCTCATTTTGGCTTTTTTGTGTATGAATCTGACATCAGGTTCTTGAGGTTAGTAGTCATTTTTGATCTGCTTATTTTCATTTTTCAATATATCTTCCCTGAAGGCATTCAACCATGAAACAACCCATGTAGGTCCTCATGAAATTCCTCCCAGCCTTGGCTGAAACTTCTATTTGTAAGATGTACGAAACATGTTCAGAAGTTTGTTTGCAGTGTCAGGGACATGCAGATGGATCGTGACATCTGTGCATTTTAAAATCTTTACATTTTCTTTTGTCTACTTGCAGTACAAGGATATATTTTTTTCTTTGTTTTTTACAGTAGTCTGTGCACTACTTTGGTTCCAGATAGTTAGATTCATAAAACTGAATTAACCTCTCTTCTTCTTCCTTGAGGCTAGATATTTGACTGGAAATGTTTGCACAAGGGTGCTATTGCATCTGCACAATGACAACAAATAACCATGGGTTTGCTTCTGCAAACAGACATAGATATTTGCCGCTAACGTGAGGCGGTGCAGCAGCATCAGTGCATTGATTGTGAGGACCACTGTTCACCATAACCCTGGTCCTGCAAATTCCACTAAAGTGTCTGCTTAGACTAGTAATAAGTCTGAATTGTATTAGGTGTGTCTGCCTGCCTGGCTTTCAAATGTACACTCATTAGTCTGAAGAGGATCAAAAAAAATGTCAAATGAGCAAGAGCCAAACAATTAGTAGAAATTGTCTTTTTGTGTCTGGGTTCTTGATAATGTCATCTGTCAGCGTGTGTGCCAGGTCAACCTCCTTTGCTGCTGGTAAGAAAGCTGTTTTTAATCATCCACTCGACTGTCTTTTTGATTTTGTATGCCTGCGCCGATACTTGTGACATATACATGTGGTAAAATCGTGCATTAAGACAGTTGGGAGCCTCCCATCAAAACGGCGCCTGTGCCACTCTATGAATCTTGCTCTGGCTAATTTCATGCAACTACAAACAAACGGTACTAAGCAAAATATATGTCCCTTTTCACTGACGTCATTATGACATTCAACTCTTTAGGAAAGGTCCAGGCTGATTTGCATTAGGCTGCTTTGGTTTGGGGCTGCAGCATTTTACACCTGGAGTAAATCGAATCGAACTCAAATGACTCAATGTTCCTGAACTGTAAATTGCCTCAGTTTTAATGTTGTCCTCTAATAATCAGCCATACCAATTGTAAGTTACTTGAGACAATTTGGCGCATTGCCCAAGTGTACCAGCAAGCCATTAAATATCTGTCGGGGAAACATAATCACCTCCCGGCCTTTCTTTGCCTTTTTCTTTTCTTTTTTTAACTGCGTTGTTAATGGTTTTATCTTCAGACCATATCTTGACTAAACAATAACAAATTGTAGCCCTTAAATTGTACTTATAAGGGCTTTTATCTTTAGCAAGACCTTGACTTATTTAATGAAATTGCACTTAGTTTCTTAGTTTGTATCCTTATGGACAACATGTAATATATATTTACCTTCTGTACAGAGTAACATTGTTGGACATTGTCTCCAACTTGGCCTTTTCTTTTCTGTAAGTTGTTCCACTACAGTGAATGACGTCCTTCTTTTCTTCCTTTGTTGTGATTGGTACATCACAATGATGGGCACGCTGCAGTATGCACCTTCCTATCCTGCTCGTCCCTCTGTGTGCCCATGTGGCACTAAGCTGGTGGTTAGGTGACAGAGATGGGGTGAGATCCAGTGAAGCATCCCTGTTTGATGATCACGCTACCCTGTGGGAGGAAACAGCTGGATGCCAGAGACAGCTTGGCTTGCTGCCGCTCCCCGCTCAATGGAGGCTTGTGGAGTCGACTGCTGATTATTTGTCAGGATTCTTTTGAATGGCCAGAAACGAGTAAAGCAAATCCCTAAAAACCTTACACCGATAAAAGATTAGAATATTGATCTTGATTTATATTAAATAACTGTTAAAAGGATTTGGGCATTCCCAGATTTAGGGTGTGAAAAATGACTCTTCTTTGCCAATTTAATCCCACATGTCCCATGTGTATCCTTTTATTGGTCATTATAACACAGATCTCTCTCTCTCGCAGACATTTGAGGACAGATGGAAGCCTTGTGGCAGAAGTTTTCTTGCAATATTTTATTTCTTAATTTGTTTTATTGATTGTACAGTTTTATTAGAGTTTATAGTGCTTTGTTGGGCCTCACTGTTGAGCTAAATGTTTTATTGACTTGCTGCTTTCTCTGTAAGCCCTTTCTTAACTCTTTATTTTTTTTGTTGAGTTGCTCTTGTAGGGGAATCTACTTTGATTCCCCTGCGTAGGACACTGCTCACACAAATAAGACATGACACTTTGCTAGTTATGTAATAGCATTGACTAGTCAGAGCAAATGTCATAGGATTGTGGGATCAGATGGAGACTTTATTGATGGCAAAACCATTGATTGTGGTGCACACTTGTTTGAATCAATGGACCACAAAAGTTTAGCGCAGCAGGGTTTACAAAGAATAGAATGGATGGATAAATACACTGCGTACTCAAGTTGGAAGACATATTGGTCTCCAGTGTAAGAGAAAAGGATAAGGTCTGGGAAGACGAGGTGTCTTCATTAAATATATATACACTACATTAAGTTGCTCTTCTTGGAGAGTGCTGGGGTCGACCATGCTGTGTGCATCCAGGTTTGTGGTTAAGCCCCCGGTGGAATGTAAACAGGGGAAACCCACACTTGTCTTTTAAACTAACATAATCACACTGCCGTCATGTCTTCTCCTTCCATTTATATGCTAAAGCCAGTTGCCTGACCACACTTTATGATTTAATACCCTGAAGGGTCACCATGCATAACTCTGTATGTTGCAGAAGGTTATCACAGTCCTGCATGCATTATAAACCTGTGGTCAGTGGTGTGCATCAGTGACTGACCTAATGAGTATGGTTAATGGTGCTGCTGCATGAGGAATGCCCCTGTGGTTCAGGGTAAAGCCTGGATAATCTCATGCACTAGGTTGTGAACGATGAAAAGCACATTACGTCCTCTTAAAAGCTACACAATGAAATCTGCTGCCTTTGTGTGACATAAGGGTTGTCGGTGGAAAAATGAAACAACATTTGAGCCCAACAATCCACTCTACAAATTATACTTATTTATTCCACCTGCAAAATTTTAAAGAACCCCTAAACACTCCCTAACGCATCTTTTCTTTATTACAAGTCAGCAGGTTCCTGAAATTTTATATTCATTTCCAATGATTCAAAAATACACTCTTGCTGTGTACTGTGTGTTCTGCCTCTGGTTTCCTTCTGTGTTTTGTTCCCTTGTGTTTTTTGTCTTTCCACAGTCTCTGACACCGTGTGTTGCTCTGTCTTTCCACTCAAATGTCCCTTTATGGTGCTTGTGTATCTTAGTCTCTTTAAACAATTTCTATTGTCGGCCACTCCCACTCAATCCGTCTACCACAGGTCACGTGACCTCGCATTTTTGCTCTCGTTAAGCCTTGTTCTCAAGCTCAAAGCAAACAGCCTCTTTAAATGTCCTGTTAGTTCATAATTCATCCTCAATTCCACAATATCATCACATCTGTTGTTCTCAGTGAATTCTTAAAACACGCTATTTAGAAATATTGTGTTTCTGTTTTGTTAAATAGTAACCTGACTTATGTGTGACCTCTTTATTTGCACATATCTTTGTTGTTTGTGTGTGTGTGTGTGCGCACTCCTTTTAATTAAACTTTCATTTCAAGAACCATTCACTCCTCTTACCTGAGTATCGTTTAAATGATGACAACACCGTAAACTACATCGACTCTCTTTCCTTCAAGCATTTGCGACTCGGCTCCACTGACAAGGAAAGACGTTTGCCAAGATTAGCGCTGAGAGCTCTTCCTAACAATGTGTGGCGAATAAAATGGAGGCTAATCCTCCCTCCATAGCTGTTGACTAGATGGCCATTTATGGGTGGTTTGGCTCTTGTGTTCAGTTTCCATCTCCTCTGTTAATCCCCAGGCAGCTGAAGTGGTTGATGAGACGCTTCAGCACTTCTTAGTATATACACAAACAAACCGACCCATTCACTGGCCCCCGAGCTCAGCCTGAGCATAATGCACTCTGAATTTGAAATGGCTTTGTATCTTCAGTTTGTCTGTGCCTGTGTTTGTATATGTGTACCATATTTGAATGTGTGTGTGTGTGTGTGTGTGTGTGAGTGTATACTTTGTAATGTGCTCCAATATGAGTCACAGGGTGGAAATTAAAGCCCGGGATGATCCTTTCCTCAATGAGCAAACACTTCATTTTGACAGATCATTAACTAGACATTATCTTTCATTAGGCGCCTCTGCATTACTTATTCAACACCCTTAGGATGCACATTCCCAAACGCAGGCACCGATAACCCCCTCCAAACACACACACACACAAACTACGGACTAATTTGATACAATGCATTTGAAGCCGTGCACTCGCGGCATTATCTGTGTCGCTGGATTCCACACATACAGGAACATATTCCCCATGCTGCTTTCTGTTCATTGCCCCCAGCGCACCGATCCCGCAGCCACTTTACAGATGGTTAGATTGACAATGAGTTTGAGGCGATAAGAGACGCCTGTTGTACCCTGATAAAAAGACAGAGAACCCTCCATGTGATGAATGCGGCTCTCGTCCATCACAGTGGAGACGAGTGTTGAGGGACAGAGCTCAAACACCAGCAATTTGTATCAGCAATACAACTTTTGTCCCAACGTTTAAAACCGTCCTGCGGCGACATAATGGGACAACACATTTTGGGTTACAGACCTGTTTCCGGCCCACTAGACTCCATCTGTCCGAGGGGCACATTTCCCGTTGCCTCTCTCCATCCTGTCCCGCATCCACCCACAGTCTCTGCTCTTCATCCATCTCTTTTGTTGCTTTCCTTTTTTTTTGTTTTCTTTTTTCTTTTTGTTACCTAGTCTCTCCTTTCAAATCCGGTGCTGCTGCCTCGGCCAAGCACACCCCAGTGATCCATCACAGGGTGATTTTATGGCCTTTTCCTTTGTACTGATGGCTGTTTAGCCGTCCGCGCCCAATGAAGGGATATTTGTTATTGTAAGTGTTTGTCCAACACATTTAGGCTGTTTGTGATGATGGCATACTGATGAAAAACGTTTTATGGAAAGCTATTCCAGTTAATTGTGCCGGTAGATCAATAAGAAATATGATTTTCTAGTGTGACACTTTTGTGACGAGGCTGACAGGATAACAGATTGAGATACATGATGTGTGTAAAATGGGATTTACCAATGCATCTCTGGTTTTAGCTAACACACAATTTTCTTGTTAAAACATGCTTCCGCTAGTTTTTTTCTCTCAATACACAAGCTCAAGTTGCATCAGCCTGATGGAAGCAAGGACCAACTCTGCTAGGAGAGCATGAGGGGTTGTGTTACCTCTCAGCCAATGCCAATTACACGTCAATTCAAATTTGTAATGCAAATCGAATGTTAAACCCCTTTGATAGGTGATCTATAGTGATTTAACTAGCAAGGACCCCGCCATCCGCTGAAAGCGATTAACATGAATGTATTGTTGATCGATTTCATCACGTCGGTTGGATAAGTTGTGGGGAGCTACGTCGGAGGATCTGCGGTGCGCCCCGGCGGGAAGAGGCGTGGTCCTGCTCCCGAAATGATGCTAATTAGCTTCAATATGTGTTTCCAATTATGTTATTTAGCTTTTCATTAGAATGCTGCTGATTTGGATGACTAAATTAACAATGGCATCAGCTATCCAATAGGCAGATCAATTTAGGGGTTTATGGTTTGGAGCATAGACAGCCTTGTTGTCCACTAAATGCTACGTGGGGGTAGACTAAGGTGTGTTTGAATGCACCTCTACGCAATGTGACTGCTGGGTGAGAATTCAAATTGGGGAAAAAAACGTACCTGGTGTTTCCTATTAAATCCGCAAAACATCATTTTATAAATATTGTTTGAAACGGACTGCTCAAGGACGCACAGCAGAAATAAAGATTGTTTAAAAAAGGACAACAGGACATTAAGACTGAAGTGAGTGGGCCAGAGTGAAAAAATGCACTTTATACTCATGCGTAATTCATAAAGGTTTCGTTTCTGCCATTTTTTTTTCTTTCCTCCAGGCAAGTAAACGTAAAGAGATGCAGCATCATTTGACTGCTTTGTGTAGTGTGGCAGACCTGTGTACCTTGGCACAAGGAGAAAAGGAAGGTTGTAAATGTCGGACACCCACACTGTCAAAAATTCACCAGCCAGATGACAACTTTTGGTGTGTGTGTGTGTGTGTGTTCCACGCTTGTCACCCCTGAGGCAAAAGGTGACATCTGTCGAAAGCTATCCCAGGTTTCAAATGCTTGCTGAGACGGAAAATTTATCTGGGGTCAGCAAACATATGTGGGGTCAGAGGTCAACGTCCATTTTCTGAGACAATGCAACAAGACAAAATGAAGACGATGCTGCAGCTCGACTGGTTTTTAATCTTCCTACATTCTCCCGCACTACTCCACTCCTCCGCTCTCTTCACTGGTTACCAGTGGCTGCCCACATCCAGTTCAAAACATTGGTGCTCACGTACCATACTGTGAATGGATAGGGTCCAGTCTACATCCAGGACATGGTGAAACCCCACATCCCAACACGCACAAGATCACAACTCTGCTGTCCTGGCTCCTAAATGGTGGAATGAGTCCTCTGATGACACCAGGACGGCAGAGAGCCTTCACATCTTCAAACTAAAGACACACCTCTTCAGACTTTACCTCCACTAAAAACACTAACAAATTGTAGCACTTAAATTGTACTTATAATGGCTTTTATCTATAGCCAGTGTAAATCTGCTTATTTAATTTGTATCGTTATGGTTTGAATGCACTTATTGTATGTCGCTCTGGATAAAAGCGTCAGTTAAATGACATGTAATGGAAGAGTCAACTGTGATTACAGTGAAAATGTTTTCTGAAGGTCACACTTCCTGACCTGAATGTTGTTCTAGCATATCTCCGGCTCATAGGAGGAGATGGAGATACAGAGAGAGAGACGAGGATCAGAGTACAGTGGGGACAGAGCGAGAGCGGATCAGTTTGGATTAAGGTTACAGTGGCTTTGATAAAAACAGATTGAACTGATGGTAGCGGGTATAAGTGGGAATAAATGGCTGGAAGGATGGGAGCAGTGGGGATGAGGAGAGAAGCTATGCTTTTAGAACGCAGATCAGAGCATGCGGTTAGGGGCCAGACCTTAGTCTATAAGAAGAGGATGTTTATGGGTCTAAAGGGCATTCTCTAGAGAATATAAGCCAGATAAAAAGATGTTATGGTCAATTAATGTCAAGTTCATTTTAATGACTTCTCTTAAAGCCAATATTACGTATAGTATTTCGCCTTTTTATTTGGAAATGGGATGATTTGTGGGAATATCTAAACAAGTTGAGATTTCAAAAACTAATTATCTGTTTTTCATTTAGGTGAAATAGAGGTTAACAAAGTTTGTTTGTTATTAATTTGATTAATAAGGATTTTTGATGTCTGCTGTTTTTTGGAGTGTAAAATCTGTATTTTAGACTGAAATTGAGGCCTTCATCAATTATTTTTCTTCTTCTACTTGTTCCCCTCTATTGCCATGTGATATAAGAAACATCAAAGGACCACAGCATCAAAAGTACCTCTGAGAAGATGCATAAGGTGTGAAATCTATTCTTCTTTCTTATCGCTGTTTTTAGTGCAGTGCTAGTATTGTGGCACAAAAAAAGCCACAAATGAATTTGGCTTTGTGTCTCCATGGACATGATCAGACACTCAGCATTGTGACTGAGGCCAGGCTGACAGCTCTGTGCTGAAGGTCACAGGTTGTGGTGAAAAATGGAAATCGCTGTAGTTTGAGATGTTTGAAGAGCTTTTAAATACTGCCTAACGAGGAAGGTTTTCTTTTCCACTTTCTGGAAGGCTTCAAAATACCCCGTGTGACAGTTTTGTCTAAGTTAATGCTACCTGTTCCCTCTTTTCTGCTGAGAAGATCTTTTCTGGGAACGAGAGGTACCTTCTTTGAAATGACACTACAGAAACTGCATGAATCCAATATTGTGTTAAAGGAAAAGCTTTACTTGGAAAAGTCCTACATGATTTTGCTAGTGCATGCAAAATAAAATTTTGGTTGGCAACACTTTAACTATGATTTCAGTGCACAGACACACACACACACCTTGGTTTGTGGAACCCTGGAGTTTGTCCCATTAATATTCATAGTGCTGTTTGGTTCATAAGGGAGCTGCCAAGGGACTAACCTCCATTCTTACCCCTTCCCGCTTTCCGACACTAAGATTCAATCAATAGCTGGCAGACCCAAACAATATAACCTGTATGTCCGAGTCCCTGTTCGAGCTTTTGAATGGGTGTAATTAATCCGGTTATAGGGCTGAAGCTCCGTGGGTAGACGCGGATTAAATGACTTCAGGCTTGATTTAAATTTTCAAACTTCCAATGTGCTGCTAGGCTCACACACACACACACACACACACACACACACTGGCAAGTCAGTTTTTTAATGTTCACTTATGAGATGAGAGAAGCTTACTATGAATAGCAAATACCAGCATGGGTAGACATGTTCCAGAGAGAAAATCTGAGTCACTGCTGACTATAGGCCAACGCTGTCAAATCAGTGAGAATATAATACTGTTGTGGGAGTTCACGGAGCATTCACAAAACTAATCTTTTTTTTTTCATGGAAGAGGTCAATTTTGATCTTTGATCAGAGGCATTCAAAAGTAACCATTTCTTGACCCTTGATTTATTTCTGATGATGAAAAAATGTATGCAAACGACACCCCGCTAACAAACAGCAGCGGCTCAGCCAGCTGGCACCGCGCCGTGTCTCTGCTCGTCCGTGCTGGGTTGAAACAAGCGCGTCTCCGGCTCACTGCGGTGAGCCGGAGACGCGCTTGTTTCAACGGCTATGGACGCGTGCACGTCCACAATTAGGTTGGTCTAGAAGTCCTGACCCCGCAGTCACAGAATGTCTTTATTTTGGCTATGACTTGCTGAATCCCCTCTAACTCGCCATGAATCGATCTCCCGAGGTCCCCCATCCTTCATTGTTGCACAGTCCTCCTCCTAGAATCCATCTTTTCTTGTCTCGTTTCATTTAACACACACAGAAATCCAATCGCCCTTATCTGTGTATTATTTGTTGGTATTAGATGACAGAAAAGCAGGCCTTGTGATGATTGTGGACCTCCCTCGGTGTATTGGCAGCATGCAGGCCTCAAATGAAGCTTAGCTGGAGGAATGTACAACTCCTCATGACCTTAACTCCTTTTCCAGGGTGTTTTGGTGCCTCTAAACTTAAAATGTAAACAACCACTGATAAACCGGCCATGTACAAGGCACCTAAATGGTAATGAGACTATAGATGGGGCCATCAGGCAAGTGGCAATAATTGCCATATTTTGATAAAACTGTTGACCACAGTCTACAAATATTACACTAGAGAGGTTAGTTAAAGTGCTATGAACAATCTAATTTAGATATTTAATTGAGAATGATGTCACACTTGAAATAAAGGTGTATTAGATTCAACATTAGCAGTGTTGCCCTTGGACGTTAACTCGCAATGTTGGAGAAGTAAATGTTGGAAAAGGCAGGTCAAGGCCAACGTGTGACAAATGCACACTTGACTGGTTAGTTGAGTTTGTGCAGATATGACGCGTAAGGCAGCGCCCTCTGAAGACAAGGTCTTGCAGCCGTTGTGTTTGTGACTCCAATCTCATTCAGATGTCAATTGATTTCCTGAGAGATCAGGACTGAGGACTGAGCGCATTCTGCAGTTTACACTCCTCATTCAGCCGGAGGCAAAAGTTAACTTCACCACAGTTACCATCTCAATCGTGCGTACTTGAGAGAAACCAATAAATGGAAGGCTAGAGGGATGGGATGATTCAAATGCTGATATAATGTACGAAAATATGACATCAAAGACAGATTGGCTGACAGCTTGTAACCTAATGGCATTCTGTAAGCAAGCAGGAGCTTAAGAGAGGAAAAGACACTGAGGGAGAAGAGGAAAGGGATAGACGCGAGGCTTCCCAGAGCCAGTGAGTATTTATAGATCACATGTAGTCAGAACCCCTGGCTGGCAGCAGCGGCGTGCTGCTTGTTGCTTCTGATGATGTCTTTCTACACATCCGATTCGGCTTTGACTCTGTGGAGAACATCAGGAGGGGATTTTGTGTAAAATGGCTGAGTGGCGAGCTGATGACCAACTCACTGGGATTCTGCATGAATGGAGCGAGATGGGCATTGATGAATATTTTGGGGAAACGGGTTGTTTTTCTGATACAGATATTTTTGAACTTACTTAGTAACTGTATCAGCCAAACAACCGGTTTCCCTATGAGTTGTTCCCGATTTGCTGTGAATCAGTGAGTCGCACAAAGCAATCTTTAACGGTGTCATCGTGGCTGAGTCGGTGTCTTTCTTAATCTGAACATTGTTTGGCGCTGCTAGCTAATTTCATTTGACATTTTTAGTTAGTCGCCCTTTAACGACCCATGAATTATTCAGTCATTCATGATAGTTCCCCTCTCGTTTCAAAGCCACTGCGCATTCCTTTGTGGACACTGATCGGGAACTCATCGTTGTCACGTTCATGTTGTCGCCAGGTGTACTTTTTGTTGTCATCTCCGTGAGAAGTCTCCAAAACCAACACAAGTTTTCCTTCCTGTGTGTCTTTCTCTTCCACCCTGTGTGTGTGTGTGTGTGTGTGTGTGTGTGTGTGTGTGTGTGTGTGTGTGTGTGTGTGTGTTTGTGGGGGTGTCTCCGTGCGTGTGCGCTGAGCCGTGTGCTTTGGCGCGCGCCGACGTGAGAGTGCCGACCACAAGCGCGCTTGGTTCAGTCGGCTCCTGGATGCCGAGAGCGCACACACAACGACTCTCTCTCTCTCTTTGTGTGTATCGATGGCAAAGCCGTCATGACTTCTTAACGGCAGTGTGCTCGAAGGCATCGCACGTGAAGGCTTACAAGGAAGACAAAAAAAATCCCTATTTTTCTACGGAGGCGGTGGCACATTCCGGCGCACAAAGGGGGGAAAATGAAGGCTAAGAAGAACCGAGACCAAAGCTTGTCTGACTCCAGAGAGCTGGACGGATCCTATGACCAGCTGACGGGTGAGTACGGAGAGACAAACTGCGCTGCATGTTGTGAGTGTCTGCAAAAAGAGAGATTCAATGTGTTATTACATACTTCAAGTGGCTTCAAGAAATTCTTCAACCTGTTTGTCGTTCATCTCATGGCCAGACGAAACATACACATACAAAATATCACATTCCGTTTATCGAGTTTATTTATAGTGCAAGTTTAAGTAATCTTTCTAACAGCTATACTTCTTCCGTGGTAAACCAGCTAAGTGCTGTTTTATTAATGCAATCGCGGTGTTACAAAAAGTAGTGGGAGTTAAAACATGTTCTCCAAGCCTCTTTTGGGTAAACAACGAATGGTTATTTAACCGTGAGTTAGAAAACACATTGAATCTTGTCTTGTCATTGTCGCATGTGAGTGTTGCTGCATGACGTGCGGCGTGTTGTTGGATGAATGTTGAGACCAAAGTGTGCTTTTTGCTGGCCCTGCTCAGCTGTGGGAGACCACCTTACTACTGCTGTGTTGTAAATCGTTTCGGGGCAGGTAACAGCCTCATTTCCGGGGGCAGATTCCTCTGCTTTGGTTCGTTATCGCTGGGAGATTTGTCTTCCAAAGCCTGGGCTTGTAGTTTGAAAAAAAGAGCTGCTAATTGTCTACAAGACACTTGTATGTGTGTGTGTGCACCTTCACTTGTTGGTGTCCTCTCTGTGGATTGAGTGGAAAAGCAGATCGTCCCAGTGTAACATGCTTTAATGTGTGCTCTGCATGTGAGCCCAGCACTCTCTTGAGGTGTTTCCCTGACACCACAGCCTCTCACAAACATCACAGCTCAAAGCGCTCCCCTGATCACGTGAGCCCTGTTTGCATGCAAAGTGCCAGCTTCTTTAAGAAAACACTGGCTTCAATTCCCCCCGAAGACATCTGAGGCCTTCAGAGGAAACGGTGCCTGTCCACACAGCTGTGTTCCTCGGGCGCCACAGGAACACTAATCTCATTTGTTCAAGGCCACGCATTAGCAGCTAAACAGCCCTCTGTCACAAATTGAATGGCTCCTAAATTAAGAAAAGATTGCAAAGTGTCTCTGTGAAACCATGTATGTGTGACAGACCTATGTGTCTGTCTTGTGGGTTTATCTTTGGATAGTTGTGCATGTGTGTGTGTGTGTGTGGGTGAGCTCAGAGGCAGCAGCAGCTTGACGAGAAAATAAGAATCAGAATTCAGATGAATTCAAAAGCTTTATTACTCAATATGGGGATTATAAGTTGTGTTGACATGCGTTGACTAACACAGAGCTTTGCAGTGCTTCTAACACACTTCACTAGCTGGAATTTTTTCAACAAAGCTTTCTCAACAACTTTACCCTTTTTGGCTCTGTAATCAGCTGCAGATTAGCGTGCGATGCAAACGTTGAGAGCGAGATGCGTTACGGAGGTTTAGTAAATGAGAGTGAAGCAGGTGAATGTAAATCTCAACTCATTGGAAGAATCATCGTTTCTGTCTAAGGTTGCTCCTCTCCTGCCCTCTCTTCAGGCCAGCTTTTTGAAGAGGTCCCCCGTGTTTGACTGTCCACAAGAAGTCATATTGCTTTTTGAATAGTTTTAGAGGGGGGGAGAGGGACCAAGAATTACCCGTGAAGTTTTTAATTACTTTTCCAAAGCTTTGAAATGCTTGGTTGAATAATCTTTTTAAAGCTCTGTCCACTCCAAAACTCCCTTTGTCTGACGGTTTGCATGTTATTAAGGCTGGTTCTTCCAATAACAGTCAGTGTAATGAAGATGTGGTGCAGCCAAATCTGCTGGTCATTGCATTTTTAATATACTGGTGGCATAGTGTGGGTGTGTGTGTGAGACCAAGAGAGCGAGCAGGAGATTTTCTGCATAATCCCCAGTAAAAGTGTAGGCTAGTTTTATTTGGGTGCATGACTTGTGAGAATAGATTTTT
The DNA here is from genome assembly GCF_949316345.1 of Pungitius pungitius. NCBI lineage: Eukaryota > Metazoa > Chordata > Actinopteri > Perciformes > Gasterosteidae > Pungitius > Pungitius pungitius. The sequence goes on along the minus strand of NC_084912.1, from coordinate 9,081,093 downwards.
TTTAAATGGGTTCTCTTGTGTGGGAAGGACAGCTATAGGTGAGTCACTCTTCTTACTTTGTGTGTGTGTGTGTGTGTGCTGAAAGCAAAGCAAAGCTGACCTGTGTTGCTTCAAGGTAGTGTGGGTGGTCTCCTATCACCATTTGAGTGAAATGTAACCCTCTAGAAATAACTCCCCCTCTGCCTGCTACATTGTACTGTAAGTGCGCACACTGTGTGTGTGTGTGTGTGTGTGTAGCTTGGCGTTCCCCATTGCGTTGAAGAGCACCGGCTGAGCGAGATGAGAGGTAATTATAGAAGCGTGGTGCAGTAATCTCCTCTTGCACCTCACGAGCCAAACTCAAGAGGAAATGTATCACCTGAACACACACACACACACACACACACAATGGCTTCTCGATACATATGCATATGCTGCTATCACCTCAACCATGTGACGCTTCCTTTTCTTCGCTCAGAGTCCAGAATATTGTCTAAAGGCTAAATCCGTTTGGGTTGCCAACCCATCTGCCAACAATGGCTTTGTTCTGTGAGGAACAACATGAATGATCTCATGTTGGTGTTTTGAAATATTACATCTAAACTTTGGAGCTCTTTTGGTCTTTGCTTTATCACGGCACTCACACTTGTTTCAACATGTTATATTTTCCCTTCAAGTTCGGAAGTATCTGTCAGATGATATCCGAACATCCAAACCCTTGTTTCTTGTATTTTATGTTCATTTTGTGAACCTATAATTGATGGTTAACGTTGCACGTTAGAATGGCTGTACGGTAGAGGGATAATCACAATCGCTTTAAAAGATTTATTTATTTAAGTCAAATTGTTATAGAATCAACAGAAAAATCACATTTCACTTGATTAAGTACCTTAATTAATAGTATTTGTCTGCCCCCCGATGATCAATTCGTAAATGATGTTTCCTTTTAGAGTCCAACATAACATAGTGGGGTGGGCTTTAGGGAGGGTTTACTGTGATTGACAGGTCGCTGCCGCTACCAAAGCACTACACAGCGTCTCTGTGTCACTCTTCCTCATTCCAAATATATATACAGAACTAATCACCCAACGGCCATGGTCCAAAATGAAGACAGTGAATTCGTCGCTCAAAAACGTTCCACAAACCAACCATTGATGTCTCTTATATACATTATGAGACCCACAAACAGCTCTTAACGAGCAATTTTAAAGTTCTGTTATTCAGCCCCACGCCCTGTGGGGGTCGGACACAACAAAGATAGTCGCAAGAGAGGGTAAAGGTGTTTAAGTCAAAGGCATTACAGTAGCCGGTTGGGTGGGCGCACACACACACACACACACACACACACACACACACACACCAACCACCTGATTGACCCCCCCCACCCCCCTCCCCGCCATGGTGAAATTACAATTGCTCGACCGAAACGATCCCAGGGCTGAGATTGCTTTCATAATCCAGCCCGACAGAGGGAGTTCAGCCTGGAGTCACCTTCTCGGCATGACAGTCTTATTACAGCCAGCGGTCCTAATTAAAAGACTTGATTTAATGTGTCATCTGATGGGCCGTCACTTATGTGACACAAACTGCCTTGTCAGGGATCCTCTCTGGGTTCCCCGGGGAAGTGCCAGACCTGTGGATGTAGAATGAGCGGATTCCACACGTAGGGATGCTCGGAGTGGTCCAGTTATCTGCCACATCGGCTTTCACTGTGGGAAGGAAATAATGAAGAAAGACGGGAGGGAAGGAGAGGGTTAAAGGAGAAAGGGATGGAAGATGAGTGAGTCTGAAGAATTTATGTAGGTGTTTAAACTATTATAAAAGCTCCTCCAGTACCATCTGACCTGTCATGATGTAGGTGCTGCATCCTGAGACCAGAGTTCTCCCTGACATTCAAATATGTGCTTTGGTATAGTGGATGTTTGCATGTAAAAATAAAGGAGTTCATGGTATCTAATTTGCCATTTATTCTTCCTTCGACCACATTTCTGTATATTTTGACTGACAGTCCCCCACTTAAGCTGCACACTCTCACTCTATTGCACTCCTCACCCTCAAATGTTCTCACTCTCCCAGATCAGATTACATCATAATGTCATATATATAATTCAGTCTAATAGAGTGTCTTCAGGGACTCATTTTCCACGCACTTGTTCATCCTGCCGCTCCACTTTTGTCATTAACTTCACTTTTTAATCTTTCCATCGTCCATCCTCTTTGACTCTTTGAGGCCACGGTGGGACTTGGTAGCCTAATGGGCCTGGGAACCAGTGTCGAGCCTAACGAGTTTTAATCTTTGACTAAGTCTACGGAGGAGCTGGGAGATTGTTAATTAAAAGAAACCCTGCTCACCTCTCCCCTCGGCCTGTCTCCTCCCCTTCACTGGAAACACAAACGTTTACAAATGCCTGCAGGGAAAAGAGGGGAGACGATGAAGAAAGAAAACAAAGGAAGGCGGGAGAAGCCTCATTTTCTTTGGAAAAGATGGCGTACTGGGGCAGTGTGCAACGTACATTTAAACAGATTGGATTCATATTTATTTGACAAATGTACAAGAAGCTTTTATTTTTCTAATCCTCAATCTGATGTATTTCCCTGTCAGATATTCATCAACAATCAATTGATCGACTGCCTGAGATTGTGACGAAGCCCCGTGTCATTCATAGTGTGTCTCTCTCTCTCTCTCTCTCTCTCTCTCTCTCTCTCTCACGTTGCTGTTCTGTCAATCTTCCCGCATTACAGGAAGATTTTTTTTTTTTGCCATTAGTCATTCTCCATCAGATAGGAGCTCATCAGTATGTGGACGAGGGGAGACTAGCAGATAGCAAAAAAATTTTTTGTTTAATACTATGGAGGTCGCAACCCTGTACTCCTTTTTGTGCACTTTAACTCAATGAATGTGTGTGTGTGTTTGTGCATGTAAGAGAGAGTTCTTTGTCATCAGAGGTTATCAGGTTGCACATCTGATTGAAGACGGGGGGGATCACTGCGGCTGTGCGTGTGTTGTGTGTGTGAAGCTGTAAACATGTGTGTAGAGGATGACTAAAGGGCAGGCGTGACTGCCATCGAAATGACGTGTGTGCCGCAGCCGTACTCCTTTACTCAATTGTTACATGTGTAGAAAAGTTTGAATCAAATGGTGCCATACATGTCTGATTTTAAGAATGTGATGCCCTGCATCGTGCGTGTGAATCATTTAGAGATGGCACCAACATGAAGACATTAGCCATGTCTCCGTTAATGCTATTATATTCATGTTGAAGTCTCATGTTTCCCTTTTTGAGATAACTTTTGCTTTTCTTTCGACGGTTGAGGGCCTGAATATGGAAACTCCCAAAATACCTCACACGTGTATTGTACATTTAACTTCTCAGACATTTCCATAGCGTGCAAATGTCTTCGTCTTCTGACTGCATGAAGCATGGCCAACAGCCGCTGCCAAAGTACAGTTAAAACTTTCCCAATTAAGACTGAATCCTTATGACCTCTCCACATTTTTTGTTTTGCAGCGTCTACTTCTTCTTAAGCCCCTCAAGCCCAATTGACATTAATTCTTTGGTGATAATTCAAGTAAAGTTTCCTCAACAATTAAATAGAAAAACAGAATAAGACAAGATCATTTTGGTGAGATCTGGCCTGCTGAGACCATTTACTCCATCCGTTAAAAACGTAACTGGGATTGACAGCACAGCAGGGAGGGATGAGGAGGTGGAGGTGATTAGTGGAAGCCTGGGGTTTGCATTTCAAAGGCAAAATCTGTCATGCACTCACACAACACACACAGAGGCGTGAGCACACACACAGTATTTGGGCGCAGGGGGATGACCGTGCAGGAGAACACTGCAGCTGGTCTTACAATCAATCAGCTCCGAAAAAACTTTGCAGCACATCTAGTCGATAACCTACGAGCGCGCAAATCCACCCTTACCACACACACGCATGCATTAACACACGCACACGCCGTTGGAGAGGAAAGCGCAGTGGGCAACGCCTGGTCAATATCTGTCAGACTACCATCAGAACAAAGTGAACATCGCTCGATGGACAGACTGACTGATGGCCTGACCACGCCATAGTTTTCCTGCAGTGTGAGTCCAATGTCTGGGGAGTTTTACCTGCACTGTAGACACTGAACGGGTTTAGAGTACAATGTTTAATTCCTTTTCTTATTGATTTGAAAGAAAGCTTTTTATCCAAAGCAAAATCGACATCCATCAACCACAGTTTGCTTTGATTATTTTCTACAGTAATATGTGTGTAAAAGTTAAACAAATGATACAAGTACCTCCTAGACTTTTCCAATCAATACTGACTTGTGTCGTTGAACGACACATTTACCTGTATCATTGGCTCGCCGACAGGCCTTGCTGCCCTTGCTGTGTCCCTCAAAATGCTTTCCTTCATTACTGCTCTTTTGTCAGCCTGGGGCCAGGTTGTCAGAGGTGACACTTGCTGACAGCTCAGACCTCATCTCTCCCAGGAGAGATGCTGAAGTCAGCCAAATCCTCAACCAGCTTAATATGCACGGTGGGTCAAGGGGGGAGGACCCAGGTCCTGTACCATTTTGGAGGCTACCTTATGGTTCAAGGTACTGCAATTGTGTGAGAGAGGGTTACAGTCGAACAATGAAACGCTGAGCTGGGGATTTAGATTTGTGCTTCATGGAGTTTTTGCCATTGTGCCTTGACTCGATTGTTGAAGCAGCCTGTACGCCCTCGAGGCCGCCGCGCCAAACTGCACACAGACGCTAAAAGTCCAACAACATATCTGTGTACTCGAAAATCCATTGGCTTTAATCATCTCCAATGTATTCTGCTTGCTCTGGATGTTTACTTGATGGCTGTGGGACTTGAACCCCCCCCCCCCTTCCTCGATTCCTCGGGCCACCTCCCTCTGGCACCGGTAAACCTGATTACTCACACAGCAACCTGACGTTCGATAAGTGCTTCTCCTCAGCCACCGCGGCCAGGCAGCAGCATCTTATAAAAAGCCAATGGAGTCTGCTAATCAACAAGCGAACACACGCATGGAATAAGACTCCCACACGGGTTTGATTGATTGGTGGAGTGACAGTCATGACAGCGAGGGTATAGTTGCTGACCTGGAGCACAGCCATTGCTATCCAAGGTGGACCACCTTAATGTACAGAGTAGAGCGAGGCCCGAGAGAGACACAGAGATAAGGTAGAATCAAAATGCTTTTGCAGTTGGTCTGAAAGTGTTTAATCAACTGATAATCATAATAGGAAATTGAGTTAAGCATTGCCTTCTGCATCCTTGGTTGGATCCACTGAGGTTGAAACACTACAGTTTAGCAGCCGTTAATGTTTACATCTTGTAGCGACAACCTAATTAAAAAAAATGTAATGAGCAACATAATCATACCATTTGATTTGGATTTAATACATAGCTGACAAATACCAGGTGTGGCCTTCTTGCTTTTGCACAGCTTGCACAAGGATACTGCTCCAACAAAGAGAGGTCCAAGCTACGATCTAATTCATTTATAAGTTCAAACTGTAGTGGTGTGAAATGGATCAAAGTATGAGGTTGTTTCACCAGAGAGGAAAACGGCACGTTACAGAATGGTTACCTAACAAACTTAACATCGTACGTTGTGTACTTACACGGTAACTAATGTTGGCCTTTTGGCAGTTATTTATTGTACAGAATTATAGCTCCAGCTAATATAATCTGACACTTAATGTTTTTACCCTCTAATGTGAAACGGGGAAACTTTCTACAGCCATAACTCACATCAAATTGAAAGTGTAATTAACTGGCTCAATACCCAAACTGTGCTCAACCTGCTTTGTGAGTCAGGAGCGCCATTATTCACCGTAAAGTCTGCTTTGATGCCAAAATCCAGCAGAGCCTCTCAGTCATGATCACGCAGTAAGGAAACAACTACAGGCTCATATTTCAGTGCATGAATTTGATACTGCCCTCGTTAATAATCATTACCCCTCTTAATGACTTTCTGTGAATGTGCATCGGATCGTGCCTTATGCTTTCCCTTAATTCACTCTTATTGGAAGCAAACATCTTGTGGTTGGAAAAGAAATAACCTTCAGACAGATGCTACTTTAAGCCTTCATAATCACATGCAATATTATTTACATAGACACTCTGTGAAGCTATGAGTCACAGCTCTATATCACGCTTGGTCACGCATGATTAATGCATGATGCATTGATTTGCCGAACAAATCAAATGCAGAGAAAAGCATTTACAGTCAGCTTTCATCTTTTGTGTGTCTTATAAAATACAACAGCATCTACCGTGTATATCTCTACACTGTGTATGCCTGCCCATCCTAAGCTCTTAATAGTTTCTAATATATAATTACCTGAAGCTGGTTGAGCATTGGACTGAGGCGACAGAAAGACCGTGCTGTCAGGAAGTCCAAGACCCCGACCGACAGCCCGCTGAAAACACCCCACTACTGTGAGACTGCTTTGGTGTCCAGAGACGAAAGTGCATCGAATGAACTTGGACTTATTGCCACAGTGGGAAAAGAAAAAAGAAAAAGTCTTGTGAGAAGCATGTGTGTGAGTGAGTGTAAATAAGAGACAGAGCTATAAAGAGAGGACCACAGAGGTTTTCTAGAGACCTTCTCTCTTGTCCCTCGGTTATAGTGATTGTAATATGACAGCAACTAGTCGCCAGATCCTTTTTGTCTCTGAACTCGGAAGTTCCGATCAAAAAGAATAAAACCTCTAACATGCAGTTAATGCGACAAAAACACACTGCTCGTACACATAGACTAGGGGCAACAGCAATTTAATAAGCTCAGATACAACCTTCTGTGTCAATTGTGGAACACAAATATAATAACGGGCCAAACTTGGAAGGCCCCATTATCCTTGTTTCTTTTCATTTTATATCTTATAACCCTAACACACTTTCCAGGAAGGTCGTACGAACTAAGGCACTATCCATCAAGTGAGTATTAGTTTCTTTGTGCCAGTCAAGTGAGACACAGTAGATGTGCACACACTGGAGGTGAGTCCGATGGCCTGTTGATTCAGAACCATAATACTACAGCTGCTCTCTGTCAGCACCTCCAAGCAGCTAGAAAAGGACCTCTGTCACCACTTGCCTGCTGCTTAGTCTGCCTTTATGTCAGCATTTTATTTTTAGCACCTCTTTCATTTTGCGAAACGCACTATTATCCAGGGTAGAAGGGATGTGGATGGTTATTGGCAGGAATTACTTGAAAGTTCCTATCCATTACACGAAAGAAATAATAAAATGGAATGAATAGAATCCTTTGTCTGATATCATCATATGCAACACACCAATAGCGTTGCTACATCACACTTGTTGAAGTTTACTGTCAACAACCCCATGATGTCATCACAGCAAAGTGAATTCAAGATTGAACACAAAGTCTAAAAGCTAACGATAATTTTGATTTTTGTACAGCAACCTCTAGATATTTTTACCAGTGAGAGATTATACCTGGTACCGGACACTATGGAAATGTCACATTTTATTGGCAGAGTTTTTATTGTTTTCCCCTAAATGTTCGATTTGGGGGATTTGGAGACGACTAGATGACATAAACGTGTTTTTATCACCTTGCACTGTTGTTAATGGCCTCCTTACACCAGATACGTAGAACCTTGATGTGTTCAGTCTCTTAAGTGACTGCATGTATTTTTTGCATGTGTGTCACAAACACACCGTGCTCGACCTGCAACAGAAGGAAATCTGTGCCTTTCCTGATCCTCGGTTTCCCCATCTTCTGCTTTCTTTTATGTTTTAATCTAGACAGTAACCAGGAACACACAGAGGAAAGCCATTGACATATTGTGTGTGTGTGTGTGTGTGTGTGTGTGTGTGTGTGTATATATATGAGTGTGTGGGTGGTATGCTTTCAACAGAGACAGGAAGAGAAAAACAGACAGGTTTGTGTTCCTTTTTCACAAGTCTGCTTCGCCTACTTTGCTGTTGTAGCAGTCGACATGAATTGATCTCTCCATGTGTCTGTCTCCATCCCGCTCCTTAAACAATCCTCTGCGCTGCTCTTCACTTCAGCTTTGAGTTAGACAGGCGGTCTAAAGATAGAATAGAACGATGACGACTGCACTGCTATTCTGCTTTAATAAGCGATGATTGGTACTTGACTCTAAAGTGTGGCCCTACTGTCGTACTATTGGATTTTTTCATCCTTTAAAACATGTGTTTCCCTGGAATCTCTCCCAGGAAAACATGGACAATATACACGGCCCAAAAGAGGTTGATGAATTTAATTTGTTTTGCGGCAACAATGGTTTTTAACATTAAGTGTATTGGAGAAGTAAGCATGAGCAGTGATGGTCACAAAAAAAAACGGTGACGCATTCTTTGGAAGGTGCAAGCAGGATCTCGTACCTTCTCACTTCTAATGCGTGGGTGCAGCAGGGAATCGATGGAGCCGCTCCCACTGTCCCGATGGCCAGTATGAAAGAATGAGTGAGGAAAGAGAGGATTAAAGTGCCGCTGGACAGCGCTCTCCTCTGCTACACTAATGAAATGTGTCTCACGGATTTGAGGGTCCTCTGTAATGCTGAGGTCACCTTTTGTCTCATTTGTTAGTCAAAGTGGAGGTCGTCATTTGGAAATCCTCCTCCCCCTCTTTTTCCATTCCCTCTTTTCCCTGATGAATATGTGACCTGCATTGTGGCTGCGATGAAAAGGAATACTATGAGAATAATCCCTCTGCCTCTGTGGCGCTCTCCATCAGCCGACACAGAAAGCCCAGGAAGGCCGCGCTGTGTCAATGGTGTCAAAGTATAGGTTTCCAGTCAACTCACTCAAGTGGTAGCACTTACAGATTGTATTATGGAGGCAAGTGATACGCTCTGTTGCACTCTGAGATAGCAGGTTGTACAAGCGTGTTTTGATTGTTTTTGTAGGTCAAATTTTACAGCGGAGAAAGATTCATGCCTCTCCAGCGTAATCCCCTCCCTCCAGCAGCCGGAGAGCTCACCTTTTATCATAATGAAAACACGTTAACGGTTGTCTGACAGCTATTTTGAATGCACGTCCATCTTGGCTCATATAATCACTTGGCACCTCCACGAGGACAACAAATGAAGCGAGAGGCCAAGCTGAACTTCATATAAACTTTATGCATTGTACTTTCTCCCGACCTTTTGCAGCCAAAGCTGTTTCTCACTGGTCAGTACATATAACCTGTGCTCATTATCAAGTCCGCTAGCTGTGACTCATGCGCAAATTGTTTCTTACGAATAGGGACTTCAGTTTTTTTTTTTTTTTCAGTCATTGTTTTGGGGTTTTTGTGACATTGCTAAAGTTTGGCATTTTGAGTATAGCACTTAAAAGTTTGAAAACGGTGGGGAAAAAATGGCTAATGGCACAGTATGAAATCTTGAACACTCGCCCACATGGACTCAAACACACAGACGCGTGCGTGGACACATAGGAACGTATTCTCTCTTATAAAACTGACATTTCTCTGCCTTTCACTCCCCACCCTCTCCTCTCCGCCCATTTCCTCCTCCTCTGTTCCCATTCAGCTGCGTCCTGATGGAGGAGCCTGTTTGTCTTATCGCCCGCTGCCAGCTGCGGTTTGCATCAGACATCTAGGGGTCTCTCCTTCTCTCAGCTTCCCCCACACTCAAATAGAAGGGGAGCAATGATTTGTCATGCTTCACACACACACACACACACACACATGGCACACACACGGCACACAAGACATAAACACTGACACATTCACACACGTATAGAGCTTATCCAAATTTCATAGCTGCAAGTCGTGTGGTCCCCGGAGGCAAAATGATATTACTGAAAAGAGTAATCTTGTCCGACTCCTTTCCGCTGACACTTTCCCCTTTTCACTGTCATTAGATGCTCTCTCTCTCCCAGACTGCGCCATGCCACCTGCCTGTAGCTGTTAATGACTGTAGCCTCTCTCCATTCCCCCATTCTCCTCACTCACTTAAGCACCTTAATGAACCACCTGTAAACGGTGTGTGTATCTTGTCTGTGTGTCTGTGTAGGTGTTTTTGCATGTGTGTGTGTGTGTGTGTGTGTGCGATAGGCCTACCCAGACTGCCTGAGGGTTTCCTCTTGTGTATATGAACCAATTATCTTTACTTACTTCCCTCCTTATGACTACTGTGAAATGAGCACAGAGAAGGTAGACTAGAGACAACTCTGGAGCCACAATGAGCAGGTCGGCCAGCGTATCTGTGCGAGAGGCCAGAGGTGCAAGCCAATCAAAGAAATGAATCTGGCAACGCAATTCATGGTGAATTTTGATAGTTTAATTATTGGGATCACAGCTACGCAGTGGACATTTTGCTTCATTATTCGTTATTTTATATTATGCTTATTCATTTGTATTCATGTGATCACCGACAGTGAAAAGTTAATGAAAATGACGATGACCGATTAACGGTGGGACTTATGTGAAATGTCAGGGAGTGACCTGTCACTCACATAGAGTAACTCGCTGACCTTTCAGATAAATCCCACTTTTTACCAGTTCACTCTGCAGTGGAATCACAGAAAGTACTATTGAAATTGACATTAAATATCTTTTGACAACAGGAACAGGGAAGGAGTGAATAAAGTTTGAAAACGTATTTTTTGGGTCTGTGACTGTGTCGACTCCTGGAATCTGCACCTCAAACACAAAGCATGCAGTAGCACCAACACCTACCCCTCCTTCCTGCTGCATTGATTAGACTTTGGTGCATTTACTTTGGTCGGACATCCTGGATTCTACCGGCAACATCATCTCAGTTTAGTTTGAGTTTTAACTGCTTATTTAAGTTTGTTTTGTGTGTGTGTGTTTGAATCCTGGATAGCAGCTGGATGTTTTTTTTAGGGCTTTTATATGTGTTATTATTTTGTTTGTCCATGTCTGCTGTGTGTTCAGCAGAATGAAGCCGGTTTACTTTTTCAAATCAAGCCCAATTTTTTGCCTCAACTGAACTTGGTACTCTGGCCCTTTATAACAAACTTGAGGTCTTAACAGATTGTAGCTGACAAAAATGCCTTTGTGTATGCTGCTCTCCATATACTGTATTTATCTAATAACCCGAACACAAGAGGCAGCGGTTGCAATCCAATTATTAAACCGAATGAATTCACTGTCTCTGAGACTCAGGTGAGGACTGTTGTGTTAAACGCATGGGTAGATGATTAAAGTGACTTAAGTTGTAATATTCCTCCTGAAAGCCACTGTTATAGTATTTTGTGAGGTGTCCGAATGTTTTTCTCTCTATATTTGAATATCAAGGATTTGTATTTAGTTTAATTATTCAAGGTTGTTTCTTTGACGGCCACAAGGCCTTCATGGTTTTATCAATAATGACTGTGCATTCAGCCTTATATCAAGAACATCATCCAATATACAAAAGTTCAACAGAGGGCAGAAATCCAGCCATGTTTAATATTTGACTGGCCGACTCTTCAAACAATCTAATTCCATCTATTGGGCATTTCATGGCTCCATAACAAACCGTGAGATTACACTCTCGGCTCCCTGAGCCAACGCAGGTGTGTATTTATGTCCTCTCCGCACCAATGGTGTTCGCAGACTTGTCTCTGCCTCTGAGGCGTTCGCTTGGACAAAGGTCGTCTCAACAATTAACCTTGTGTGACAAGTGAGGAAGCAATGTAAACAACGGGACAGCGGGCCCGTCTGTGCCCAAACAAACCCGACGTAAATAATAAACGCTCTGCAGTCGCAGTCACCTGGGCTTTGATTTGAGCTGCTCCACGACGTGGGGGGTGGAGGCGCGACATCCGCAATGCCCATCTGAACAGCGGGCTGAATCCGACAAAAAAAACAACAAAACAGAAGAGCGGCGTCTGCTTTGAGCCCTGCAGCTGCAGCCAAAAGCTTGGAGGCACGTTGGCTCTGTCATTGAACACCTGCTGGGCTGTTGCAACGGCTTCCAGTTCTCTGGGGCATCAGAAAGCTGAGATCTGTCTGCGGCTAGTGAAGGGATGAAAAATGAAAATATCAAGAGGGGATTTTACTGAAATTAATAAAACATTCGATAGAGACTACAGGTTTATAGTGATAATAGGATTATAACATTTCACACTCCATTATCAGGGTACTGAATGGCCAAACTTTCATTTCCTCTTAAAATACTCTTTACTGTGGAGGTTTATGGAAATCAAAGAGGACATTGAGCTGAAGCAAAAATAATGCTTCAATTTATAAACCACCCCTGTCCTTCCCTCTAAGCAGCTCGTCTCCAAGGCATCAGACACTAGCAGCCCAGAACGTACGAATCCCCGCTGGAGCCTCTCACTCGTTCCTCTCAGAGATACTTGCCTGGGATCTGCTCCAGCATCAGCCCGTGTAGGCTGTGGTATTTGCATAAAACCCCCTCGTAATCATTCTAATAATCATTTTTAACATGAACAAATTCAAGAAAGGAAAGACTATAGATATATACTTGTAAGTAGGAATGCATTTTTTGTCTGATTTCAGTCCTTAAACCAAACCTTCGCTTTATGTTTTTGCCAAAACCAGGTCAGATATCAGTGTTTTAATAACACGCTGCAGAAGGATTATTCCTTGATGTGTTTGAGGTAAATTCAGGCTTGACAACCTAGCAAGACAAAATGTACACATGAATTACTGAAAGGTTATATACCATTAAGATAATTAATAATGCGTCAGTATTATAGTACTGAATTGAAAAGATTTACCTGAATGATTTCACCAATGCTCAACCCGACTAATTGAGTCCGTATCTGATATCCAACATCGGTGCATCCCTATCAATAAGTAGCTTTGAGAACGCCTACTGTACATGCACACATGGGGAGGCACAGCGGGTCATTTTGTCACATGTAGAAGCTCCACTTCCTCCTACGCTGCACTACAGTGGGCTTTGCTTTGGAGTCGGTGTGCAGGAAACGTTGATCTCAAAACAACAAGAACACCAAGTCTGAGAAACTAGATCCCACACTCCAAGTAGGCTAGGTGGCAGAAGGGACTTTGTGCTCAAAGATCATACTTCTGCCCCTTCTCTCCTGCCTTTTTTTCATTTTTAATATTTGTGACACCAAAATAGAGGAGCACACAACCGCATGCTGCATACAGAGAGCGTCTGTCCATTCCTGTGAGGATATAACTCATCCTCTGCGAGAGATACAGCAAATAATACTTTATTCTGGATTAAATGACCATGCATACACACATAAACACCCAAAGAAACACACATGAATTGCCACTGACTGACTGTTGGGATCAGAGATCCGTTTGGGCTCTGATTTGGGAGATTGTGATGGATAGATGGAAGTGCCATTAGCTCTGTGGGTATTTGGTCATTAACCAAAGTATTGGACGTATCAAAATGTTGTCCCTATGATGACGTTTATAGTGTCTATTTGCAACCAGGTGAGACTATTGTCACACGGTAGTAATTAAAAAAAAATATTTTGACCATAATGAATTTTCAATTTTTTCATGAATATGAAAACTTATACTTTTTCAGAATTGTCTACTGGAAAAGGCCTTCTTTTCAAGCTTTTGGTGCAAAATATATCAGTTATATTAATGGCAAGTTATGTTACTCCTAGTTCGGTTACATTTTGGGTAAAGCACTACTTAAGAATAGCCTAATAGAATCTGCCTTAAAAGGGGCACAGAGTCTGCCTGAGGGGGACATGAATGTGTGGAAGCACATTTCCACGCAATCCATTAAATAGTTATAAGTATAAAACATTAGAAATATTCATCTCATGCTAGCGTAAAAGAAAAGAGAAGTGACTGAAGTCTTATTCTTCATCTGACATCCACGAATATCTGCTCCAAATATCGTGGCAACCCGTCCAAGTCCATCTGTGCTGCAGCCATGGCGTGGTCCTCTCCCCGAGGGCATCGCTTACACCAACATGACACCTCTGCACTGCAGTGACCGCGCTACTCCTCCATCGTCAATTGTAGACCGTCACGCTATTTTGTTTCTCCATGAGGACATCGTACTGTCCTCTAGCGTTGCTAATGCCGAGGTTGGTTAATCAACTGAAGTAAAGCATCCTCTGAGGTTGTTTGTGCCTGTGTGTGTGACCTTTCTTATTAGCTGCCAAATCGGGATCAAGACCAGAATTCCTACCTTTTCCTGCAGAGACAAATAGACAAAATGTATTTGCATACGTTAAAGACTTTAAAAATGAAATGGGAAACAGGAGAGCCTGTTATCCGCAGCAGAATTGATCGTTTCATTATTTTGCTCCTTTGTTTTATCATGTGCCGACTCTGAATTGGATCGTCCTACGCCTCTCTCACTAACAGCTTTCCCGCCCTCCCATTTTTTTTGCCCTCACTGTTGCTTTTTGTCTCTCTCTCTCTCTCTCACGCTCTGTCTCTCTGTCTCTCTCTCTGTCTCTCTGTCCTTGTCCTTGACCCCCCCCCCCCTCCAAACGGTGTGTCGAGACTTTAGAAGCAGAAAGATAAGGACGGGAGAAAAAAAAAGTGAGTCAGAGATGGTGGGTGTGTTAGACAAAATTGGTTGGCAGAGATGGGTTGATTAGAGGGGAATGGATAAATGAACATAAGAGAAGAAAAACCCAAAGAATCTTATTTTAGCTGGATGGTTAAAGTTCTTTTTGAAGAGCTGTGGACTGTAAATGGCTCTGCAGAGGGCTTCAGCCAGAAAACTTAAGTGAATTGGGAGCAAGGGGCAACATGGCTCCATTTAATTCAGCCACTCTATATTTAATAGATAAAGGAAAGTTGTGAAGCCTGGAGAGCGTTTTCTCCTCTGCTACCCTGCTGGTCTCACCTCATGTTGCTTCCACTTTTCTGTCACCCGTGCAGAATAAAAGAGGCCAAGCAGCAGGGGAGAGGAGCACACTTTCCATATTTCAGAAGAAAACGGTGAAAGACTAATGCAGAAAGGTATTATACGAATATATGAGAATAGCAGATAAATCTAAACACTATACAGTAAAGCAGCAATTGATAAAAAAAAATTCGTCAAACTCAACTCGATATATTGACCTTGTCAAAGACAACAGTTTTTGAATTCTTAATCATTCCTTAGCATTGTTTGAGTCAATGATATTTGGTGTTACCTGTTTATGTCATGTTGTGATTGACACTGTAAACCACAAATAATCATTGGTGTGCCATATTTATTAAAAAGAAATCAAGGGTTGCACTGACGATGATAAATAACTGTCTCAAAAAAACATCTCGCATCTAAGATTTGTTTGTGTTTTTTGTTATGGCAACAAAAAAAGAAGACCAGTGCCTTGTGGTTGTGTTTGAATACACGGATACGCTCGTATGCACAAACAAGCAGACACGTTTTCATTACCACTTGCACGGTTCGCAGAGACCTTTTTGGTGTTGTTTGTTCGTTTGTTTGTCTCCGAGCATGAAATACACTGCCCTGTCACAGCCACCGATTAAAGGAGAATAAGCTGAGCTGCTTTTCTGTGCGTTTCTGGAATTTAGCTGCTTTTCCAAGATTGAGATAATGCTCAGATAAAATGTCTGCTTATGTTTACGTGTTGTCTGAT
This sequence comes from Pungitius pungitius, assembly GCF_949316345.1. Classification (NCBI taxonomy): domain Eukaryota; kingdom Metazoa; phylum Chordata; class Actinopteri; order Perciformes; family Gasterosteidae; genus Pungitius; species Pungitius pungitius. The sequence continues at coordinate 9,065,602 of NC_084912.1, read as the reverse complement.
TGGTTTGATCATTCGGTCTGTGTCTCAACATAAATACTGGTTCCATACAGTCGGTAGCACATTGAATTGATTCAACAAAGAATTTTTTTTGTGGCACTCGTCAGCGAGAATGTCTTAATGAAATGCATCAGCAGTTATTCTAGTCTACAACCAACATAATAGAGCTTTCACTGACACATTTACCATTATACATTCATTACATTCTAGTTTCACTTTTTTCCCCTCCAAAAAAAAAAGGCTGATGCTTTTGAAATTATGTTCCAATTTGCAAATCTTGCATTGAGATTTATTTTGACCCCTGCAACACTTTGAAAACCTTGTGGTCACTGTTAAAGTTGTCCACCAGCCAGAGCAGTTTAGCCAGCGACATACAGAAAGGGATCAGTTTGGGTGTTCAGAGAGACGTGTAACTGTCAAATGTGCACCTCTCAAAAGAAGATGACCACTCACAACGGGTCCAGTTGTTTTGAAGAGAAGAAGAGAACGAATCCCAGAGCAGAGAGAATGAGAGCGTTTAAGTGTGTTAGAGAGTGACTCCGACCCGCCCACCTCCTCCTCCTCCTCCAACTGTCACCGATCCATACCTGTCCTCCCACTGATTTCCCATGAGCCTTTGGGTGATGGTGTGAATTTAGCCAAGTTGGGCTACTTGTTTCGGTTGCTGTTCATTTAAACAAAAACACACATTCGGGTGCACACTCGGCAAGACAACGCACAATTGGCCACATTAGCATCCCTCCCACCTGTGCGCCCTCTGCGTCTGACGTAACAGTTTGCAACGATGGAGGAGAGACAAGCCGCTTGCCCACAGGCAACAAGTTAAGCAACCGATCAATACAACTCTTCACATCATTTTTCACTCAGGGAACGTGTAGTGAGCGCTCGTGTCTATATTGTCGGGTCTGTCTAAATGCTGCAGAGTGTACCAGGTGTTCATCACTGTGGCTCCCTGCCCGCATTGGGGGGGGGGGGGGCGGAGGGGGGACGCAGCCACACAGAGTGAAACAATTTTCCATTGCTTCACTATCCAGGAACTCTGTTTCAGATTCTCTTACCCTCATACAGACGCACACACACACACACGCACACCAACCCATCATACCAGTGTCATCAGACAGCCCCTAATACGCCTAGCTAGAGGAAATTGAGAGAGGTGGAAAGTTCAGCGACAGCCCTGCTGGAGAGACGGAGAGCGCTCCTTAGGAAAGCTGGGAGGCGTAAAGAGGAGTGAGGGATTACATTAGGAGGGCTGGTGATTATAGGAGTGCGGTGAAAGTGCCGCACTTGTCATGATCAAAGCCGCTATTAGTGCTCTTAGTGGGGATCGAATGGGGCTCATGTTACATGAGTGCAAACGGAGAGGCTGTCTAGAAGTTGGCAATATTCATAAAAATGAAACTAGAACAAAGAAGTTTGGTATTTGAGTTGGAAGCTGTATAGATTTGGGACCCTGGCGGCACATGTGTGGGATTGACGTGGCCTATGAGGGCTGTCCCTCCAAACGCCCGTTTGTTGACTCTGTATTACAGAGCACCAACACTTTTGGATGAATTATCCCCTCAGGGTGAAAGCCGCGGACACCTTCCCATCAATAATACCTGCCCACCCTTTCATTTTCTTTGGCAGCCTCAACATTTCTGCACAAAAAGTAGCCCTAAGCTTTTTGAAAGTCAAAAAACACTCAGTTTACACAAAGCTGATACAGCAAGCGCACACGTTACTGTACACACGGCTTCACAGCAAGACCGTGGCTATCCAGTCAGGTGCACTGCGCCTAAATCCGAGTCAAGGTGACCTCTTGTCCTCTGATGGTTGACAGCAACGGGACTGATCCGTCCCCGTTCTATTAGGACTGATTATGTCATTTAGATACAGATGGGTCGTTTAACCCAGCAGCTGTCCTCATCAGATACACCAGACTGACGTTTTTAATCACCATGTGATTTAAAAACGAGGTTGCTGTCAAAAGACGGGTCGTAAACTGTATTTTGTTGTACCACATTGTCTGCATCCCGCGGCCACCCGCAGCGCCATATTTCATTTTTTCTATTCCATTTTATTTTCCTACCATAATAGAATTGCAGGAAACAATTATTTCCAATATGTTTGAGGAGGATGTCTTTTAGTTTAAGTAAACTTCATTGGAATTATCCAAAGTGATCAGGTCTGTACAGTTACAGGCCTTCATTACACTAAAACATAGTGTGACTTAACATGATGTAAATGAGTATATGAAGATATGGGGGAGGTTTGAATTCAATGAAAGAAGCAGGTTGTTTCAGACAAAGTGAGCTGTCACACTTCGGCTGGGGCATGCTGCAGTGAGGACTCAGGCGCAGAGTTTCTCCAATCAAAGTGCTCTTTATTGCTAAACAAATACAAGACGTGCTCCAACGACGAATGACGTAAGACAATGACGCGACCAAGGACAACAGGCACACAGGGCTTAAATACACAAGGGAGGTGCAGGTGATTGGACACAGGTGGAGACAATCACGCAATCACAAGACAAGACAAGGCAGGAAGTGAAGTTACCCCAGGACCACAAGAGACATGAAACTTCAAACTAAAACAGGAAGCGAGGCCAAACCGTGACATGAGCTTTTACATTTTCTCATTAACTATTCTTAAACCAGTTGGTGCTCAAAGAACTGGACTCCTGTCGTCAGTAGAAGGGCTGGTAACTTATTCTCTCCTTTTTCAAAAATCGTTATACATAGCAAACATAAGTGAGTCAGAGGAGGCCAGGTTAATGTTTTAGGAGAAATATTCATATACGAAGGAAATGTTGCACCAAATATGTTTAGTCACCCACCCACGAGCTGGAAGCTACGCTGTGTCCATGACTATTTTATATTTAAAGAGCAGGTGGAAGGCAGGTAAAATAGAGGCTCCTTAAATTGGCCATTTGCAGATCTCTTACAGGCTGGTTTTTGAGAAACGAGGAGCAGGTGAGAGAGAGAGAGGGACAGTGAAGAAGTCTGCGGGTGATCTGTTTCTAACATTAAGGAAGGACAGTGGAAGTGAGAGGAGAGGATAGCTGTACTGTGTCAAGTCTGCACCACTCTAACCAGTTTTATGTCAGAGTGGGGGGAGGGGGCTGCAGATTTAATCAGTGCAAAATCTATTTTTGTGTTATCTGCATATTTTGTGGGCATGAATGGATGTGACAAAAAAAAACTTTCTTTACCCCCCGCCCCCACTCACTTGTCTTCTTCCTTTTGTCATATCAGTCATTACATGTGTGCACCCACACTGCTTCTCTCTCTACCTCAACTCGGCAGCAAGTAGCTCACGTGACTCTTGATAAGAAAAAAAAGCTCCTCACCTACTCACATAGTCAAATACATGAACATATGAAACGGATTGGACACGCCCACTGCTATTGAACTGCTGCGACTGTGTTCCGGGGGTGGGATAAGCGCTCTCTCCAGTTGCGGAGAAGAAGACAGACCCTGAAATTTGAAAGCGTAGATTTGTCCCTCCTCCCACACAGGCAGCCTGTCTCAGACGGGCTCCGTCTCTCGGAGCCGCTCTGATCTCCGAGTCACAAAACACCTGCCGCTTGCCTTCAGACTGCCAGCGAGAGGGAGAGCGAGCGGACGAACAGCAGTCGAGCATCCGAGAGGGTTGGGTGTGTGACGGAGAGAGAGAGAGAGACGCTGGCTTCAGAGGAATTGAAGAGCTCCTGTGTTCGATGATAAGATGTAAAACAGGAGTGGAGAAAGATGGTGGCAGGAGTCCATATCGACATGCGCACTTAAGGAATATCAGGGAGCTTTTTATGCCTCGCAGGAGGAGCAGGTAGCAGCATGTGATCTGCTGCTGCTCTTTTTCCGACGTCAGCCTTGGCTGACTTTGCCACCTGGTCATAAAACCCCTGTGGGTTATTTGTAGACCTCATGGCCCAGTGATCTATTCCTCTTGCCTTTCTCTCACTATTTAGTTGTCACTCTTGACTCCCTTGGGTGCGTCGCCTTCCTCATCCTCCATATGGTAGCTTTATCAAAAGGGAATGCAGCAGTAGCTCTCACAGGGGATAAAAGCTGAGAACAATAGAAGAGAAGGTGTGTTTGCGTAGCTGTAATACAAAGTGGAGGAGAGACTTGGCTTGAGTCCTATATTTATTCCTTTGCTTATATTATACCACAGCAAAGCCAATTTCTTTACCCCCATTAACTCATTTTCTTTCCCTCCTGGATTCCTGTACATGCTATACAAATCCCTCACTACACCGTGTCTCTCTTGACCTATCAACTCTTTTTTTTAAATTTCCTGTGGAGGAAATGATTAACTGTCTATATAAAATTGGTGTAAATTGGTACCAACATTAATCTAAGGAAAGTCTGACCATTAATTGCTTTGCTAAGATTTGTATAGTCATTACCAAGCTATAAAATGTTTTTATATATGCACTTTATTAATTTGGACTATGTGCCAACCTTTTTACAATATATATTCTGAGTGGAGGTAACGCATAGGTGAAATGTCTATACATCTATAGATCTATAATTTCAGCTGTATTTCAGCACTCCAAATGACTGTAGTTTTTCTGCAGGGCACATAAAATGTAATTTCATGAATGAAAATGACTATTCTATTAGACATTGTTTTTGGACCCACAGCAGCCATGGTTTCAGTGGTCATTAACTGCCCTCTGCTGGTGTACACAGGTGAGTACAGGCAAATATCATTACAGCAGAGGACTCAACAGTAACATCTCATGCACTGTGTTCTCAAATCACTATACGGTTGTGGCCAGTGGATAGCAAGTAGATATCACTGCTATTCCAGATACGTGTGTTCTTTGTGCTAAAAATGTTTTCAAATGTATTCATGAGTACATTTGTCAGCATATGGAACAGAAAACATACCTTGGTTGCCATTCTTTTAAAATTGGACATGATACTTACTGGAGCAACGGAGGAGACATGCACAGTCTGTACTTGGTATCGACAGAATTCTTGATGGCTGACAGAAGCACACACTCCTTCGGTGTACCTCAGGGCAGAGGACTGGACTCTTGAGTTGTTGCTCTGCAGATCTTTGCCTGCAGGTGGCAGCAGCGTCATGGAGCTTCTGTTTTGGTATTTGCAATCTGTCCTGCTGTCCAGCACATGGCTACAGGGTTCGGCTTCATAGAAGAGACATGAGTTTGTGCTCTCATCCCTTCATGGCTTCTTCTCAGTTGCTTATTTGTATTTACTTACCTTGTGGATTTATGTCTCGGTTGTGGTCGTTATGCAGAAATGCTCCTTTAAAAACTTTTACATAATCTTATTCCATTTCTTTTCACTGACGAGGACACTTAGGAGAGCATTTCAATCCATAATACCAGGAAAAATAAATTGTCCTGAAGTAAGTACAGAGTAAAAGTAACATGGTTGCATCCAACGTTTTGATGTCACTTGAAACTGGGACTCAAGAAAGGCTGTCATGTTCAGTGAGGGAGTTTGAGTTTGATACCTGTGATATTACAATAAATGCCTTCTACCACAAAGCAAGTCAATCTGTAACCAAACAATTCTCATACCTGCTGAAACACAATAATTCTCTTATTGAACAAGCAATTGGACGAAATGCATCATGTTCCCTTTTGGTTGTACTCACTTCCCCTCAATCTGGTATACCTGACTTAAACCTCCCATTAGCGGATAAATTGTTACATTTCTAAACAATCCCCACTGACTTAACTGTGGAGTACCATCATTATATTGGCAGCTGTTGGGAGGTACATCGTGGGACACACTTGCCCCACCACATCAGCAGAGAACTATCATTACCATGGTTACGGAAAATTGATCATTTAGCAGTTCAGTTACCTCACATTACGTCCCGTTTGACTGTAAATGTGTATCATCCTTAAAACAATCTGCGTGTATGTCAATGTTCATTTTAAAAATGCAATCATGTGGAGATAAATATTATATATTAAAGGCGCTATGTAGGAAATTTAGTAGCATTTCTTTGCCTCTCAACGGCTCTTAACATGGAGACGACTGAGTCTGCGTCACGCAGCTAATTGTGCAAACAGTAGTTACCGTGCAAATAATGGTAAAAGCGCTGACCGAGCTCACAGTGTTTACCCTAAAGGGGGGAGCTAGAGGATGGAGGCTACGGTTTGCCGATGGCTCCATGGCTTGGGGCGATGCGATCTGCCATATGAAGGCAGTGCTGAGTGGCAGATTGCGAGCCTCACACATGCACAAACATGCACTAAAAGCATGAACGCACAGCCGGCCCAGCTATGTACACAAAGCAAAAAGAAGCTCAGCAGGCAGAGCGACATCTCATCGAGGTACTTACTCCACTAATCCTATTCATGGCACTCTTGAATAGTTGTACAGTCCACTTCTAATCCACACTGGCCAGTTTGTAACAGACCTTAAGAGGGAAAAAGCTTTCTTATGAATGTGAAAATGGATAGGAGGGAGTGGATTGGGAGAGGTTAAAGAAGAAAGTCCGTCTCAGCTCTGTGATAACGTTGTATTTAAGTTGCCTGAAGCCGAGTGCTTCCACCTGTGCCTCTTTCCTATCTCGCCCCTCTTTCTCCTCTGCTTCCCTAGACAGTCACATGTTCCCATGAATAGAGTGTTGAGTGGGTTTCACCAGCTGGTGCCTTTGCCTGCAACATAAATACTGTAAAAGACAAATGTGTGTGTGTGTGTGTGTGTGTTGCCAGATACTTGAGTGGAGTGTCAGTGTCACATCTGCCTTCTAACATTACTGTGGGCATTTGTGCTCATGCAGCAGCCTGCAAAGACCCATTCAAAATCTGTTGAAAACCATAATGCTGTCCTTGCCCCCTGCAAAACACAGACACGCAAACTTGATCTTTCACAATATTTAACACCTGGTTCAACACTGGTATTGTTGTCAACTCGTTTGTGTCAAAATGGTGAAATATCCTGGAGAGAGCCGGGAAGCTATCACAAAGGTGGTTTTGAATAATTTTACCCGATGTGGACATCTTTTGTGAGTGCTTTCACAAAAATGCAAGCAGAATTCATGATGCAAATGTTGAGAGAAGGGTTCGATTGCACAATTTGACTTCACTGCTTTTGTTTTCCCAGCTTATCTCTGAATGTGTCTCTTATTTAGTGCAAACTTTAGTTTTGAAATGGGGAAAGAAAAGAGTGAAGCAGTTGAATCAGTCTGTTTAGATTTCTCCTCCTGTTCACATTCCAGAAACGGCCCCAGATCTCGAGTCTGCTTGGTGATGTTTCTGACAGTCGCTTGATGGTCAGGACAGGTCTTAGGGCAGGTCTCCGGCCTCCATTCTCCCTTCCCGTCTGTCCATGCTCTGTGTTTTGATCCCCAGCATTTTCAGACGGACTATTTTTAGTCCTAGAATGAAAACAGAGCTGCTGCTATTGATGGAAGTCTCAACTAACACTAACTAGAAAAGGTTTTGTCAGATAATAATGGTTGCTAAAAGGGCCTGGTGTCTGAGGTGTTGCGTTCTTTGTCTCGTCACTAATTTTGGCTCTGCTAAGTTCACATCTCCGTGGTGGTGACTCAAAATGTCTGGACAGACCCACATGTACATACCCAGAACAGCCTACTGAGTCTTGGCACAAATCCGGGACATGTGTCACAGTGTCTTCAATAAAGACTGCAGATCTCTCGTTCTGAAGCAACCACACCCATCTCTCCACTTCTCCCAATGTCCTCCATCTTTCCGCAGGGAGGTAGTTAATTTGATCTTACCGCTTCTTACTTTTTATATGTGTCTGTTTGCTCAAGTGATGGCTCCACGGTGGAGCAGACAAGCGTTTCTGCATCCTCTGGATACCTATTCAATATCTGGAGATAATCTAAAATGCTCTACTTAGTTGGTTGTTGGGTATGTAAAGCTTTTCCCAAAGTGATTTGGGTCCCTGCAGCCAAACTCAGTGTCTTAGTATACGGCGCAGCCTTTGTTTAAACACTATGGTTAGGTCACAGTGGTGGTTGATGATTTTTCATTTTTAACCAGAAGTAAACGATAAGTTTATAATCGTCCTTTACATTGATTCGTTGTATAATGTACATCTACTATGATATTTCTTCCAAACACTTTTGTTGCCGAAATCTAATCAATCATTACGTTTTTTTGCTTCCTGATCGTACACCACCATCGATCCCGCGTGTCCAGCTGTTTCTGGAATGCGGTTTGTAGGACACAATTGGTCCAGCAGATGTCTCTGTCGTCCTTTTTAATATTGGTTAGCCGTGACCAATACATATTCCATTAAAGAGCAAAGAAGCCGAAGCTGAGCTTGTTATCGGCGAGACAGAGCTACAGCAGGCACACCGATTAATCAACCTGTCTATGAACGGCCACCATAAGCAGGGCGTTTGGGCCCAGCCGCTCCTCCCTGGCTGGCGCATCTTTTTCTGCCGACTAGGTTGGTGCTTACCTCGCGCCGCAGCTGGGTCCTCGTGGTGTCAGGAGATCACGCAGGATTCATGACATCACACCACATATCCATCTCGTCTGCCTTCGAGTGTTTTGCGCATGTGTCCGGCGAGCCGGAGCACGTGGCAATGAACTGTTCTATGAGGCGTTAGTGAAACAACAATAGCAGCTCCTTAATGTAGATGCGATCGGAGACGGACTGCAGATGGTTCATGCAATCACCTGCCAAGTATTCTTTCAAAGTGGCTGCCCTTTTTCCAAACACTTTCCAGATGGCTCTGTACAACAAACCATCTGGCGGGTCAGGCTAGCTTAGTCCCTGAGTGATAGCTAATTTTAAGATGAGGAGGAAATTTACTTTTGATTTTAAATCGGAGTTACAGTTGTGGTCCATAAACTGAATGAAAATACTGGAAGTTTTTTGCTTGATTATCAAGTAATTGTGCTGTAAAGCTTTCCAAAAATAGTACATACACAGCAAGGGCTTTTTAGCATGTTCACAAGAACAGTCTATTTGAAAAACCCACCGAGGGATTCAAACATCTAAAATAGAAAAGCATAAAGTCAAAAACTGACTTAAATTTGAACTGAAGGAACATCATTTCTTCCTTCTAATTGCCTGTAAAAATTGATTTAAAAATGTAACTAAACACATTTCACAAACATTACTCTACTTCATGTTGAGCTTCCACAGTTTATTTTGAATGGACTTTGAATGTGTTGATATCCATCAATATCCAGCACCCACCATCAATATTTCCCAATTTGTGGCGTCTCTTCTTCTTCTCTTTTTTTTAATGACAAATCATAAATTGGTCAGATACAATGATTAGTTTCAGGGGTTGGGTGAAAACAATAACTACCTTAGTTGTGAACAAAAAGTGCGTTGCAGATTTTCAACACTTGGAAGCAAAGTGCGTGTCACAAGCATCACAGTTTAATTATTAACTTAAATAAATGCTGATAAACTTTTTTTTTAAAGTTATTTAACATAATTTGAAAATGTCAGAATGACAGGGAGAGATCAGAATGATTGAGACCGACACCGTCCTAAGGTTAAGGTTTCACGTCATCACCCATCAACTAGTTACCCATTGTCTCTCAAAACAGCTGCAAACAATACTATCGCTGATGTTCCTGTTGTAAACTCATCCTAACCTGAATCCTCAGAGATCCCTGAACCAATCAAAAAGTTCCCATTAATAACTAGTAACCCTTGTGAGATCTTATATACTAAATTAGAAAAACCTTGGTCCTTCCCATCTGCTCCCCCACACGCTCAGAGTCCTGGTGTCCAGAACTGCTCCTTGTCCCACAATATACTTTGATAGATGAGAATAAGAGCACAGAGCCAGTAGAAAGTGAGCAAGAGGAAACATCTGCCTGACGTTTGATTGTTTTTTCTCGCTGACCTAAAGAACAGACCGTTGCGTATCTAAGAATTCATGTAGTCTGCGGTTGTTGTGGCAACGGTAATCACTTTTAATTCAGCATCAGGGAGGAGAGACAAAGTAGTGGAGGCAGTTTAGTGGGTAAGATGAGAGTTGTGGATGGAGACTTCATTTTAAAACGTGTCAATCAAGTAAACAAGTTAAGTGCGTTTGTTTATTAGTGACTCAGCAAGCGTTCACACTGAGTGAGTGGACGTAAAAATGATGCGGCTTCACATAAAAGACTCTCAATGCCACAGGATTTGAAAAGCTCCTCCTCCATCGCTTCCCCTCCTCACATGATATCCCCTTCATCAGCGACTGGTGAAGGCTGGTTCTTCTCCAACAATCTTCCTCTCCTGTCTGGCCTTGTCTCACTTGTGAAAGTGTACCACATAAGATAACGGAGGAAAGAGTATGAATTATGCATTATCCTTTTTGTTCCATCTCCACTTTGCTGTCTCTTCATATTCCTTCAATTTTCCTGTTTGCTCCTTTTAAGTCCACCTTCCTCTTCGTCCTTTTCTTCGCTGCCACAATTACCGTCAATGAGCGAGCCAGAAACCTAGACGGGATGCTAATTGATGAGTTTGCTTCGTTTCCTCTGTCACTTTACTCAACCCCCTGCTGGCTCACACACACACACACACACACACACACACACACACACACTGAGGCTGTCTTCTTTATGAGCAATGAGTGTAGGAAAAAGACGGGGGAAAAAGATGTGTGTAGCTTGAGAAAACTACCACCTGCCACTCATACACACACACACACACACTCTCGCATGTGCGCTGGTCCCTAAATTTCCGCCACTCTGCTCCCAGCCAATGAGAGGGCTTCTCAGAACGTGAGGGGGAGGAGGCAGAGTCTGATTGACAGCCAGCGCCCTACAGGTGGAGAGAACAGCGGAGAGAAAGAGAGACGACAGAGAGAGGAAAGAGAAGGAGTGAGTGAGTGAGGAGGAGAAAGAGGCAGGCACACCTACTGTGTACACACACACTAACACACACACACTCGCCGTGCTCTCTTCCTCCCCTCTCGTACCTTGAGAGCTTGCTTCCCCCCGGCGGACTAGCCGACACAAACACCACCATCACAATCATCACCTCCACCACCACCACAGCTGCACCACGATGAGCCAGTGCAGGAGAAGGTGCAAGAGGCAACTCACCAAGGTGGCTCGCTATTTCTACCACTTCCTCATGGGAACGCTCACCCAAGGTAGGCACCCGAAACTTCCACAGCCCCACAGCTTTTTGCTGTTGGCTCGGCTTCTTTTGCGAGAAGAAGCCAAGTGGGGGTGGTGTTCACTGGAGTTTGGCTGTTTGTTTGGAAGAGGTTGTTTTCTGATGATGCTGATGGTTCTGTTGTTGATCCTTCCCTTCAGTGTCCCTCTGCGGAGACGTTCGTTCTGCACCTGAATGATGGTAGAGCGGATATTTATGTACTCTGTCGTTACATGGATCTAAAACAAGCATATTCCTTTTCAAAGAGCGTGAGGGAACTTGTAGTGTGTGGTGTGTGTGTGTGTGTGTGTGTGTGCTGTGCTTTGTGTCATCACCGGGCAGAGTTAGACCATCCATAGAAAAAGAGGACATCAAACAGCGTGAAGAGTATTCTCTGCTTATTGTTCATATGCATTGTGTGTAAATATAAGTATCCATATATTTATGCTTGTTGGCATTTTCTTTTTTTCCACTTACATAAAAGCAGGATCAATAATCTGTATGCATAGTTCGAGTGAGAAAACTATTAGATTTGATTGAACACACTCCTCTCCTCTTTCTATCTGCCTTTTGACTCCTTCTTCCTCCCTCCTCCCACCTCCCACAGCTCCTTTTCTCTCCTCTTGCTCGCTCCCTCCGCAAGCGAGTGGCATTCCACCTCCATTGAGAAAGAGTCACAGCCTTTTATTCAGCCCCTCAGTCTGCTCTCAGCATGACATCGACTCGCCCATCCTCCTCTCTGCCGCTCCCCGTGCACTTAAACACAACTTTATGAGGCCAGTCTTGAGGGTCTTCTTTCTTTTATGTACTCACAGTCTTCGTCCTGCTGAGCTTAGAGTTGGCTGAATAAAGTTTCCTTAAGCAGAAACGCCCTCTATAATGTGCCTTTTGACAGCCTGCTGCCAAGCTTCACCTCCACGTTCCCTCTCTTCCTGTAAGGGATATTGAAGAGCAGCTCGCGCTGCCTCGGGGGATACACAACAGATCAGGGGGTTTCTAGTGAACCGCAGCAGTTGATCCGAGACGGTGGAGATGCAGCTGTGTTTAGTTGACCTTGTCAATACAGCGGTGCGTTAACGCTAATTTGATACCCGTGACGCTGATCTCCCCCCGTGGCTTTTCTCCTCATTATCTCCTCAGACTTCTGCAGAGCCTCATGCTCGTGCTCTGATTGGTACTTGTTCCCAATTGCTACTATCAGTTATAAGTCAAAGCATGAAAAACTCCTTTATATGTGTATGTTTTATGAATGGTTAAGAGGTTTACTTTGATTGTGGATATCCGCTGATTTACTTTAACTGAAATGTCTAAAACCAACTACTCTCTGTTTGAACCATTAACTAGCTGCCAGAGTCTCGCAGCCCCTTTACCGGCTCCCTTCCATGAAGTATTTATTAAAAACATGCGTGTGTGTGCGCACATACACATCCTTAAGTTTGCCCAGAATGGAGTTACCATGACTACTGGCTCCTGTGTGTCTGTTCCAATAAGAGAGGGAGAGAGAGAGAGAGAGATCTGCTTCTGGTGATGGGAGCCAGGGAGGGCAGAACTGTGCAAAGGCTCTGCTGCATTTGTATTTCATCAAGGCCATTCATAGTTTGGTATTTTAGTATCGTAGCATTTTTGGCAGTGCTGAGGGACGTGTGATTAAAGTCGGGCGCTAACTGCGACTTGAACTGCGCATGAAAAAAAACCACACATGAAATGAAGAACTTTCAGGGTTCTTCTTGGTGTTTTTCTCCACCTCATTGAATCGAGTCAGAAGATGTTTGGAGGTCTGATTGTGTGAGGTTATGGCTGGTTAGAGTTTGTGTGTGTGTGTCATTTGCAGTCCCCCTCCTTCTTGCCCCTACGTTGCCCAGTAATTAGTTTGTTTCATTAGTCTCTGTAGGGGAAACGAGTCATGCTGATGTTTATGTTCTGTTCCCTAGAGCTTTGTTTGTGTCGGTTTGCTTAATAGTGGGAATGACTTTGTTTAATACTAAACAGCCTTTAATGTGTTGGTCCACCCACATATGCACACAATGTCAACTCATTTTCATACACTAACTGACTCTCACTAATTTACTCTGTTGCTGGACACAATGTTGGTCTGTAGATGTTGTGGCTTTGGCTGCGTGAGCCCTATTGATCTGTCCTTTAGCTGCGCTCTTATCTCACATAACAAGTTCAAGCTGACCTTATAGGTCTCCTTCTTCTTCTCTGTACTCGCTCTGATGCCTGTGCGATATGTTTATGTTACATGTGCATTGTGATATGCGACGAGATGTCGTCTTTGATTTGGGGGATTTTGTGATATGGCATTACGTTGTTTTGCTGGTTTCAAAGGATGACCAAGAGTAAAGACATCACAAAGCGATCATATCATAGACTGAGCCTTTCTATTTGTCTAGAGAGAGGGTCCTGTTCACGGCTGCCATGTTTCTTTTGTTGATAGTGACAGTCTGTAAAGGGGGAGTTTCAGCTGGTTGCAATCTGCAAATGAAGCTTTTAGATGTAAGTTGTGCCACTGTAACCAGACTCTATGAGATGTCAATCAAGGACAACAAGCCTGAGAAGAGGCCCAATTCGACTTTGATAATGCAACATGTTTAAAAAAAACCTTTCATTTAGTAGTTTAGCCATAACAAACAACACAAATATTTTTTACATTGATCCCTGAATGTATTCTGCTTCTGGTTTTGCTAAATAACAAATGAATGTTTCTCAGTAATTGACAAATTACAAGTTACAATGTTTCTAATTAAATAAATGACCCCTTGTGCCACAACAACTTTCGTAACACAAACATGTCACTTTTACTTGTAAATGCAATTTACCTGTAATTAAAAGCGTTGAATGAATATTTCATATCTGAAGATTAATGTCTTTGGTAGCTGTGTAATGAGCTGCGATACATACTGGTCATTGCTGCATGTTCAGTCTCCTGAGGTGGTTCAGATTGTGTGAGACTAGTCATTCTTTTCAGCTGCACTTCATTGTACACATAAGTAAGAATTATTCCTTTTTGCAAATTAGATTTAGTTTAAGTTTACTTTGAGGGGCTGTTCAAACTTTGCACCTATTGTTCTTCCACCAAAGTGAGGTGTTTCTTACACACTTGGATGAGAGAATGATTGACAGACACACACACACACATTTCCACAAGCTGTTTGATTCTCGTTGCAGGTCCCGCGTTGCTATGACCAAAGAGACTTTGTTATCAACCTTTCAGCTATGAATAAAATATGTTCACACCGGGCTTCGGCCCCAGCCTACAGATTCTGAGATGTGTTTATTCGTCTGCGAGACGGTGCTGCTACTTATTTAGTTTTTTGTATTAGGAACAAACTCTCTCATGCTGTTTGGAGCATGTGTGTGTATCATTCTTCTAAACCTCCCCCCCCCCCCCCCCCCCCCCCGCAATCACCTGTAGAGATGATACATTCTGACAGCTTCCCCCTCCATCTCGTCTGATCAGTTTCATTTCTCACCCACTCGTCCGTCACTTTCCTCTCCTTTTAAGCAACATTGATATTAAATGTAAATTTTGGACTAAATGAATAAAGCAAAGGCTGCCTATTATGGTACATTTAGTTGGGTGCTTGCAGGGGTCAGCTGTGCTTGTGTGCGTGTGTGTGCGTGTGTGTGTGTGTGGGGATTTTGCTGTATTTGCGTGCACGGCGCCTCAGCCTCTACTGAGAGCCATTTCACAGCACGTGGTGATGGCACTCGCAGTGGGGAGGCAGTTGTTCATTACCATGAGGATAACTTAAGGTACTTCAAGCTCAAGTCCCCTGCTCACTGTGTGCTTTACTGTGGGGGGGGAAGAGAGGACGCACTCTGTCACGCTGCGCTGCATGTTGTCTCATATTAGTGCATAATAGGCAATATGAAAACACAGCGGGAAGCAGCTTTGGCTCCTGGTCATGGGTGTCGAGTGACTTTTGCGGGTCGGGAAACGGAGAGATACTGTATATGTTAATTTAAAAGATCCCGTTCCACTTCATCGGAGATCATTATTTTTACTCGCCGCAGCGGCGAGTGGTGACAAGTGTTTTGCCGTTTTATAATCTGTTGACATTGTATGAACACATGTCTTAAAGTGAGGGACTAGAAGGATGTATTTCAGGGAAAGGGGGAAGGAATGGAGAGAGACAGAAAGATGCCACGTTCTATCGTCTGAGCACTCACATCCATTTTAGGAGCACTCCTGCAGACGTGTGAAGATTCTCACTTAAATTACATCGCTTGTGCCGATTATTCTGGTCTGTTGTTGTCACCTTGTGACTCGCACATTCACAGTCAAGATATAAAGTTGGCGTAAAAATAAACTACTACTAATAAAATAAGTCTCAGCCTTTTCAGGAGGATGTTCCTCAGAAAAATCTATGTTTAAGGATTACATCGTTGTTACGCTTGTGGTGCCACGGTAATCCAGAGGAAGTTATTAAAAGCAGAGCGACAGTTGGTTAGTGGTTATTTGTGCGCTCTGTGTATGGTGAATAATGCCTCTGTGTATCGTTTGCTTGCTTTCTTATCCTTTGTCCTCTCTGGCATTTATCCCACTGTTTTAGCCCTAATCTGCTCCATGCTGTTCTCACTCCGCTCCATTAGGCCCCCTTTTTTCTTTTTTTAATGATTCGAAGCGGGTTGCTTGTCAGCTCAGGAACCGGGTCTTCGACGTTGTCTCAACAGATAATGGGGGGGGGGGGGGGAAGAGAGACGAGACGCTAGATATGCGATTGTATTTCAGTTGTCGGCCAAAGCTGAGGTCGAGGTGAGCTGTCAAATTTGTTGGTAGAGTACCACCGGACATTTCTCTGAAGAAAGAGCCTGCTCGGATTGGCCTTCTGATCTTAAGGTGCCTGTAGGCGGGTTCTCTGTGCCAGCGGGGGCAGCCAGGTGGAAGTCTTGGTACATTTCACAGCCCAACACCCATCTGGTCCATACTTCCTGTGTAGTAACAGCTCTCAACCCTGCTTCAACTGCTGCTCCTTCACCTCCATCCCGCCCTCATCTTCTTTCCCTTCACTTGAAAGATGAAGTGAAACATCACCTTAGTCTATCACGTGTATACACACACACACACACACACACCTCACATGTGCTAAAAATAAACTCGTATTGGCATCAAAGAGTGTGGAGGCTGAAAGGTTTTTATATTTTTTGATTGTCTTTTTCTTGCTTGAACTTATTCTATTCCCCAAAAATGAGCCTAAATGCTTTCTTATGTGTGATTAATGCATTGTGGAAGCTGAGTTTTTGGGATTTGTGATATAACCACAGATTATAGCCGTGCTAACTCGTAGTTCAGTATCCTGAATATGTTGGTAGCTTTTTTGTTATTGCTTCAGTAACTTCATGGGTGCAGTAGAATTTATTACACGCTGCTCTGCTGTTTGCAGTTTGTATTTTGTGTCATCATGTCAATATTTGGACATAAACATTTTTTTTCCACTTTTCAGAGTTATATTCATATTTTGATCTTGTGTATGAAGTGCAAAAAAAATACATGAACAGATGTTCATGTATTGATGATGAACAGATCAGATGTTTGATCTCCATCTCTCTCTGTGTCGCTATCCATGGTGCTAAAACACAGATTTCAGTGTTCTCATTGTCTGCTACTTTTAGACTCCACTTCTCTCTGAACAGTTTACATTTGATGAATTGAACAATTTATATTATTTCATGCTGGGAATACATGTTTTTTTTGTTAATAGGCTGACACAACCATTACTTTAACAAATGATCTAGTGTTATGTATGCACAGGGGCACACAAGAAAATAAAAATAGATTAACTTGTACGTTGTCGTTATAGGCTGCCCCTTCTATCTGATGTCTGCAGGCAGCCTCAACATTCCTGTCTGCATATTTCGTGTGGTAAAATAAATCCTCTTTTACGGCTAAATTTGAACTCTTAACTATGGAGAAAATGTACTAAAATGAAGACATGGCTACCTGTGTATCAAAATAATTACAACCGGCCCTGATATTTCTTATGGCTGTGTCTGCAGCCAGTGATAAATATTTTAGACCTAAGAGAAGCATACTCTCCGTGGGATAGCCAGCTGTAAAACCAATCATTCATGTTGTCAGGGCTTTCCCAGTAACCAAAGTACTTATTATTTACCTCAGTTTGGACCGTTTCCTGTTCCTACTTTCAATCACCATGCCTCCTTCTTGTTTCAGGTGCCTCTGCTTCCCCAGCTGCCTTAACGACTGTGTGCACCCGTGTCTCGTTAACTAACCCCCCCACTTGTGTGCTTAAGTGGCGTGCTATGTGTTGTTTGTCTTGTACCTTCGTCAGGTGTCCCAGCACCTTGGTTACCAGTCCAGTTAGTTTTGAACCTTCTCTACAATCTGTTTTGCTTTTCAGATTTTGTCTCTGCCTGCCCCCTTTTTTGTTTGCCTTCTTCCTAATTAGTGCAATGAATGTCGCCCAAGTCTACGGAATAAAGCGCGGGCCTGTAGTTTCTTCAACACTGTTGGATAAAGGGCTGATTTCTAAGCTAAAGGACAATAGTGCCATTCTACTAGTCGGACCAAGGTCAAATGGAGACACCCCACTAAACTATTCAGAGGCCTCCTCAACACACACATACACACATGCTTTCATACACAACGACATACAGCCCTGATTGGAAATTCAGAACATTCAATTTTCACCTTAATGACTTGCTCTCAATTTTTCAGTTTTCAGGAGAAATTTTTAGTAGTATTTTGATAAATAATTAATTTTCTAATCAGCTCTTTCCAGCCAGCCCCTTGGTCATTAAAGCCCAACTAACTCAATGGAAGTGTATTTTCCGTCTTTCGTTCTCCTGGCAGGTGGATAAATTTACTGCTAACTATAGCTATCAGAGCAGTGAATAAATCTATTAAAGGCCTCAGGGATCTCTCAGTCATATTTCCACTGTGAGCACAATGTGGACACCAGACTCTTTACTCACGCAGAGAGCGTTAATGCTACGCTTTGTTTTTGCAACCGTACACAGCTGTACTTAGATCATCTTTTTTGTATGTCAATACACATGTATGATTGTCGTAAAAGTGAAATTTAGTTTTTTCAGAGGTGCTGACTTATTTAAATTGAAATAGATGTCTTTCTCTCTGGGTCATACTCTTTGTAATGGACAGCAGTGGATTGGAGCAAATAAAGGATGCACATCAGGCCTGTCCTCCAGGGAGGCTGGTGGTCAGAGGCACTAAAAGTCTGACGGTCCCCAATTGGGACGGAGCTGCCGGTTCCATTCAGCCATCCAGGCATGAGGACGCCAGACCTCGGACGGGACGACCTTGAGCGGATATGCCTCAATATGACAAAGGGGGAGCAGGAGAGGGTGAGAGAGGGAAGGGATCGCGGTGATAACGTTGTATTCCGGTGCAGCGATGCGGAAAAAAGGAAAAAAGGAAGGTGTACTTAAACAAGAGGAAACCCAACAGGAAAGGAGGAGGAAGCTAAAAGAGGCAACAAAGTTTAAAAAAAAAATCGTATTGAAGTTGGGAGAAGCAGAATGTGTTCAGTCAGTTTATTCTCTACATAAACATTTCAAAGCCTAGGGTCAAATATGTGAATAATCGTAGTGATCATGATGTTTTTGGGGTAACAAAAATCTTTCACTGTTGAATAAACATCGAAAAGCAACAAACGTATTAAAGAAATAATTAAATCGATGATTGGATATTTCAAGCCCCGCTGAGTGACTTCATCTGCCCTATTTTTGATTGACAATGACTCTCATTGACTCTCTTCTCTTTATAACAGTAAAATGTGTCAGTTGCTCGTCAATTTCATAAGTGGCACTTGTCTGTCGTCTGTTCGTGGTGCATCAACTTGATGTCTGTCTGCCTGTGGTTTCCAGAAATATTTTTTTGTGTGTGTGTGACCGTGCCTCTGGGTGGTTGTCACAGCTGTGAGGTGATATGTCATTTAAAGGCTTTTTTAAACTTCTTTCTAAAATCACACCGATACACAGAAAACAGACGCTGAACCCTTGTTTTGTATCCAAATAAAATAACCTTTTAGTCTTCTAGAAAAAAATCCAAAAATGTATTTTAAACTATTTCACTCTTTTAACTTCAAATCTGTTCACAGTTCTAATATTTTGGGTGTCAAATATAAAATGAGTCGAAATGGGCTTGTGTTTTGTGCAAGAACCAGTGGATGCAAGTTAATTATTAGTTTAGAGACACAACAACAGAAGGCTGAATGATTCACCACAAATGCCGATTCATTGGTCTTTTTTCTTGTTTTGAAATAGAAATACATTACATCTTCTCCATTCTCAGTTTCTTAGTTATTTGATTGCCCACAATTTACCTAAGTATTTATGTCCTTGGTGAAAGTCAAACGTATTTAAATTGGCTCTGTATGAAAACCAGAATATACAGACCTCACCAATGATGTATCTCACCAAGTGTTTCATGTAATTCATACTGTGATGACCTTGCGAGGCGCTCGTTCAGAGGACACATGAATACCAGATTTACTTCGGCACTTCAGTGCCAGTGTGAAGTACTACATGTCAAAGTGTGCTCGTAATGCTTGAGTTCAACTTTGTTCCATCGCTGTCATCGCTCACATTCAAAACTAAATAATTTCATCACCTCCACAGATTGCTCCTCCCTAGTTCTCTCACCTCAACCCTCCTATCAATCGTAGGGATGTTCTCAGTCGGCTCCCACTCTCTGCTGGGTCCACCTCTGGAGTCTGCATGATGTCACTGACTCCCATTTCCTCACATCAAAGCCTTCCATGAGTGCGCGCATGCGCTCACTCACACACTCACACACACACACACACACACATACGCTCGCACGCATATGGATATGTGTGATCTCATGAGTTCCCACCTCCCGGTTCTCCAAATCTGATTCCTCTCTGGGTTATTTTTAGCCATGGAGGTCCACTCCACACTGTTCAACACGTCACGACCCGTCTTCCTACCTGCCTTTTGGGAAAAGGAGCCAATGACGAAAGCAACCTGTGTGAGGGTGGGGCGTGATATGTGTTGTATTAATTTAATCTGATACGTACAACAACATTTGTGGCATATGTGACTATTTGAAAACCCTTCATATAAACACACCCATAAAAGTAGTAGCTATGGTTGAAACATCAATAATAGTGAATACAGTTGGAGGGTTGTTTTGTTCAAATTGTAAAAATCTTACAAAGTAAAATGTTACATGAAATTGGTTTAACCAACCCTGAAGAATACCAGCATCGACTTTAGCTATTGTACCAGCTAGAAATGGACATGGATGTTGGACAATAAGGACATAGAGACAGCTGATGGGTCACATGAGTGAACAACGAGGTCAATAGTGAGAAAACAAGCAGTCATTAATCATGGCTATGACCCATCGTATACCTGCTGGCAACCATTGATTGATACAGCCTTGAAATAGAAATCTCTTCAGACAACGACAGTATGTTTACTTCAAAGATGGAAGAACAGCAGGAACAGGATTAGAAGCAATCCCCTGGCAGGCATATGCAGCTCTTCCAACCCCAACATGGCCTGCATGCATGTATCTGTGTGCGTCTGTATGTCTGCAGAATACTGATGGGCACCATAGCCTGCAGCATCGCGGTAATGAGGTTTGTCATGTCCGCAAGGTCTTGTAATACCAGAGAGATAGAGAAAGAGAGAGCAGCGTAACAACTTCCCTGTGTGCAGTGGAGCACACGGTGTGCCGTGTGTGCTTTGCATATGGATCAATACATTCACCTGCACTATATATATGAAATGAGAATGTTCCTCTTTGTCGGTTTTACCAATGCATGCAGCAGACTGAAAGTGGACACAGCAGACGCGTGTGTGTGTGTGTGTGTGTGTGTGTGTGTGTGTGTGTGTGTGTGTGCTGGTGGAACTGGGGAATGTGCCGTGTCTATTTCTCTCTTGGCCACCCTCGCTGGTGGCAGTTGACAGGTTTAACACAACCGAGCATTTGACTGTAGCAGACTGTTGGAGACAATCACAGCTTTCACTCCTCTCCCCTCAAATCTGCTTAAAATAACAATCAAGCAAAAAATGAGCCCTTGACGTGACGTCTACAGTTTTTCTTTACCTCCACCGTTTTCTATCCATTTCTTTCCCCTATGTAAGCCTTTGGTTGCACGTATTGACTCGTAAAACAAATGGTCCTCGTGTTTGGACACATACGTTATTTGTGTGTATTTGGGGTTTTAGGCTTACTCATCATCAGTGACTTTGCAGAGTTTGGTGCACGCAGCCAAGGCAGATGTGTCCTTCGGTAGATCCAGTAGGTCGGATTGTTTTGTTCCCTTTTCATTAGCTGGTGTTTCATCAGCTGACGATTCTGCATAGCGACAACGCCACGTGATTGTTGTCACTGTCCTGCCAGAACAGGACAGTCCCGTCAGGTCACTGGACAGCCCAAGGTCTTTTTTAAAGATCTTTTACCTTTTGATGAACATTAAACCAGGGATTCATCAGTTATTATATCGTCTCGCCAACCACCACAGCTCTCGGCTCTGTGCCAGGCTTTATGTGTGGTTCAGTTAAAGGTGAAGCTAAGGACTTGCTGCTGGGATGGAGAAGCACACTTGGCAGCGGAACAAAACTGCCGCATACTTTTAATAGTTTATTGGATTTTGACAGAACATTTGAAAGTCACAAGTAAGGCCGTCGGTGCACATTCAAATCTCTGTGTACTTGAAATTCTCTGAAGTGTCTGTGAATACTTTAATCTACACTGACCTCTAGTGGAGGTTGATTGAAGTTGCTCTTGTTTGACTGAACATCCCATAGCACCGATGTGTACTCATGAGGCAACTTTCTCAATGCGTTTTTATGATTTGTGATACTTCATTTCCCTTCCATTATATTATTTCCACTATCCACAGTCTACTCCTGTATTATATTCTCAATTCTAATTCCTCTCTTACTGTTCGTTGGTCCCTTATTCCTTCTTTTACCTTCTCTTTCCCTTTGTCATTTCTCCCAGTAGATTTCTAGCCATCCACCACCTGCTCCATGGCACATTACAATTCAGTGTTCACACACTCGTGGTATGAATAATACATTTTGTTTTTAACCATGTTGTTTTTGTACGTATATGTGTCTTGTGAAATTATTTAATACATTGTTATCTGAATATCTTCAGTCTTGTCACCTTTTGCTGTAGTGGCATCTATTCTTGTATGCTGCTCTTGTCCACATGTGGCACAACAGAAACTACTACAACAACCCCAGTTCAGACATACTTTACACATACATTAAGGACACAAACAGCCTCAGTCACACTAGTTGAATGGTTAGCTGCTTTTCTTTTGAAAATGTAAAATTCTAGTTAATCATGAAGGGTTACACACTCCTTATTGAAACAGGGAGTAACTGAAAGCTTTAGTTAATAACTACACTTAGTTGGAGTAATATATTTCCGGATTAATTTCCTGGCAGTGTTGTGGTAGAGTAGAATTGAAAAGTAGTGGAAAATATAAATGCTCAAATAAACTGCAATTATCTCAAAATTGTGCGTAAGTACAGATACAAGCGATTCGACCCGCTGTGAGAGGGAAACCCGGCTTTGCCACTGATTATCTCTGAGTGCAGCATTCTCATAACACACCTGCTGAGCAGCGATCGCTTTCACTCCTGCGTCGGGTGTGTGTGGATTTTTATCTCTGCGGGCATCCTGAACGACACTAACGACGTCATTGGAGGCATTGAAGCACTCATCATCATTTCGATACTCCCACTGTCCTATTGGCTCTTTATGAGGGAAGGTTTGTCGCACAGTAATGAAAAGCTTTGAGTTTTTAAATGCATTTTTTAATCCGTCAATTCCCAAATGTTCATCGTTCATCTCCTGCAGGATGAAACTGCTTGTTGGTCTCTTTGCTCTGGATTTCACTGTAGTAAAACACTGTTTGCCGGATTAACACCCGGTATTGGGATCAAATTGGATATTCTCTTTTAAAATAAACGATCCTGTGTGAACATGTGTGTGGGGATATAGGGACTAAAAAAATAACTATTTCAAACAAGTCAAATAGTTAAACTATTATTGACATTTGCCCCATGTGCCCACTCGATGTCCCAGACTAGCTGACCAAGGATTAAAAAAGTCGACCCGTCTATTCCCTCTTTGTATTGCACCTGTGTTGATTGTCTTTGTGGATCAGCTCACAGTGTGACGTGGAAATTAAAGACGCCGTGTCCTGCAGGGCATCCGTCTTGTTGTTTTGGGGATTTTAAGTCTGTATGCTCATTTCAGCCCTCATGTGATGCTGTAGCTCGTATTTTTAAATTCCATCGCTCGCTTTATTGAGTCAGAGATCAATAGTCATGTTCTCCAAGTAGCACATTATGTGCATTAGATAATTTAGCATGCAAGGATCAATACAGCATGCCACAGCCGTAGTCTTCATTGTCAATATGTTTTGACATTCTTTGTTGTGGAAAAATGTATTTCTTTGTTCTACAAAGAGAAGAATGCTGCAGCGCTGCATTCTGTCATAAATCCCCTTTTGCTTCAAGTCACAATCTGTCTATCACAGATTTCATAACATACCCCTGAAGCCTTAGGTTACACTTCATGAACCCACCAGCACAGATGGGAACAACACTCTCCCGAGTTCAGCACCTATCAATAGACTGTCTTCTGACAGGAAGTCAGAAAATGTATGTTTTTCTTTTAGATGTGGAGTGATAATCGAAGTCCAATTGGAGACAAAAGACGGAGCACGTTTGTGTCTTTTCCCCTAGAAGAACTCCTCCCTGTTGTTGTTATTACTTTCTTTTTACAAAGCACATGAAAAACCGCCCGTTAATATTTCAAAATAAAATGCTCTTATACTGTTACTGGTAAGATGCCAAACTTGAATTTGAGATTATTTGAGTGCAGCTCCACTGTCTGTTAAGATGAAGAAAGGAAATCTCTCATTTACTGCTGATACGTGTCGTACTACTTCAAAGCAGTATTTTATTTACAGTAACTCTATAATCTAAAATAGTTCATTTGATTTTTGATTTTGTTTTTGTTTATATTATTCTATTGGTGCTAACATGTGCGCTCATTTTCTTTGACATTTTAAAAATGCTCTGAGCACTACAGCAAGCAGACCTGTTGCACTGAGCTTTCAGACTTAATTGACCTTTCAATTTCATGCAATCGTCTTTTATTGTGAATTTAAATTCTGAGTCTTTTAAACCGTGGCTCTGGGTTTATACTGAATGTGTAAATTTGTGGAATAAAAGAGAATAAAGTGTTGGGAGGAGAAAAATAAAGGCGTTGAAGACGCATCTGCAGGTCCAATTTTCTTTCATGACAGGCAGAATAAGCTGAAGAACCTTCCAGGAGGGGAGAGATGCTGGAGGTTAATGAAGAATAGATGCCTCTTCCTTCTATTCTTTGCAAATTGCCACACAGACGGACCTGACCTTAGTTACTCTGGCTTTTCAGTTGGTCCTTTCTTTGTTGCTTCCTGTTTTTTTCTTTCTGTCCATCTTATCTTACTTCCCATTACTCTCCCCTTCCACTGTGTCTCATGCAGAGGCCTGCTTCGCTTCTACCTTCCCTCCTCCGCCTCCCTGTGTCTCCCCTCCGATGACAACAATGACAAACAAGAAGGCAGAGAAATCATTTTATAACAAGCTCATAATTTCTTTCTTCTCCCCCGCCCCCCCCCCCTCTCTGTGTTCACGAGTGTGTGGTTTGATATTTCTCTGTAGCCATTGTCTCTGTCTGCAATGGGAGCTCAGCTAGAATACGACAGAGGGAGCGTACCCGCCGTTGGTGTGTCTGTTTGCATGCACGCCATATTTAAGAAGAGTGACATAAGATTAGGTTTCCTGGCACCTCGTCTCACTCATTTCACCATGCTTGTGAGAATACATTGACCCATGTGACTGTTTGTGTGACGGAGTTCTCCATAACAAGGCATGCTGCTGTAAAGCCCAGGTGAAAATGGACGAATCTTAACAAAATGAAACAGGAAGAGAAGATGCAGCCATATTTGTGGGGAGGAGTGAACATCACGCATTTTTCATAGTTGGTTATTTTTGTAATATTAGGATAATTAATACAGTCCCTGGGAGTTGGGTTGGGAGAGTTAGGACCCCAGTCAGTTAAAATGACAAAATCACCTTATGACTGACTGACGGTTGGGTGTCAAACAAAGGAAATTATCAAACTACTCAGTGACACACAGGATGGTAGAGTAAACAGTTCTACTGGTATTAGTAGTTATTTGGATTTAAAAGGAAAAAACTGAGTTTAAAGACAAGGCATTTTAATTGTATAGTTTATTTCAGCAACAAGGCAGCCATTTGGCACTAAACCATTCAGTGCTTTTTACAGCAGTTGACTCAGGTTCAATGACTCAACTCATCCCCCAATTGGTGGCTTTTAAGAGGAAATCCGTGTGCAAAAGTGTTTTTTTAATGACGATTCACTATTCACTCAATCATTTCTGTGACATGTTGAAAATCCCCCCAAGAACTATATCTTGATTCATTCAGTTTATTTGTTCTCATCCAGCAGTTTGAAATAACCTTTTGGGTTTTTTTAGCGTTTGTGGATAGCATGAGTCGGTTAGTTGGTTAGTGTGTGAAAGGGTTCTTATAAACTATAACACCTCTCACTAGACACAAAGACAACATGCTGAACTATTTTAGACAGCTGAAAAGTTTACTTTTATTTTCCACACCGTCAATTAATTCAAAAGGGATTGGTTCATATTAAAGTAACTGCTTGAGAACAACATAATTGAAGCTTTTGCACTCTTATTCATATCACATCACATTTCATTACTTGCAAGACTGATTTTTCTCTTGGGCAGACTCACAGGAGGCTACTGTGTGCATCTAAAAAGATGTTGTGTTTAGCTTTCATTTATGTTGTCATCTTTAATGTTTGTGTTTGCTGCGACGAAGCCAAACATCTTTTGCGCGTTGAGGTCAAAGAGACATTTCATCGACCAGCAGCCACGCAGGCTCCAAAACCATTGCGGCTATATCCATACAGTGAAAACACACATTTGATATGGTACTTTATTTCAGATGTAAACATTTTCTCCCCATTACTTAAATCTGGCTTTTAGCACTCTCTTCCAGTTACCAAGAAATCAAATAAGGCAAATCGATGAAGGTAATGTCCCTGGAGAAGGAGGATATAGGATCAACTCTCTCACCCAACCAACCAATCTGTCTCACAATGTGTGTGTGTGCTGATGTGTGCGAGTCTCTCTCTCTCGCCCTCTCTCTCTCTCATTGTCTATGTCATCTCCAACTCTCTCTTTATCCGCCGCCTCTCCCTCTTTCCCCCTCACAACACTCACTTCCTGACAACCACAGCCAAAGGACTAGCAGGCGCAGCACATCCCAAGTTTCCATTACTCAACGGGGGCCTGAAAGAACAAGAAGAAGAAGACGAAGAAACCTTAAACCCCAGCGCAGGTGTTGTGGCAGTCTGCCACTCTGTGTTGCAGCCTGTGGCTCCAGCGCTACGGCCTCCAACGGGGATTAAGAGGGGCTCGCCTGGAGCCAGATTTTGGGAGCCAGCTTGCTCCATTTCTTATTTCTAATACTGACTTGATGTTATCGTCGGGCTTCAATTCTTGAATTACAATCCTAGTTTAGATCGATTTAAAAGTGAGGAAGAAGGTGGAAGGCCGGTGCTAAAGTTGGGACAGACTCTTGAGGTTGGGTCCGGTTGGACAGGTGTTCCCTCGCCAGCGCGACCCGGGCCCGGGGGACGCGGTGCTGTGCGATGACTTGCAGCGGGCCCCCAGGATGTTGAGTCTGGATGGCTTGGAGGTGATCGCCGTGCTGGTGGTCATGTGTCTCTTCATCAAAGTTCTGGAGCAGTTTGGGATGTTCGAGCCAGTCGGAGGGGAAGGTAATGGCTTGTCTTAGATGTAACTGTTTGATAACGGGACAGTAACGGTGCTGTCAAATGATTTGAGTTCACAGATGGTATCGGGGGATGGGTGTTACAGAGTGGGCCGTCTGTCTGAGGGCTTGTGTTACCTGTGCCCTCTTTTTGTTTGTCTTTTCCTCTCGTTGTCTCTTTTCTCTCTCTCTGTTATACACACAGAGTAACTTTAGCTGACTGCGAGGCCTCCCTCTGCCCCGGGGGTGTGTGTGCTTTTACCCATTAATCGATAACACTATGGACGGAGTGGGCCTGAGTGCTGTGTAGAGAAACTCGTCTCACTTTCAGTACTCTCATTAGCCTATTTTTTCATGGTTAACGCTGCCTGTATATTAAGAGTTGACTGAAAAGGTTGTTTCCCCCCCAGCATCTTTCACCATGTACCAAGGCCTTGCTTGGATTATCTTATCTGAATGACCCGTGCAGCGTCCACCCCTAAATCCAATCTACTTTATCTTGTTTATACCCTCTTATCATTTTTTTTAGTGACAATAGAGAAGATGGGACACTTGTCTCCAGTGTTTTTGTTTGTTTGACTGCTCTCTCTGCCTTGCGTAATTTGGGCATTTGATAAAAGCTACACTTAGTTTGCTTTTCATTTGAAAGAATCTGCTCTTCTAACCTCATTTTAAGTCACCATCTATAGGGAAGGCATGAAGCCCGCAGTCTGTTACCATTTAAACACACTGTATAGATTACAAAGGAGATGAGTGTGAGTGCATCTCCATCCCTGATGCAGCTTCTGGACTGCACCCAGAAGTCAAGGTGAGCCAACGGCTCTGTCATCAACTCAAAAATGTCCCCTTGGAAAACTACGCTCAATATATGCTTCATCTCTCAACACAACACGACATACATACACAGACACACACTGGAGCCTCCATTTCACCATCTTTAGACCATTCTTTATGGAATATGGCAAAGTAATTTGTTGTTTTGTGTGCCAACTCCCTTGTGCCTACTTGGGCTAATGAATTTTCCCTTTAACGGAGGAACTGAGTAATACAGCGTCTCTGCCGTCTGCAGAATCATGTGCTCACTAAAAGCCTTGTAACTAAAGTGCAAGACATATAAGGGCATGTGATTTATACACTTGGTACACACATACTATACGCACTATTTGCTTCAAAATTCTAGATTAGTCGACTGATCTATTTTGACCATTTATCCAGGTATATCCAAGCATATTATTACATCCTTGTGTGTGATCCCTTTCATAGCAGTTCTCTGAACTCAGCTTCAATCCTCTATTACACACTTTTACTTATTACTACACAACTTTTTTTGTCATGGTATCGGCTGCGTGAGTTGATTTGAAAGCAGGTTGTAGTTAGTACCTCATTGTAGGTGATGGGGTTGCGTGGTGGGCTGGGAGCTGCAAGGTTGGCGGTTCAAATCCCAGCTGCTCCATGTGCCATGTCACAGTGTCCCTGAGCAAGACACCCAACCCCTAATTGTGCCCCAGGTAAAATGTAATACATGGGTTATAATGCAATGTAAGTCGCTTTGGATAAAAGCGTCAGCTAAATAACATGTAATGTATTTACTTAAATGTCTTTACTCTGGGCACAACAACAATAACAATCGAAAAAAATCAGTTTGAAGTGGATAAGTTTTGTTTTGGGAGAAGACAGAAGATATTTATTGTGGATGATTTGCCTCCTTTTCTTCCTCTCACCAGACTCTTACAGGGGGATTTTCTGGTGAAATGAAGCAAGACGAGTAAACTCCCATTACTTTAATGAGCTGTGTAGCTGGCCATACACTTCTTAAACACACAGTCCCTCACATACACACACAGCATGCACATTTCTTGTGTTATCTGGAGAATGTGACAGAGGAGAAGAGTGTAAGAATGAAGGACACAGTATGTGTGAGGTGCACTCTGTTCTGCAAGTTTACAGAAATCCGAAATCCGATTCAAAGCCAACGGCTAATGACTGTTGAGCTAATGAGTGTTTTCCTTAGATGTCTACAAGGTGGAAATGAAAGAGTTGCCATTGCTTTATTGTAGCGATTAGATAAAGACATTAAAAATGTAATAAAAATTGGCCCGGACTCACCTCCTATGAAGCTGTTTGATCCATCATTACCCTTCACTACATTTTCTGGGGACCCACTTTTCAATAAGGAAAAACCATTGGCACCCAAATCACAATAGGTTTTATAAATCGTATGTAAAGCAGACATTTTTGCATCCGCTTTTTCTCATCTAATTATCTTGAATAGGTAAACCTGTATTTTTTTTTACGAAATATGCATTTAATATGTATTAAATCTCACAGAATAGATCTACTGTTTGCTTTTAATTATTTATGCTGGTGGCATGGCTGTCTGGATGGAAATGTCAGTTTCCAACTATTGGATGGATTGCCATGAAATTTTCCCCTGGAGGCTTAATCCTACTGACTGGTGACCCTCTGACTTTTCTCATATGGAAACAGTGGATACAGTTCAGTGTGTTATCTCAAACTATTCTGCAAGAATCAGCACACAACTTTTTCCACCTTCTTTAGAGAAGGAATCTTACTGAATGTGGTGATGTCCTGACTTTTCCCGATGCACAAGCATGAGGTTTAAGCTGATTATTGCAATGCATGCTGTACAATTGGCTCAATTGAAATTGAATAGCAAATATTACACAGCTAACACAGTAAACTACAGGGAGCATGCTGAACATTAGGCCTGCTCAACATTAGCTCCCCCCTCGGATTTTGCTCAACAGCTCAAAATCAGTTTGCGAATGCTTCGCTGTTTAGCATCACTCATAATAATCACAATAATAAATTCACCTCACAGCAGCAGACAATGCTGGGAAACTCACATACAATATATTGTATATTTATTTGTATGGTGTCTGTTGAATATGATCTGATGTGTGTTTGTGTATTACTGTGTGCCTTTGATAAACAAAATAGATTTAGCTCCATCAAGGATCAACATCCTCAATCCCTTTGCTGTATACAAAAGGCTCAGTAAATCATGTTTGCTTCTTAAAGGGTTATTTGGCTAGGCCCACCACTGTGTGTGTGTGTGTGTGTGTGTGTGTGTGTGTGTGTGTGTGTGTGTGTGTGTGTGGGTGTGGGTGTGGGTGGGTGTGCATGTGCATGTACACACAATTGAGCTTGTGAGGGAGAGGGAAAAGTGAAGTAAATTGCCTAGCGGTCAGCAGAGGACCCATTTGTGTCCAAGCACACACACATTCACAGTGGCCTGTCCATCTACCTATCCTTGTAATTGCCCTTCAGAAGAAAGCTAGGCTGATTGAGAATGCACTGTGTGTGTGGGTGTGTGTGTGTGTGTGTGTGTGTCTTTGCAGCCCATTTATTCTGTAAAGGTCTGATGACGTTGCATCAGACAAATGTGATGATATTCTGCAGCGCCTGGTGGCTGAGTGGTTATAGCAAATGACATAAAGCCTCAACACCGTCGGTCGATTCCAGCCTTGGCGCCTTGTTGAAACTAAGGCAGGCACGTACCGTGGCATCTGTCACTGGTTTGAACAACAGTTTTGTGGCAAACTAAACAGCGATATAACTAGTGAGTATGGAGGAGAATGTCCTTGTTGTCCTTGTCTGAGGCTCTTTTTGTCTCTGCCCCTCTGACAGCGAGCCAGCTACAGGATGAGAGCCTTGGACACAAGAGAATAACACCTGCTATTTAATACAGACCTTTTGCTATCCTCCCTCCACCAACCCCTTACCTCACACTCTCACTTGCTCTATTTAGATTTAGCAGTTGTGTGTGTGTGTGTAATGAGTCTGTATTTGTATAGCAGGGACTCTAGGAATATAAGAACAGAAGTTGTTGATGCTACGCTGCTCTTCTTCTTACATACGTCTGCAGAAAGATGATGACATTGATAATCAACTCACACACACAATTCACACACACAGACCCGTCCTTGAAAATATCCCTTCAAATTCCCTAAATGTATTAGAGTTGGAAGATTTGCTTTAACTCAGATGAGACCTTTTAATGAATTCAGCAAACCTCTATTGTCCCAGAAGTTTGTAATATCTCACTTGATTTTCTGTAAAATACTCCAGTAACTCATCAAATGCATCAAATACATACACATATGCATTACCCCTCAGTTAGCTACACAGTTTTTCCCCTATGTCTTTTTTAAAATGCATTGTTTGTTTGCACTTTGCACTGTCATGTTGGGTATTGAGTGTATTCTTATTTTTCATTTGCTCAGGGAGATCATGTTTGCTGTATTGTTTATCTACTGTTCCTACATTGCACTCCACTGTTCATACAAAGGCACTATAATAAAGATACTCTTTAAGTTTTGAATTTCCAGGCCAAAAACAGATAGCTTTTACTTCCCAATTGTCACTAAATTTCCCAGTCACGCTGGACAGTCGGTAGGATCTGGAGAGTCCGATTCCTGGACCGCCACTATTTCACTCTGTGTGCTTTTAAACGGGGTGCATACGCCTGGCAGCAGGACTCACCAGGATAAAATATTTATTTGGGGCAAACGATGGGCATTATTCACCCTCTTTTACGGCAGCTCGGGAAGGGCACAGAGTGCTGTTAGTCTGCAATTGATTTAAGTGCTAAATTCATCTTCATGACTGGTTCCCAATAAACATGGATATATTTTCTGTTTCAGCTGCCAGCCGATTGAGTCATAGGTCACTGTTTTTTGTTCCAATTAGGCAAAGTCTTGTTTAGCTGGAAAAGGGGTTAGTTTGCGGCCACCAAACCTTCAGAAAGCCTAGATTCAGCCATTTTAGCTGCTAAGAAGTTTTTGGTCCAGTTTTGTCGACTTACGGATGTTTTCCTGGCAGGAAAGAGCAGTGCAGAGTATTTCAGAGCATTGTAATGAGTGATGCAAACCCGATTTAGATTGACTTTACACCACTCAACACAACACAACATGCATTTAAAACATTAAAAATGTAACATTTAAAATGAATGGCAGAAAATAAACTTCAAAGCATGGCGACTGTAATACTGTTCAGTTTGCTCTGGTTTTGATCTGACACATTGCTACTGTTAATGGCTTGTCAACAGTCATTACCCTCCCACTGTTTGGCTGGTCTCTGGAGCAGAATTTCAATGAAGGAAGATAACAAAGACAGAAAGAAGAGTAGCTAGAGGGGAACAGCAGGTCCGATGTGATTGTGTCCTACCTTGCACTGCCCTCTTCAGGGGTAGAAGTTAACTCCTGCGATGTGTGTTTGTGTTTTAGCCTTGGTGTTCCCGTGGCATATAAAAGAAAAAGATGGATATTGTGTAAAGCTAAATATTGACAACCCCTTTCAATTTTTTAAATGGATCCAATCCAATTGCTGGAGAATTGAAAGAAAAATAATTTAAATTGGCTAAAGATTCTTTTTTTTTCATTACCTGCTTTCTGTCTTCTATGCTGAATGGGCGTGGTCTCTGAAGAATAAATCTGTTTTTAAAAATATCCTTTAAAGCTAATGATCTATACAAATGAATGTCCTATTTCACTTAACTAATTGGAAACACACTTCATTTTGCGCACCATTTATCAATGACCTCCTCTGTGTTTCCTTCTCCTGCACGCATCCACACACACCTTCTCGCTCTCAGACATTTTAATCAGTTTTGAGGGTAATAATTGCCATGGCAGACATCTAAATATGGCGGTATTTCAATTACTGTGTGTGTCTGGCTTCAGGCAAAATATGGCACACGGCGACTAATCAACTTACTAATTAAGCTAGGGTTTTGTCACATCCTCAGTGTATGTGTGTGAGGTCGTCAGCAGCTAGCAGAGATTAGCATCCAGACATCCGTCAACCTATTTACATCCACGCATCTGTTGGGATGCGTTACAGGTGTTTCTCATACGCGTCTGTAAAGTTAATCAATAATTAGCTCAGTATTTAAGCGCCTGATTTGTTCCCTTTCAAAGCACATGGGGCCACACATGAGCCCTGTTGGATACAGCTTACATACAACATGATTGTGAGTCAAATGTTTGGTTTTCCCTTCAGAATGAATTGTTAACACTTTGGTGACAACTTTTGATTTAGTGCTAAATTGCTCACTATGGAGGGAGATTTAACCACAAATCACCTTATTAGCATTGGCCAAACATTAGCACTGTTTTAGCGTTTAGCTCAAGCATCGCTGTGTAAATCACATCTGACCCATACAGTGTAGCTGTAGATTCTTGTTAATTATCCTAACTATCCTATGCCTAAATACTTGGATGCCATGACACAATACATGCATTACATTATGTTTCTATGTTATCCAGATCTATCCCATTGCAGTTTCATAGTCAGACGATCTTGACATCTTTTGACCTGTAAGTCAACAAATCAATACATGCAGGGTTAAAACTATTTAAGCAGCATATTCATGGTACTATTATTAGAAACAACGGCAACAACAGTAACAAGTTCAAAGGTCAGTGCTTTACAATATTCCTGGAATCACACAGCCATCATGACTCCAACAAAGTTAAAGGGGAGAATTTATTTTGTTTTTGTCGCAATACATTGCTGTAACATTTCTGTGACAGAGTATATGACAGATGTCTGAATTCTTTATGTTAGCGATAGTGGCATATGGGTGCGACTAGCCTTAATCTCTCACACTTTCATCATTGATTTGATTCTCCGACTTCGAACTGTTAGAGAATTCACTGCCCTGAATATGTCACTGTATTTAGGAGTTTGTGTAGCTCGTTTCACTCATTGCCCATAAATGCATGAAAAATGTGTTTTAGAAATGCTTTATGTAACCAAAACTCTGTAGATGACCAGTTGTGAAATAAATCACATGGTCGTGGTTCATGTCCCTTTAATTGATCATAAAGCGCCTCTTGTTATAATGTCTGTTCCTTCAGTGCCATTAGAAGCCACAGTCAAATCTCATGGGTTAAATGACAGTGATTCATGTTTGCACACTTTGATGAGTCCAACTCCTGACGTTGAAAGTGAACTCAAAGATATTGCTTGTCCTTTTATTTAACAACGAGCAGAGTCTGCCTCTGATTAAGGATAGTGTTCTTCAGTCCCACGAGGCTCTGCTCCCGCGGGGGGTCGGCAGCGGCGCCGTAGCCCCGTGTCTCATTTAGACCGAGGCTCATGAATCACATGCAACGACAGATAGATCAAACTCTCAAGACTCTGGGTTTCTTTGTTTGGCGGTTAGCCAACCTACGGACAGGCCGATGCATGCGATACTCGTGTCCATCCGTTTCCAGTTGTGATACCCAGTCTTATTGAACATGACGTGGGGGGTGAAAGTGATTTAGCACGCGCAGTAATGCAATAATCTTAACTTGTCTTCTCCCAACAACAATTCCATAAACTGTCCTGACAAAAAAGGAAAAAAAAGCATCAGTAGTTTCAGCAAACCACTTAATAGTGATGTTTTGAGAGAAGTCCATTAGCACTTGTGGTAATCGTGACAGCTGTTTGTTGGGAGAAAAGGAGGAAGTTGTGAGATGTTTTATGAAGCCACGAGGTCAGCAGACAGAAGAGATCAAAACAGAAGACCGCAACTCACAACCCCATTGTTTTCTCTCCATTTCCTGCCAAAAATCCATTGTTGTTTTTTTTAGGCTTGTGCCACAGCCTTTGATGTTTAAAGTGGTGTTTGTGCCAAAGCAGAAGCAAATCTCAACTATCGTAGCTCAATTTTATTGTTTTGACTTATACTTGTTGTGGAGGTCAAAGATAAATTATGTTGACCTTCTCTTAGGGCTGTCAAATAAGGAAATCCCTAAATATCTTGTTCAGAAGCAAAATTACAAACAACCTGAGGTGAGGTATCACAAAACATACCTCCAAACAGGAAAATAGAGTATTTGCCACATTTCAGGTACGATGGGATTGGTTCACGATGGAAACAAAGATTTCACACCTCAATGTTTTGTTCCAGAGGGCTATATTGTGTCTCATTAAGTGAAAATGTACTGTACAAATTTGGTTCCCAATGCACTTTGTTACAAAAGTGAAAAGCTCTAAATCAGTCTTGAATGGGTTAATCGCACATCAACACGTCAGGTATGTAAAACCCATATGGGAAGAATACATCACTGTGATTGCATTCTTTTAAATACTATTTTCTGTTCTTCAGAGATTATGTGTGTCGGCATCATGTTAATGTGCCAGATGTGACATAAATATATCCCATCCAGACTGAACTATTCCCCACAGTACTGCAATACATGTATGCAATACATGTTATAGCCAGATTTCAACCCCAGGCAGTGTGTCTGTGAGTGAATGTGTGTTGACTACACTCGGGGGAGATTGCCACATCTGTGAGTTAGTCCACAGTAGCTGCTGGGTCAGATGCTTTACCTCTCTGACGTCGTCCTCGTCACTCTCACTCCTCACCCCTGATAGTCTTTGTCTGTATTTTTCCTAATTTCATTCTGCATTTTACCCCCGTATCTTTTGGATTTGGTTCTTGCTATCACCCCTGGTTACCGTTCCTCCATTCCACCTTGCTCCTGCTTTCCCCGTCTTTCTTCATATCTCCTCTCGAGATGAATACTTCTCATCTGTTTATTGTATTTCCCCCCCCCTCTGTCTCCCCTCCTAACCTACAAGTAGTCCTCCTCCCTCCTTTTCCCTCTCTCCTTCTTTCTCCCCTTCACTCAATCCCATCACTGACCCAATTAAACATGGGGAGGGACACAGCAGGAAGAGAGTGACGGAGGTAAGGCGAGAAAAGAGAGGGAGAGGGAGGACAAGCAGAGAGAGTCGAGAGACTTTGAGAGTCATTTGCCGGGAAAAGCGCAGCGAGGGACAGAGTCGCAAAACAATTGGTGCCAACCTGCCAGGACAAACACGGTGAATTGTCCGAACTTCAGTCTGGAACTTAAACAAGCTTTGACAGCCTTGGAGGCAGTGGGGGTGGAGCGGCGAGTCGACGTTCTTTCTGCCTCACGGTGAAGGTACGAGGAGAATAGCATCCCACCCTCAGCGAAGCAAGCAGGCGGGGAGCCGTGCATGCAGAGTTAGGATGGAGGAATACCGGCATATAGAAGGGGACTGAGTGGAACTACTGAAGAGACAGAGAGGGTGCATTCCTGGTTGGCGCTGAGGGGGAAGTGGGGGTGGAGGGGGGCGGGGGAGTGGTTGCCCCGGGGCAAGAGGAAGATTTTGGTTGACAGAAACGTGGAGAGAGAAGAAGGAGCAAAGGATGCATCTGTTCCTCAAAGAGAAGTGGGAGGTGGAGGGGCTGCAGACCGTGGGCATCCTCCTGGTGGTCTGCAGCTCCCTCAAACTGATGCACTTCCTGGGGCTTATCGACCTTTCCACGGCAGGTAAGGGCAATGGTAAGAGAGCGGAGGAGGGGCGCAGAGTGAGAAATCAAAATGATTAATCTGGTGAAGGGACATAAGGAGGCAAAACACTGTAAAGAGGAGTGTTTACATTCGTGTTAGGATTTAACATGGCCTAAATTATTCTCTAAATAGCTGTCATGTTTGTCATACCTATTTGTTCCCCTGTGTGTGTGTGTGTGTGTGTGTGTGTTTAGGCGTATGGGTGTGTTTGTTTGTTTGCTTTGTCTGAGGCTGAAATATATGGTGTATACCTTATTCTGTAGAACGGTAAACCTGATCATTTATGACACAGAGGTAAACATTTAAAAAAAACATTTGAATGAAGAATCCATGTCCAGACGGTATCTCAATGTCGGCCCAAAGTTATGGATGCTGACAAAAATGCAATATGAGAATTGTAGGATCAAATGTCTTCTTGAGCCATATGTTGGACCATACAAGCCAGATTGTCTACTCGTGCTGTATAGATTTCCAACATTTGTTTAGTTTTGGCCTCTTCAGTCCCTCAAATTGATGAATGTGTAATTTTAACTAAATGCAGTTTGGTAACATCCAAGATGGGTAAGAGAAGTGGGAAGAAATGAATAACATCAGGTAAAGATCCTAGGCCTCAATTACAGCTGCACACACACAAAGATTCAACAGAACCAGCAGGATCAGTTCTAATTTTAGCCCAATATTTGTAAAAAAAAAACGGAACAGTTGTTAAGGTTGCAGTGCCACATCTCTCATCATCCACGGGGCCTAGAGAGAGCTGAAAGGTTCAATGTTGGATCTACAGTCGATTGTTTCACTGTAACATGTTTGCTGCCTTCACTTTAGTTGACAGTTTCTCTGCTTTGTGATCCTCAGATCTCTTGAGTTTATGAGACACAGAGCTTCTTCAAAAGTTGCTGGATATTGGCAAAAAAAGTGTTGCCATCCAGCTAATAATAGAGCTGTTTTTCCTTAAGAGCTGTGATGGGTTGTCAGTGAACCCTGAGGGAAACTATTGAACACTTGATTGCATAATCACTACAGGTTGTGCTGGGTAAGAAAATCTACATTTCACATTTACATTTTTCATTCAACTGACGCTTTAATCCGAAGCCACTTTCAATAAGTGCATTTAAATAAGACGGTTCAGACCTGGAACAACAAGTCTTAATCCAGATGGCTTTTTTCCCTGGCTGATGAGGAATACACTATTCCTTTCTACTTAGGTGATGATCAAAGAATGTGGTCTCATTGTCAGGGGCCACTCAAAAGACAATTTGAACTCTAAAGGCTGGAAAACAAAGTGATCGCATGTTCCTTCGATGGTGTGATGAGCGCAGTAACCTACTTGTTTCCAACCGGCGTTCTGTCGGTACAAACAACTTCCGTATCAAGCAATGCATTTGTTCAACTCTAGTATGCATTGAAACAACAGGGAGTTAGAAGATGAAATTCCCTAGGTTGGTTGTAATAACTTAGTACCCACCGGGCAATGTGTTCTTGCGGTTGTGGCTGCCGAGCCGTGGGTGAGTCCCTCCGGCTCCACAGGGTGACGCCTCGCCGGGGCCAGACTCTCTGTACAGGGGCTGTTGGTTCTATTATTTTTCACCCCATCATGGTCTTCCTCCCTCAGACTGCTTGGGTCCTGCTAAAAGAGTCGAGGGGACTGTTACCATGGAAACTAAGCAAGAGTAAGAACAAGGGTTCTTGTGTGTGAATGTGTTTTACTTCCCCGATGAGATTTTCATCACCACTCTGTGAAACATGTCGATACAGGCCTCTTGAAGTGTGATTTGAGATGAGCTGGTTTGGTGTTTGACTGATGGGCAGGGGTTGGTTTTGCGGTACAACTGTCTGTCAAATTGTATTCTAAAGTGCAACGTATGTCCTCCGCTTGATTGGGATTTAGAGTTTTAATTGTGTTTTAGCGGTATTTTATGGTCTCCCATAGCTGAGTCGCTGAGCTCCAACTTGTCTAAACGGCATGGATCCGTCTGTGGTTGCATCTGCCCGTTGCATGGAGTGTGGTAACGGTTATTACAGGCATGTGTGCGCGTGTGTGTGAACTCAATTTGCAGAGCTGGCGTGTGTTTGTTTAACCTTTTGTGCTATGGTTGGTGATTACAGGTAATACTACCAGCCAAACCAAAAAAACCATAAAGCAGCGTTTCCTCAAGCTGCTGCCATGCTGCAAGCCCGAGGCCCCCCCCTCAATCAGTGAAAGCAAGTGCTCCTTCACTCTCTATACATTCCTACTTTCTCCCAACAACTCTGATTTCTGGACTTTGGATGCAGTCGTTTTACCTAAAGCCGGCGATACATTTGGTGTTAACATACAGTCTCACAGGAACACACTCAACGTCTGTGTGTGTGTGTGTGTGTGTGTGTGTGTGTGTGTGTGTGTATGCAGAGTTATTAGGTATTTCTGGGAGAAACAGCTTGAATGATGAATATTTGTTAATGGATGGCTCTCCAAAGCTTTTATGATGCCACTTCTTTACTATTTTCATCATGTTAACCCTCTTCTCACCTTCTCTGTGTTCCTCTCTCCACTGTACCTAATCATGTGTTTTCATACAAGAAATGCGAGATAATGATGAACATTTTTTTGAATAAGGAATGCTATTTAGTTCCTTTGTACAACTTACACTGTAGGATTGGCTCAATATCAGCTCAATGAGTTAATTAGAATGTGTGGGCCTCGTCACAGCTTCCCTGGAGGTCGGTGCAGTGCTGATAAACGCCCATTTATTAGTGTGTCTTTCCCTCACACAGACAGCGTGGAAGATGACTTTGAGTTATCCACCGTGTGCCATCGCCCAGAAAGCATGGACAAGCTGGAGGAGCAGACTAAGTTCACCAAGAAGGAGCTGCAAGTCCTCTACAGGGGCTTCAAAAATGTAGGTCGGGCTGCAGAAGGGAGTGACGAGGCCGACTGCAACAAATAAGAACGAACCAAAGAAGTCTGGCTCTAGATACGCCATTATTGGAGTTAAGATACTATATACATTATTGTAGGTGGGAACTAATTTCACATTTGTGTCCTAGGAGTGCCCCTGTGGTGTGGTGAATGAGGAGAATTTTAAGACCATTTACTCCCAGTTCTTTCCACAGGGAGGTGAGTTTTCAAATTGTACTGCTGAACCGGAAGAGACCCAACTGTGTCCATAATGCTTTAATTACACCATTCCTTCTATCTTCACAATGTTTTCAGATAACAGCATTTATCATGTGGACATACACATGGAGCTTTTTGTCATTGTGATAAAATTAGCACAATGAGCTCATTATAAATGTTCTCTGCTGAACCTATGCGCTGCAACGAGGGGGGGCAATTTTTCTTTTCATAAAAATGTAGGTTGATTAAATGTTAACCACTAGCCTCAAGTTGTATCTGAAATGATTCGTATATTTTTTGCTAATTCATGTTTCGAGGTTTACTGTAAGTCTTTACTTTTGCAGATTCAAGTATGTATGCACATTTCCTGTTTGAAGCCTTCGACACTAACAAGAACGGCTCAATTAGTTTCGAGGTAAGCACTATTCTTATACCAGCATTTTAGAAATATGACTGAATGTGTTTTCCAGTTAAATCTGCCACCATGACTTTCTCGTGCTAAAATGCCCACAGAGAATTGCTTTGATGAAGATTTGACTGCATTTACTGTGTTCAGAGTCAAAGCCAAAACAATACTTAATGGTTCCCCTTCTATCTCAGGACTTTGTATTTGGCTTGTCTATCATCTTGAGAGGGACCGTTAATGACAGGTTAAACTGGGCATTCAACCTCTATGACCTGAACAAAGATGGCTGTATCACCAAAGAGGTAACACACACACACACACACACACACACACACAATGACTTGCTGTGATGGTTTCTGTATGTAATGTCCTCAGTATTTTCCTTATGTGGAGGCTCCCTGTTACCAACTTTTAAGTATTGTTTTTACTTTGTGCCAACAATGTCTACCCCCTAAATAGTATTTTGCCCCCCACTTTCCAGGAGATGTTTGACATCATGAAGTCCATCTATGACATGATGGGGAAGTACACATACCCCACTATGCAGGACGATATTCCGAGGGAACACGTGGAGAGCTTCTTCCAGGTCAACCATCTTTAGTCATTTATGATTGTGATCAGTTAGAAGATGTATTGTTAGAAGTTCTGTACAAAATTGTAAGCATTTCTTAGTGTGTAAGACTGCTGCCTTTTTCTTTCAGAAAATGGACCGGAATAAAGACGGGGTTGTCACTATAGAAGAGTTCATTGAGTCATGCAAAAAGGTGGGGTGGAAATCAAGATTAATATTGCTTTGTTTATTTGCATTCTCGCATAGAATTAGATGAGAAGTTTGACTCTAATTCCTTGTCTTTGCATTGAGTAAGCAGTTGGAGCCACGAGCAGATGAACCTAGCTTGTTATAAAGACTGGAAGGATTTTTGGTGTCTGGCACCAAATAACTTTTGTAAATTCATAATTTGACTTAATGCCTTTTGTTTGTGTAAAGGTTCATCAAGTGACCCGGGTAGATTTTTGCACCTGGTTCAACAAACATTTAATTCTCACTTTCCCATATTTTGAATCCTTGGGATAAAACATGAGACGATAATGACACCTTATCCAAACCCCTCATCTCTGTCCAGGATGAGAACATCATGCAGTCCATGCAGCTGTTTGACAACGTCATCTAGGGATCTGGACCAGAGAGTTCGCTGGCACCAGGGACTGGGGCTTTTTGTCTATAAGGACTCTGGATTGAAAAGAGTTTGTGAAGGTGTGTGTGTGTGTGTGTGTGTGTGTGTGTGTCCGTGTGCGTGTGTGTGTGCGTGTGCGTTTTCTGTACCGCAGGCTTGTGGTTGAATGTTGGTTGAGAGCTGTGAGCCTTCAGGGTACCATGAGGCCATCTTGCGTTTCCTGGAACCTCAGTGACGTTTCTCCTAAGCGACAAAAGAGTTCCCCCCGAGCCGTGTCCTCATCACGCAGAGCCTCACTTTTACCCAAAAGGCTCAGCGACGGGCTCACATGTCACACGCCAGATCCCCCACCGGTTTAATTTGAGCTTTTATTTATTACTACTATGGATGGAGGAACTGTCCCAGCTTGTAATAGCTGACATCAGAGGGAGGTAGCTGCCTCCAAACCTTCATCTGAAATCAATATTTCCTGTGATGCCAGATATCTGGATTTGTGAATCTGATCCTGACTCTAAGAGAATGTGGGTAACGCCTCCCAGGAGA
The DNA here is from genome assembly GCF_949316345.1 of Pungitius pungitius. Taxonomy (NCBI): domain Eukaryota; kingdom Metazoa; phylum Chordata; class Actinopteri; order Perciformes; family Gasterosteidae; genus Pungitius; species Pungitius pungitius. The sequence continues at coordinate 9,024,134 of NC_084912.1, read as the reverse complement.
CGCTAGACTGCTGGTGGTCATTCAAATATTAATTTACCACCCTCTTGTGGACAAGAACAAGAAAGACACTTTCTAAGGAAACGGCTCAAACAGCTGAATAATTGAAGATCCAAGTGATTTTTACAGATGTTCAATCATGTTGTTTTCCATCCGGAACAGATTACAATATCGCATGATGATGTCACTAATATCCAATTATGTATTTACAGAGATACTCCAACATGTTTGTGTGTCCGCTGTTCCTAGTCATTCACAGGTGCCTCACCCTTTGTGTATGTGTGTGTGTGCGTGTGTAACAAAATTAGTTGTTATCCAACTTACTTGTGTAAGAGTCTAATGGTAAAACACCAACCTCCATTCATGGGATATTGGTAGAATGATTCCGAGCCAAACTATTACAGTCCTAGCTGTAGGTGTCTATTGACTGTTGTACATTTTCAAGCATTTTCCAACCGAGTGATATTCAGCATTAAAAAGAAGGGACTGCAATAATGGTTGAGGAGCTGTTTTGACCATTTGTGCTTCTCTCAACACAGTCGTACTAGTCCATCAATGTACATTCAAGGGAAATGTATTAGATTTAATGTAATAGATTATTGTAATTGGAAATGTCCTGTGGCTGTAGCAGGTTCTACCACTTAAGAAATGAAAACCGTGGTCCCATTTAATTAGGATCATTCAATTTAAAGAGGCTTTGTGTGTGTGAGTGCACTGTTTGTGAGAAAGACATGGTTTAATTGAGTTTTTTTATGCCCCCCTAATGCAGTATTCTCCCCCTCTCTGTAACACCAAAGAGAACTTAAAAATAAAGAGGTACATAGAGCCACTCTGAGTGAAGATATTTAACCCACCTGTGGGTGAGAGAGGGGGAGATGCTGTGTAGTATGTCGGGCAAGGGGCAATCAGAGATAGGAGGATATCCTTGAGCAAAGTGACGATAGGGATCACCTACACATTGACCAAACTGAAGTGTAGTTTTATGTTGCAAATCCCGATATTTGAAGAATTTGTTAATTTAAATAAAGATATCCTACGGTCAGAGTAAATTTGTCCTAAATAAACATAAAATTAAAAACGTAAAAAAAGCATTTTTCTAACTACAATGGTGCAAGTAAAATCTTTTAAATGCACACAGGCTGACAATTGCAATAATGTTCTCCACCACCCAACAGCAGTGCTCCACTCATTCCACCTCTAAATCCTCTCAGAGCACAGTACAGGGTGCATTAAAGCCCTGATGAAAATATGCACTTCCAATCCTGATATTTTCTGTTATGCCTTTTCTTTTTTTTTCTCTGGGTAAAAAGTGTTTTGGCTCTGATTGTTCCTTGCCAAGTTTTTTTTATCTTCTATTCCTGACCACAAGTAAAAACCTGTCTATACCCGCATGTACTGTGTGTTGAAATCCTACTAACCTGTTGTACTGACTTTCTAGTTAGCTAAATAAAGTGTATATTTTGTACAGAGACAATAAAATTCACAGTTACTATGCAAAATGGACTGGAATTGAATGAGAACTGGTATATAAAATTTATTAAAGGACAGTGCTTTTAGCCTTACAATTCCTCAAAGAAAGAATTACAATATTGTTACGTTATTCATCAGGTCAGCAAGAAATAGTTTATAACTTAAATATACATTATTTTACACTAATCCCAGCAGCCACATTGGATTCAACTAACAGGCTGTGGATGGTCACATACACACAAGGCAATAGGAGAGCCACCCCTTCAAAATGACAAAGTCAAGATATTTTGGTTAGCTGTAACCCAAATTTATAACCCGCATATTCACACACTTATTAAAGCAGGATTGAAACTTAAATGTACCTGTCTTTTCTATGTGTGTTTGATCCCTTGCTAAACAAAACACATCCCATTAGCGTGTCCTCTTCTGATGATAACATGCTTCAGACTGTTCTCCATTGACAGCCTTGATGTATTCTTGTAATTATCAACACTCACAGCACTGCTTTAATAACAGAGTCCTGAAATACTTCAATGTCGCCACATGAGGACTAAATTGCAGCACTACAGGAGAGATGCTTCTATGTAATTATGCATAGTAGTCGAATGTTAAAACATTTTTACATTTTTCTGAAGACCTTCATCATAATGAGACAGCTGGCTCTTAGAGGCTTGAGGTGTGGCTGGTAGGGATTGGCTTTGTCTATAAAGCAGTAGGCATTTACTTGGGCATCTTTCGGAGCTCTGCCAGAACCCAAATAGCCAGTGAAAGAAGAGCTACTGATCCAGACTGGTGAACTGCTGCCAGTGGAGTGGGCACATACAGCAACAAGGTGCTGATACCGAGGACAACCTGAGGAGCACAAACACAGGGAGCTGTTACACCGAGGAGTAATGGATGGAGTTTTTATGCTCCTGGCATGATGGCAGTCTACCTGTCCATAGGCCATGGCTGTGAGGAGGCTGATGGCAATCTTAGCCCTCCTGGGCAGCATCATCCTCCGCGAGAACAGATACAGGCCTGTAATTGCAGTCATAGAAGAGATCCCCTGGGAAAAAGTAAACACAGCATATCATCAACAACCTTCAGCTGCCCCTCAAATTACTGAATGGAATACAAATGTCTAAAGTTTTTTTTTTCTTTATAAATAAAAACACACTAGAATTCTGTGGTCAAATTGCACAGTCGTGGGATTTTCAAAGACATTCTTGAGGGCTGGAGAGAACGCCAGCAGATCATCCGGGATCCACCGCTCTCCCATTTTAGGGAAGGAGTTGTACACCAGACCAGCATCCAAACCAGCAACAAAGGCACCTATGTAAAAGCATTTTTTTATGTTTACAAATATGCACACACACAAAAAACTACATTTATTTATATTACAGTCTGCAACTTTATATTAGATATACAGGAGCAAAATGATGTATATCTCTGTACTACCTTAGATTCAAATGTGGCAACTAGTTAAGCATCTACTCGCATCCACAAGTAGTCTTGAAACTGAAAGCATTTCTATTACTATATACTTGATGTTATTTTATGACATGGCATTGACAAGCACCTGAAAGGGCAGTGAGGAAGACGAGTCCACCAGTACCCTTAGCAAACCTCCGGAGCTGCGCGATGCGTTGGGTTTCTGCAAGCTGTAAAAGAGGTGCAAAGAAGAAGAACAAAAATTGACAAACTGGTGGATATTTGCTCAAGCAGATCGAAGTTAAGTACATTTTGGTTAAGATTTTGACCGATTTCATCAAAAAGGTGGTCCTTTAGGCAAGAGCCTGCCTCTGTACCTTGTGTGCGGGGAGCAGCATGGTGAGTCCTGTCCACAGACTGGCGCAGTACAGCAACAGGGCGGAGCCAAGGTGAGCACTCAGACGGTACTGGCTGACCCGCGGGACGTCATGTGACTCCGGCTTATCCTCAAGACCGCTTTTTACCATGTACCACCCCAAAAGGCCCTAAGATGTCCCACGCACACAAAATGATGAATGTTGTTTTGATACGCATACAAGTTGACTACGAAGCATATTCTGACATGCTAAAGATATGCCAACAATAAGAGTGAGGTACAGAAAGGAGTAACATCCTACAATCATTTAAGCAGCTGCATTGAGTCCTACCTGGAAGAAAACAAATCCACAAAGCCCAAGCACTTTTCCCTTCATGGAGCGAGTGAAGTATCCTTTCCTCCAGAAGTAAACGGTGGGGAGGACGTACGCAAGTCCAACCAGCCTTCCCCACATACGATGACCCCACTCCATGTAGAAGATGAACTTAAACTCTGGCAGAGTCATGTCATGGTTCATTCTGGAAAAAAACAATGACAGAACAGATAACTTAAATAAGCCATATTGTGCCCTTTTTTAGTTGATGTGGATATGTGGTCCTAATGAAATGGCTAAAACCTATTTTGGTCCAGATAACACAAGAATCATTATTGACATCCTTTTCAGCCTGCGTAAAACAGCTGCTCAAAACAACCCGTTTGTGGTCTTAATGCTAATGAGCCAGATACACTCAACCAAATCGCATCGAACCAGAGGCAGACCCAGAACATGAAGAGGCTCCCCAACAAGTTTGAGAATTTAGGATCCCTTTTAACTTCAAAACTAAGGACCCAATTAATACTTTTGTTTACAACGTGTCACAGAGTTTCTTGCAACTAATTATTTGGAAACGCCGTGCTCTTACCAAAATAAAATAGAGGCCTGTGTTTAGAACCACTGCTCGTTACATTTCAAAGCTTTGCAGATTGAAATGTAGTTTCCACGCATTAGTGAATCAAGACATGTAAATTTAAAAATAATTAGTGATATGGTGCCATCAAACTGTCTTGATTAAAGTGTCTTGACGAGGCAAACAGAAATGGACCTTACATTTTGAATTCAGGAAACTGTTGGTACTTGGAAAACTCAGCCTCCCACTCTGCTTTTGACTGAGGTGGCCTCATCTCTCTCACCAGATGCCAGTCCACCATCGAAAGCCCAGATTCTGTTAGCCTGATTGAAACAAAGGCAAGTACATAACAACAGGCACTTCAACGCAAAGGGAGACCATTTATTAAACACTTTCAAACCCCTTTACCTTGTGACACCACCCAGGACAACAGCCCCAACCACCAGCCCACTGCAGCCGAGTAACCAGCGGCCCAGGATGCGATTTGTGGCTGCGTTTGGGACGGCTGCCGGGGCGGAGGAGGCCCCCGCCTCTACTGTGACGGTGCTCTGCCCTCTCTTCACGAGCCATTGTCGTAGCTGGGGACGCCGCTGATGTTATGAATGAAAAAAAAAAGATGTCTTGTTACTACAGTGGAGAAATTATCTTTAGCAAAGGTGTGCTTGCTTGGTTTAAGTGGTTTGAGCTCCCTGTTTCTCCAGATCAGTGTTATGCAGCTTGCCCCTGTCCAACAAGTCTGAGATGAGCTAAAACGTGATGTCTTCTCTGAAGAATGGACACCCCTAAAGAGGCGTCTTGATTCTCAGGCTATTGGACGGAGATAGCAAATACATAAAGGGTGCGATATTTGAATGGCCACATGTCACACATGATTAACATGGACAATCAAATGTTTTCTGGAACACATTTGGTTGGTTTAATACAGATTTCACGTATTGGAAATTGCAAGTGACAATACGTTTTAGATCTATCGTTAGCAAAATTCATAATATTGCTCTATTTTCAAGGCCTGCCATAAGTGAATGTGCCAGTTCACTTAACGTTAAACGTCAACGTTACGTCAGAATTGTTGGAGTTTGGATGAGGGACATTCACGTATATTTTTAGGTAACGTTAACGTAAGCTACGTTATCAACTGGCCGGGTAACTTCCAACGCCAGAGCTAACCTACCGCTACACTAACAATAAAAACAACCCTAACGTCAAATATGTCTGACATATCGTGACATATCGTGTCAGACATATTGCAATCAGTGCAGTGTCTGACCTCTCAGTCGATCCTCGGTCGGCAATATTAGCATGTAGCGTTAGCTTTATACTCACGGCGCTTTGTTGAAAGCCTTTCCCAGCACTTCTGCAACTGCAAAAGATGCTTGTACGTAATGATGAAAGTAACATGTTGTAAGGTCTAGCGGTCAGTAGGCGGTGGACTGGTGCTGCATTGAAAGGTGAAGCCGAGGGGGAAGCTGCAACGTTAGCCGGAGCTGGATGTTATTGGTTGGTTACGTTACAAAAGCATGTTTCCTAACCAACTGTTCAACTCTGACCTGCTGACGTCACAACGAAAGCTGACGAAAAAGAAGATCACGATTTTATGTTTTTATTTTTTTGGATTAGAAACAGAATACCCAACACACATGCACAAGAATATGTTCAAATAAATATTTTCTAAATGTTATTATCGACAGACGGGACTTCCAAGTCGTTGCTGCATGTTTTGTGTCTTAGCGTATCCCCCATGGGCGGTCAACTTCCTCCTTCTAGTCCAACAGTGCAGTATTACCAGCGCAGCACCGTTCACCCGCTACACCCTGTGCTAGAAATTCAACTCACCGGAAAACGCTGAACCGTTGTTTTGGCTAAAGTCCGTCACCCAAACAACATCGATCGATAGGAAGTGGAATTTAACTGATAACGTTAGTTGTTGTGGGTGTCTTTTATTTTCTTTTAGCTCAAGGATTGTGTACTTTTTTGCCTGTTTTAACAGATCCAAAAACGATTAATCTCTGTCTGTCCCACTGTCCAGGCTGTCAGCATGGGAGGGTTTTTGATGGAGGCGTGTGTGGACTCGGTGGAGTCTGCTGTCAATGCTGAACAAGGAGGTAATGTGTAGTAGTGAACTCTATGGTGCATTTGCCTAATTAACTCACTTTACTTCCCGAAGAGGTAATACATGCATTCGTAAATAGTTGCAGTCAAAACAATAAAATGTATCTTGCCTGTACCCACTGCTACTATTAAATGGTCTTGCGTTTTTTTTTAAAGTCCTTAAAGGTCACAGACCATAAAGATACAAAGGGGCGGCCTGATCATGGTTTATCTTTACAGGTGCAGGTCGACTTGAACTGTGTTCTAGTCTTCTGGAGGGTGGACTCACTCCAAGTCAGGGTCAGTTCAGTTTATTTCTCAAAATACCATCCCACGTAACTCTAAACTCAAGACACACAAGGAGAATCACCCAAAGCTTCTTTCTTTTGTCTCAGGTCTGCTGCATGTAGTGAAGCAGTGTGTCAAAATTCCGGTCTACGTGATGGTACGGCCTCGTGGGGGGGACTTCCTGTACTCCGACCAGGAAGTGGAGGTGATGAAGAAGGACATAGAGCTGATGAAGAGGCACGGGGCCGACGGACTAGTCCTGGGCGCCCTGACTGAGGATGGGCGGGTTGACGCTGAGCGCTGTATGGAGTTTCTGGGTAAGGCCCGTGCACCTCCTCGTCTCAGGGAAGGCGAGGCGCTAAACGAAAAAATAAGGAGATTCTCACTCACCAGATGCCAGTCCACCATCGAAAGCCACCCAAAGAAGCAAAGTGGGTGTTTCTCGCACAACTTCACATACCTTTCAGGGTGACCACGACTCTGAGAAGCTAAATTATTTTTTATACCTTAAGTGTCGCTGAGATTCTTTTGACCTCCAGTTTACATAGGAAAAAAATGGCCAAACAAGGACAAAATACAATTCATTTTATGTAGTTGATATCATCCTGATGCATCCAATAATTTGTCACTAATTTTGCTTGACTCGTGTTACAGTGAAAAATATTCAAGAAAAACAAAATGCAAGTGAGAAAGAGAAATGTATTGTGGAAATAATCCTTTTAATGGAAATGCCTCACAAAACACAATATGAAGTACCGGGAATGATTTAGTCTAATAGAGAATTTGAATGAACAACTGGCCGTAGTTGGTGTATCGGAAAGTAGGTAAAAATATTCAGAATGTTTTATACCGCAACTGACGCTTGTTGTATTTTTCTGATTGTCATTTTCTGCTTACCAGCTGCTGCTCAACATTTGCCTGTCACCTTCCACCGAGGTAACACTCCCAAGTCCAGTTTAGATTGAAAGCTTTTTAAAAAGCAATGCCAAAGCCCTTTCGAGTGATTTATCAGTGTCTCCAAAGACTTTTGAGCTGATGTTTTTAAACTCTTATTGATTCTTCTGCAGCTTTTGACATGGTGCATGACCCAATGGCTGCCCTGGAGACTCTGGTATCGTTAGGGTTCCAGCGTCTTCTGACAAGTGGCTGTGAGAACTCTGCTTTGGAGGGACTCCCTGTCATTAAACAGCTCATTGATCAGGTGTGTATAAATGACATATACACACATGAGAGACACACGCCGAGAAGCTTGTATCTCTTTCATTTATGCATTTCTTCTGTCCCACTTTCCTTCCACTCAACAGTCTAAAGGAAGGATTGCCATCATGCCAGGTTAGTACCTTTTGCATTTTCCCTGTAAAATCTGTTTGTGTTTTTTGTTATTGCTTTTTTTGTTTTTTCAAACAGGAGGAGGAATCACTGACAGGAACCTGCAGAGGATTCTGGAGGGCACGGGGGCTCAAGAGTTTCACTGCTCAGCCCGTTCCAGCAGGGATTCCGCCATGAAGTTCAGGTATGAATGAGTTTTCCCACCATTTATTACATGAAAAGGTTTCCTGAACTATAAGGAATACAACTTGAAGACAAACTGTTGGCGCACATTTAAGTTGTTTTGTACTCGTGGTTTCCGGCGTGCTGTTTGTGTCTTAAACTAAAAATAACTTACTTTCAAACTTCTTAACTTAACGTCGGATATGTCAATCCATTTATTTATATAACGAAAAGAAAAACAAACAATTCGGTTCACAATCCGCCGTGCCTCACGGTCAAAAGTTATCTGCCTCGCTGTGCGCCACACCTGCACTAATTAGCCCTGGTGTTAAATAGGCTGGTGGCAAAAACAGCGCCATCCCATTGCAGTATTCAGAATGGCTCCAACACAACCGGCCCCTAATTGTTCATGACACTTCAAGACATGACAATTATAAACAATTCATGTATGGAGACATTCATACAACGAAACTTACGTTTGCAAACAAAAATAATAAACAAACAAACAAATTGACCCTCTTTTGGTGCGTTTGTTTTACTTTTACATTGACTGCTCTACCAATAGTCCTAATTTTGTCACTGGCCTTTCAATTACATTTGTTTTGGTTTTGATTTGCACAGATCTAACTATGCCTGATTTGTCTGGAAAGGCTTTAATAATCCTTCCAATCATCCAAGAATTTCGTGGTGCTGTAGCATCTGCAATCAAAACAATATCTCCTTCCAAAAGATTACGTTGTGTTTTGTTCCACTTTTGTCTTTCCTGTAGCGTTGCAAGATACTCTTTCGTCCACCTTTTCCAGAACAAATCTGAAAGATATTGAGCCTGTTTCCATCTTCGTCTTACGTACTGGTCCTTTTGATCAAACAGACCTGGAGGCAAAACTGGTTTTCTTTTCAAAGTAAGAAGATGATTAGGTGTTAGTGGCTCTAAATCATTAGGATCCTCTGAAACTCTCGTAATTGGTCGGTCATTCAAGATTGCTTCGGCTTCGCATAAGACTGTGACTAACGTTTCATCAGTTAGAGTCTGTAGATGTAAAACAGATACCAAGACCTTCCTGACCAGTCTGATCATGCTTTCCCAAGCACCGCCATGATGGGAAGCTGCAGGTGGGTTGAACGTCCACTTGATATTGTCATGAATTAAAGCCTTCTCAATTGATCTGTGGTTTAATTCTGCAATTGCTCTTTTTAGTTCCTTTTCTGCACCGGTGAAATTTGTGCCATTGTCTGAGCGAAAGTGTGCCACGGGTCCTCTCCGGCATATGAATCGACGAATAGCACTGATGCAGGAGTCTGTGTCTAACGAGTGTGCCACTTCTAAATGAATTGCCCTGCTGGCCATGCATGTAAAGATAACCCCATAACGTTTCACATAAGAACGTCCTTGTTTTACTTCAATAGGCCCAAAATAGTCCACTCCCACATTAGTAAATGGAGGCAAGTCTGGAGTAATCCTCTCGTTGGGGAGATCCGACATTTTTTGGTCACACAATTTTCCTTGGTGACGTCTGCAAAAAGGACAACTTGACAAGATTTTCCTTGCCGCTGCATTGGCATGAGTTACCCAGAACCTTTCTCTCAATTTGGAAAGGATGTAATTTCTCCCACCGTGTCTTGTCTGTTCATGAATATGTTTAAGAATTAACATGGAGATGTGCTGATCTTTACACAGGATGACTGGATGTTTGCTCTCTTCGGGCATTGCAGTCCTGGACAATCTTCCACCAACTCTTACCAGTCCTTCCTCTAAGACAGGATTCAGCTTGTAGATAGGGCTACACCCTTTAACAGGTTTTCCTGTCTTTAGTGCACAAATCTCAGTGTCAAATCTTTCCCTCTGACAGAACTGAAGGATAGCATTTTCTGCTGCTAATAGATCCTCCGTTGATACACCTTCTCGTTTCAATGACTTTCTGGCTTCCAACATTTTTCTGTCAACATCAAGATTAGCCATTCCATCTTTCACCAGTTGCTTCCTTCTTTGACTCAACTCCAATAGAGTCCCTTTGACCAACAGCAACCATGCAACTGCGACTTTCAACCTTTTCCAGTCAGAGAAATAGGTGATGAGTTGGCTGGTTGCATTATCCTCTTGAATGGTTATTGCGTTTGTGGAGATTTCCACTTTGACCTCTGGATCCTCCTCCTCCAATGTGGACTCCACTTCGTACTGTAACCATGTTTCTCTTGCTCTCCACAGGAATTCCGGACCCGATAGCCATGTTTTGCTGTTCAAAAGCTTATGGACTGTCAGTCCTCTAGATGCGTCATCTGCAGGATTTTGTTTTGTGTGAACATAGCGCCACTGCGCTGGCTCTGAAGATTCCCTAATGATGGCTACTCTGTTGGCCACAAATGTTCGAAACCTTTTGTTTTCATTGCTGATGTACTTTAAGACTGTAGTACTATCAGTCCAGAAACAGGATTCTGACAAAGAAAGCTGTAACTCTGATTTTACCATCCTGTCCACTCGAACAGCCAAAACGGCAGCAGTGAGTTCCAAACGAGGAATGGTTACGGGTTTAAGAGGTGTTACTCTGGACTTTCCAAGAAGAAAGGAAATATGAACATGACCTGCTTTGTTCTGCAACCTTAGGTAAGTTACCGTACCATATCCCCTTTCGCTGGCATCGGCAAAGTGATGCAACTGGGCGTGGACTGGTGTTCCAAAGTCATGTGGTTTCAAGCACCTACTCACTCGGAACTCTGAGATCTCTTTCAGGTCAGTTAACCACTTTATCCACTGCTGTTTTAAGATTTGTGGAACTTCTTCATCCCAGCCATAGTTCCTTTTGCACAACTCTTGTAATATGTGCTTGGCTGGAAGAAGGACTGGCGCAACGTACCCTAAGGGATCGTACACTGCACTAGTGACTGATAAGATCCCTCGCCGTGTTTGCATCCGTTCCTTGCAGTTTACATGGAAGTTAAACTTGTCATTTTCCAGACACCAATGTAGCCCCAGTGCTCTTTCCACCGGAAGTTCGTCTATGTCCAAATTTAGTTCACTCACACTTTGAGAATGTTCTTTCTCAGGAATTGTTTCAAGGACTTTGCGACTGCTACTTATCCACTGTGTAAGATGAAACCCTCCTTTCTGGCAAAGTTCAGTCAGGTCCTGGACAATCTGTACTGCTTTCTGCGCAGACGGTGAGCTTTTCAGACAATCGTCCACATAGAAATTTTTATATACCGTGTCAATCACTTCATCCGAAAATCCATTCCGACTGTCGTCTGCTGTCTTCCTTAGAGCATAACATGCACAACTAGGCGACGACACTGCTCCAAAGAGATGTACAGTCATTCTATATTCTTCAACTTGCTTGTGCAGATCTCCATTAGGCCACCACAGGAACCTTAGAAAGTCTTTGTCTTCATCGGCCACTCTAACTTGATAGAACATAGACTTCACATCAGACATAAAAGCAACTGGTTCTTGTCTGAATCGTAGAAACACTCCTATTAAGGAACTTGTAAGGTTCGGACCCTGCAGAAGTTGTTCGTTCAAAGAAGTTCCTTTAAACTTAGCTCCACAGTCGAAGACAACTCGCAACTTGCCCTTCCTTGGGTGATATACGCCATGATGAGGTATATAGAACAGGTTATCTTCTCCACAACGCAACTCATCCTGTGGTACCATTTCTGCATAGCCACTGCTGATGACATTTTCAAGAAAGCTTGTGTATTCTTGGTGGAATTTCTCATTTCTTTCCATTTTCCTTCTTAGTCCAATGAGGCGCTGTTGAGCAATACAACGGTTGTTTGGCAGAGTTACCTCTTGGGCTTTAAATGGCAGCTTTAAACTGTAATGTCCGTCCTTTAACTTTACAGATTGATCCATTATTTTAATGAATCTTGCCTCTTGCCTTGACATTTCTTCATTGTCGTCGGCGATTTTCTCATTGAAGTCACTTTGGTACTGCTTCTCCAATAACAGCTGAAGTGATTCTACAGATAATCTGTTTACAGAAACAGAAGGATAGCCAATGCCGTTCCTATTGTCTTTAGAATCCTTTCCTAAGCCATTGATCACCCACCCTAATAGGGTTTTAACAGCAAAAGGACCCTCACCTTGGCTATTCACAATTTCCCATGGTTCTAGCAACTTTGAAGCATTAGTACCTATTAATAACTCCACGGTAGCATCAATTTCAGGGATTTCAATGTGATCAAGGTAAGGCCACTGTGATATGTCCTCTGGTTTCATGATGTTTGCTGTGTCAACTGGCATCTTTTTCTGTGTGTAAACATTTGGAAGACTGTAGTACCTTGTTCCATTAAGGCTAGCTACTTCAAGTCCATTCACAATGTATGTTGACACTGATGTCTTTGGGCTCATCGTTAACAAACCTATTTTGGACTTTGTTCCAGTAAGATTAAGTCTACGCATAAGAGCTTCAGAGCAGAATGTGGATGTCGAGCCATTGTCCAGAAAAGCATAAGTCTGAATGACCTTGTTGCCCTTTTGTGCTTTTACCTGAACTGGCAGGATGGAGAGCATTCCACTACGACCGGCCCCGGTCTGGCTCCCAAATGTCTGAGCTGACACAAGCGTATGGTTTACAGCTGGTTTAGGTTCCTTGGGATAGATGCCACTGCTGTTCATCGATTTGTCCACTTGTTTGACGTGAATGTGTAAAGCTGTTGGATGGCTCTGTTTGCATTTTGCACAGGTTTTCCGCTTATCGCAATTTTTGCTCAAATGCCCAATGTTGAGACACCCAAAACATACTCCTTTTTCCTTTAAGAAGTTGATCTTTTCACGATGTTTATTTTTTGCAAGTCGTTGACATTCATCCAGACTGTGATCTTGCAAACAGAATAAACAATTGATGCCGATGTTGCTCTCCCTGTGTTTACCTTCCTGTGTGTCCCTGCGTTGCACGTTGCTAACAGCACAGACGTTTGTAGCAAAGTTACCTTGCTTCGACCTAGACTTGGCTGTATACACATCCCTTTTAACCTGCCTCTCTCTTTCAGTAGTTTGAATATCACCAAAAATAGGATCAGACAAGATTTTTACTTCATATTCCACAAAGTGTACAACGTCTTTAAAGTTAGGTTTGCGGAGTTGTCGCTCCCGAATACCGCAAGCAGAACTTCTAAATTTTTCCCTTAATTTAAAAGGAAGTTTTGAAACAATAATTTTGAGGTTAGCCGGCAAGTCCAGCTCTTTCATGTCCTCCAAATCTGACATTGCATTATAGCATCCACGTAGAAATAATGCATAGTCCTGTAGAAACAAAACACCTTCAGGCTTCACCACAGGCCAGTTGAGAACCTTTTCCATATATGCTGCTGTAATCTTTGTTTCATTGCCGAAGTGTTCCCGTAGGAGAGCTTTAGCTGTTTCAAAACCTCTCTCCGCACTCATATGTAAACAGCTTTGCACAAGGTCGTGAGGACGCCCCCTGGTGTACCTTTCCAAAAAGTACATGCAATCCCCTTTAGATGCAGCTTTCTCCTCCACAGAATGCTTGAAAGCTTGCATGAACATTTTGAACTTCAATGGGTCACCTTCGAAAACAGGTAGTTGTCTAGGCGGCAGTTGGCTTGCTTTGTGTTGTTGTAAGAGCAGCTCGGATATTTCATTTTGCCTTTGCAGAATCTGTTGTGTAGAATTGTCATCAACTGCATGTGCAACATTAGCAGTAGATAAACCTTTATTACTCATCAATCTTGTAGATTTTTCAAACTTCGCCTCAGAAATGTTAGGGCTTTCTTTTGATTTTTGCTTCTCAAAGTACGACTCCATACCATCCTGATCTGAAAATGTTTGCAGTACTGCCAATTCTGCATCTGAGGCTTCAATCTCAGCATCCATTTCCACCTGTTCCAGTTTTTTCCTTATTGATTCCACCTCCCGTTCCAATTCATGTTTCTTTTTTAACGCTGCTGCACGTGCTATGAGTGCAGCTTTCCTGGCTTTTGCTTGCGCAACTTCCAATGCAGCTTTGCTTGATCGACTTGATCTTTCACTGGTACGGCTTTTAGTGCATGATGATGTACCAACATTTGATACACTATCCGTTGGCTCTATATCATCCTCAAGGGCAACGGTTTCAGTAGTACCATTATTTGCACTCTTAAAACGATTTTCTACGCAATGGCAAAATTCGTTCACACTTAACAGCTTTGCTTTGAACCAGGTTTCATGCCTTTCCTTTTCATCTACGGGTAGCAACTCAAGCAGTTGGTTATGTGCAACTTTTGCGTCTTTAATCAAAGCTTGATATTTGCTGAAGCTACCTTTTATTTCAGCTTCATAACCAGACTGACACATTAACCCTTGAATAGTTTGTTTTATATTGGCAGCTTTACTTAACTTGGATTTTCTTAGTGTCTCTAAGCCACCTAGTTTGGAAAGCAGTACTTTTTGTGTCAATTTTACAGACCTTTTTTTCACGGAGGCTTCATCCTCATTAACCTTTTGTAAGTCAGCTGACACATTTGTTACCTCAGTACCTTGATGATCTTCATCCATTTTACCTTGTTTTCCAGTCAACCACCCAGAAAACAGCAATATTTCACAATATCATGAAAAACGAGCATCAGAATAAAAAACAAACCATTAACATTTTCATTTCTTGCAAACCCAAATGTCTCTTATTTCAAGTCCTTGTTGGAAAATGTCAATGTCGATAAACCAAATGTCCATCCATTGTGTTCTCGTCAGTCTTGCCGTTTACACTTTAATAACTGCAGGCAGCTCTGCTTCATTCCTTCCTACTCGTGTGTGTTTAACTGCTCATACCTCGCGGCTCGTTCCAGGTCCAACCAACTTTTCTTCACTTGGTGACGTAGTGTCCAATCCTCACTGACCAATGTGAGAACGGTCACCAACCTCCGTCGTGACAGAGTTCGGACTGCCTCACTATCCACTGTGAGGCTCCAGCGTACTTTCACCGACATCCGCTACCAATCACCGCTGTCCGTCAACGACCTCCGCCGCCGATCCCCGCTACCGGTCGCCGATCTCCGCCCGTGGCTGCGTGATTTGCTCCACTGTCCAATGTGAGACGCGTTGCGCCCGTAGTATACGACTAACGCTATATCCAAAGCACGCGCCAGCGTTTCCATTCAGCGGATCGCCGTCGAAGACAAGGTGCTCAAACAGCACAAGGATCGTGCCGTCTAAACTTGATCGGTCTTTTTCTCATACTGAGCCAAACTTTTGACTAATTGTTGGCGCACATTTAAGTTGTTTTGTACTCGTGGTTTCCGGCGTGCTGTTTGTGTCTTAAACTAAAAATAACTTACTTTCAAACTTCTTAACTTAACGTCGGATATGTCAATCCATTTATTTATATAACGAAAAGAAAAACAAACAATTCGGTTCACAATCCGCCGTGCCTCACGGTCAAAAGTTATCTGCCTCGCTGTGCGCCACACCTGCACTAATTAGCCCTGGTGTTAAATAGGCTGGTGGCAAAAACAGCGCCATCCCATTGCAGTATTCAGAATGGCTCCAACACAAACCTTTTTGTTGTTGTCGTCTGTGTATGTTTTTCAATGTGCAGGAACACGTCTGTGACAATGGGAGCTTCTTTCTCAGCACCAGAGTACGGTCTGAAGGTGGCAGATGTGAGCAAGGTCCGCACTCTTATCGCAATAGCCAGAAATACCATGTGAATCAGTGCTGTACAATCATGACAAATAACAAAACCGATACCTCAAAAGTGATCATTAGCAATTATACTGATATGTCATTGTTTATTTTATTTTTGATTATTGAAGTACAGAATAAGTCAACATTTTTTAACCTTTTCTACTTTTTATGTAAATCTCCAATCAAACAATCCTGATAAAGTAAATGCTCAGGGAAATGCCTTCACAGTATCACACAGTGCGGAATGATGAATATTTACATCTGTTATTGTTCACCTGTATTTTGATTCAGGAAAAGGTGTAATAAAATACAATACACAGGTACACAATCCATTTCAAAATGTCAAATTATTGTGTTTTTAATACAACGAAACAGGACGGATCAGTGCTGCAGCTGCTATTAGAACAGAATGGTTTCAAGTTGCCATGTGTTAGGGGAGTCTCTCACTGGGACACTATGCACTAATTTCCACTGCACCATATTGGTGACATATTTATATTAATCTTATATTATCTTTCTGTGGGTCTTTAAGTGCTGAAAAAATAATATGGAAAAGCAGAAGTTGTCTTTTGAGAGTTCATTCTCTGTGTGGAGATGCTTCAATAATCACACAAAATACAAATGGTCTGATTGGGGAAGAACCGTGTTGGTGACTTATACATTTTTTTACAGTACAACATAATGTGGTGAAAATGACATCCTTTACTTTATGTTGTACATTGCGAGTTTGCTTAATCCAAAATAGTTTGTCAATAAATCTAAATGAGCTAATTGATCATGTTTTCAAATTAAATCTCTTATTAAATTAGTTTGAGAAATAGGACATACAAGTGTCTTTACTTCATTTAAACTCTTTGTAATTAATGTTCATGAGTTTTGAGTGATGTTAGTATCTTCATTTTCATTCATATAAAACCAGTCAGTGAACCTAGGAGGTGTCTTAGGAAGGTGTGGATCGACTCAACAATAATTGGGGCAGTGACATAACGTCTGTATAATACGATGCAATGTCAGAATAGACATATCATTTTAAATATCACTTGGATACAATACTTAATTGTTCAATTATTTTCTATCATGAACATTTGTTTTGTCAATCTTGTTAAAAAACAACAAAAGTACATTGTTTCCAGTCCTCGGGACTCACGTGGCATTACAACTATGTGTTGTAAACTATGCAACCCAGGAACATGTTACGACACGGCGAAGCATGAAACAAACCTTTGATCCCATCAAGGTAAATATCCAGGGGTTGATTCAAAAGCCAGGTTCGTTGAGTCATCTGAATGACTAGGAAAAATATCAAACTTGGGATGATGAACACCTGACCGAGGTTTATTGGAGTCACGTTACACGCAGTTACATCACCAAACTTACGTCTTATAAAAGAATCCGGTAAGCTATACTATAGAGCTATAGAGTAATATTCTGTCTCTTTCTATTCTTCTATATTTCAAGTTCAATACTCATACACATTAGACAGGATTGCAGTTCTGTGTCAACGATGAGCGGTCTCTCTCATGCATTTAGTTGAAATCCAGTTGAATTTATTTGTCTACTCTCTTCTAAATGAATTTAACAGGAACCTAATATATCCACATTACAATAACAGTTATGGATAAAAAATGATGCTTACTTTCATTGGCGTGAAATCATCCGATGAATTGGGATGTCTTCTTAGGGTATAGACAGCTTTAGTGTACATCCCTGTTAATAAAGGAACTGCAGTATTATGCAAAACCTATTAAGACTTAGCTAATAGATGCTATGATCTCATTAGTGCAGAAGCTCATGTTATCAGATTCAGTTACAGTTTACTTTGTATACTAATGTCCTTCTTCGTCCAAGGCTGTCCTCCAGGTGTGCCACCCAATGAGTCACACGTAGTACTAACCTTTTATATGTGGATGTCATCAAACATAATAATCATTAACCGACATACGGTTCGACTATTCGGTTCGAAATATCCCCACGTTCCAGATTAGACACACGTTCTTTTGTGCTACTATATTTTCAACCATATAAATAAATTACTAGACAATAAATCAGCCTTGGAGATGGTGGGTATTCCCTTTCAAATTTTATCACAATGTTTGCCCGTAGACAATGTTGTTTATCAGCTCCGTTTTGTTAAATTCACCGTATACAGAGTGAGAATTTGCTCGAATTGCTTCACCCTCTCTGTTTACATCTTAAGAGGCAGGACGGCACGCACACATGGATAACAGCTACAACACAAAAGCTCTGTTGATACATTTTCAAGCCATGACTTCATCTTCCTCTTTCATAGCAGTCCAACTTACACATACACACCAACCACTTTCTGTGTCTGCGGTTCGCGTTGAGCTGGTGTCTGGTATCAATTTGACTCTGGAATGGCCTTTTCCCCCAAAAAACTCAACGTGAATACCACATGAACAAAACACAGGAACACAGAAATGTGTTTCTTGGTCATGTACTGTCCGTGTACGGTCACTTATTCAAACTCGTGAGTGCCTGAAACTAATCTGATTTGACATGGAGAAGGCTCTCTGACAAGAGAAAGTAATAAGTGGAAACACAACAGGAAAAGGGATCCAACGAGCCTCCTCCCTCCCTTTCCCCTTCCCCAAACAAATTCCCTTTTTGGGTGGGTGGACCCTCCCCCTAACATGAGGAAAACCTTTGCAATGCTTGTTCAACCTCTGTCCCTCCTTTTTTTTCTTCTCTTACATGTACTCATTTGCCTGAAATGTTGAACTTTAGACAAATCTTAGTGTTGGGGAGTGTCTGGGGGCTGGACGAGGTTGTTAATGACACTGACTCCAGTTGTTGTTTTATTCATTGTCCCATCAGGACGACTGTGTACGTGGCGGTCCCTCTTCCAGGTATGAAACGAGTACCCTAGTGCAACCCTTATCTTCTGCCTCAAAAGACAGAAATCATCACGCGATTCAGGCCATAACCCGTCTGCTTTCTGCCTTCATTTGTGCACAAGGGTGTTTCTGCCTCATGGCTCAAAGTCCCACAGAGTCACGTCCTGCGATTGTCTCTGGAGTGTCGGCGGACGGGGGGAGAGAGAAGCAGCGTTTGATCGGAGCGGAGGGTGAGAGGCGCCTGATTGTCTAGTTGCGTGAAGGCGACTGAAGCAGTCAGTGTGGACCATGTGTGCTGCAGCTCTGGAGGAGTACTGTGGGTCCACCTTTTGGGTGAGTTCAAAAGCCTGGGTTAATGTAGCTTTAGGGACAAAGTGGGGGTTGGGGGAAATGGCTTCAAAGACGAAACACACTGACAAACTTGTATAACACAAGTAGGATTATCGGCTAAACGTAACTGTAGAAATAGAAAGGATGGATTCACTGTGACATAATTCTGTTATTTTGTTATTGACAAGGCACTTAATATAAAACAAAATCTCAGACAAATAAAAACTTTGTATTTCTTTTGCTTTATTGGGTTTAGTGTTTTTTTTTAACGAAATAGCAGTTATAAACCTATTTGATACATAAAAATAACACTACGCTTCTTAAGAGTTTTACCACTAATTGTGTTATATGTACGGTGGCTCATGTTATTGTGTTGATTCCCTTCAGCATGCTTGAGACGTGTGAAGACGTACTGTGAATGTAACAGACATTAGTTCAATAAGAGGAACTATTATCTGAGAGAGTTGATACGGTTTCACCCCTGTGCACAGCGAGCTCAGTGCACATGTGACACTGACCAGTTATGACTCTTAAGTAAGAAATGACTCAGCATGTTTGTCAACTGAAGGACTTTTCTACCAGCTATATACAGTACATAGCTATAATAATCTGTAATAATCTGTAAAAATCTGTTAATGTTTATTTGAAATATATAGTATTGCGCTGTTTCTTCATGTATTTGTTTATTTACTAGATCACCATTGGCTGACGCCTTAGCGGCCGCTACATCAGCACAGATGAAAACGTTTTTTTAATGACAGAACATTACATTGTATAAATTATATGACAAGGTAGTAAATTCCAAGCATTAATTTCACAAAAAAATCTTTGAGGAGGTTTGTTCTTTGGGGAGGAGGTCTCATGTGCCCTATGATTAAAACATGAGAAGTCTTTGGTGAAGTTTAATGTCCAAAGTGTTATTAGTTTCTTGTTGCATTTCTTTGATAATTGACTTATATGTTTGAGGTTTTGTGGTTTTTGTCCCCTTCTGCTCTGGGAATTTGTGATAGGCATGACTGTTTTTGATTAAGCTGTTGATCAATTAATTTATAATATTAGGCATATTAACTTCACATGTCACTAGTAGCTGACAAGTGTTTATGCCATCTGCAGGTTCCATATTGGATCATATCAAGCCTCTAGCAAGACATCTTGCCATCTGGTTAGAGACTGATTTAGGTCATAAGCAGCAATGAAATATCTCTAATATATAATCGATCCTAATATGTGAAGACACAGATCATTTTACCTGCTTTCATTTAATCACACCCTTTATGCAGGCGGCAATCAAAAATAAATCAATAAACTCCAGACTGTAAGGCTTTGAATCAGGAGTATTCTGTTCTCACTCCCAGTATGTTTCAGATTCTACATTGTTATTTTGCTTACTTACATACATACTTTCTAAAGATAATGGTGGTTTGATCGGTCTGTCATTTTTGAGCTGCCTTTGCAAAGCACTTTGTAACAAAGGGTTTGAAAAAGAAAATTCATAGTAGTTGTGAGAGTGCATGTTAATAGTAGTGGTGCAGGTTCCCCGTCGAGTGGCCGGTAAGTGCTTGAAATAGTTCCCGTCTTTTTCAGGGTCTTTTATTCACACGTTGAACTCATTAGTGTTTTGCTCCTTTCACTCACCATTACTGTTTGTCCAGTAGCTCCCATCTCTCCATTGCTTTCTTCCACTTTGGAAGTAGGAATAAATCACGCTGCTGAGCTCAGGGTTTAATCAAATATGAGTTGAATGCTTTTCTGATGGGAAGGTGTTCACAGGTTAGAGTGTGTGTCGTCCTTCCTCATTCAGTGAAGAGCAATCCCTGTGTGATGTACGATGAGACATAAATATATATGTGTCGTATATGTTTTGTGTGTACACCTCAGAATGCTTCATATCTGAACAGAGAAGACCCCGACCTCCCGGTATGTGTAGAGCAGACGGTGCTGGTCTGGATCCCACTGGGGTTCCTGTGGCTCTGTGCCCCGCAACACTTGGTGTCTCTATGCAGGAGGACACAAGTGGACGCAAAACACCTGTCCAAGCACTATATCTGCAAACAGGTAATGTACCTGCAAGGCACGTCGCTCTGGTGATATTTAAGATGCCGACAGTGAACAAGAGAAAGCAACAAATTACCCCATTATTATAAAATCTTGTTGCAAGAGGACAACTATATAATTATTTTATTTTTTAATAGGCCAGATTTGTTTTAGATAGAAAGAAACACCTGCAGACGCTTGGAATAGTAATCTGTGGCTATTATCTGCTATTTGATATGGTGATTTTTAAACAAAGAAGTTCAATTGCAGTTAATCAAATCCTAAGAATGACTTTGATGTGATTTATCTGTGTTTCCTCCCCTCAGCTGGTGGTGTTTCTGTTGCTACTCACCGCCATAGCAGGCCTGGCCATCACACTGGGAGAGGATTTTCCTCCCAACCAGGTTTCAACAGTGAAGAATCCCGGTGTATACTACGCAAACCCCGTCCTATACGCAGTCACATGGGTAAATACAATAGGGTTTGTATTCATTTATCTGGTGCTCGCGATAAGAAAGATGACATTTTCTTCATGATTTCTTTGTTAGATCCTTGTGATGTTGTGCCAGGAAGGAGTGAGGCGCAGGAAAAGATCAGTAGACTCAGCCACTCTCTTCATCTTCTGGCTTCTTCTGGTTCTGTGTGACGTCTTCCCTTTCCAGACCCTCCTACGGGAGGGGCTCAGGCTGGTATGAGCACAGACAGTAGATCAAGTCGGGAGCACAGCATTGAGCTAGAGCTATGATATCCTTACTCAGGCAGAATGCAGTCACTTCATTGGATGTACTCCACCTCTCTGTATTTTAAAGTTGTTTAACCCCCCCCTACCCTCCTTCCTCACATCCCCCTTTCTTTGATACATCTCATCTCATCTGTAACCAACAGGGACAAATCAGCGACGTCCCTCGCTTTAGTCTTTTTTACATTTCCTTTGGCTTGGAATTGATTGCCCTCATTCTCTCTGCCATGGCTGACATTCCTCCGGAAGCAGAGGAGGTTGTGAAAAAGGTACCCCAGCATATGATACACTGAACCGTCGTCATATGACGACCCCGCGTCGTTCGTAATGCAACTAAGTGCTTTTATTTCCCCACAGAATCCAGAGGCAGGTGCAGCGTTTTTGAGCAGAATCACCTTCAACTGGTTCAGCAGGTAAATTGAAGGTCGCTGCGGCGAGGCTCGTAGCAAAGACCCACACGCGTTCGCCTCAACGTGCTACTTCTGTTCCTTTCCCCAGTATGGTGGTGAAGGGGTACAAGCGGCCCCTGGTCCAGGAGGACATGTGGGAGCTGAGCGACGCAGAGAGCACCGCTGTCATCAACCAGCGCTTTCAGTACTTCATGGAGTCGGAGCTGCGTGCTGCTCGGGTCCGGTTCCAAAACAAGATGAAAAAGCAACGGGAAAAGAGCAAAGAGAAAGCCCCGGAGGAGGCCTTTCAAAATGGCCTCTCCAACAATCTGGGCAAGGGCATCAGTCAGGATGTGCTGATGATGGTAAGAATGTGCACCGAGAATAGCGTGACGCACATGAACATCACATTGCACCTTTCAGTAGGGCCATTGATTCTCGGTGTCAGGTGGTAAAAGATTTACTGTTATTGAACCGGCGTTCAAACCTCTTTTTTTTCCTCAGGAGGAAAAGGGAAAGAAAGGAGATGAAAAGAAGAAGAAAAAGGACAAAAAGGAGGAAAATAACCACCCCAACTCATGGCTGATTTCCACCATCTACAAGACCTTTAAAGGGGTGCTGTTTGAATCGGCTTTTTTCAAACTTCTGACGGACCTGCTGGCGTTTGTCAGTCCTCAACTTCTAAAGTGAGTCGAGTTTTAACAAAGAACAACCGTTCTCAGGCACTTAAATGTTCCCAGGTCTCCCACAGCTGTTGTACGCAGCTGGGCAGATTCTCTTTGAAAGTGATTTTTTATTATTTCGCTGCTCATAAGAAACAAAAAAGACATCAAACCCAAACCTGCTCATGAGAAACTAACACAATGTACTGTTTCCTGCTGTTCAGCAATCATTCACTCAACATGATTAAACTTTATATGTATAAAAAGGATATTGAACTATTATAGCTTAGATGACCACAGGACACTGAGGATAATTTCTGACTTAAACATTGCAATCATGAAATATTGCTGTTTTTGTGAATGCTGTTTTTACCCTTTCAGCTTAACTATATCCTACGCATTAATTAACTTGAACAGTTATAAACACTAGGGTCTGGCAGGAGAAAATGGATTGTGAGGAATAAATAGACATAGATTGGCGAGAAAAGACAGGATTAAAAATGAAGAAAATTATAACAACATATTAATACTATATGATTTAGAAATAAATAACTGCCACCTGATGCTTGCATGTGTTCAGCTGGTCCCATAACTAATTGTTTTACTCCTCCTGTGTAGGTTCATGGTCTCATTCACTCAGGACAAATCCAGATATACCTGGGAAGGCTATATGTACGCAGTGCTGCTGCTAGTGGTGGCAATTTTGCAGTCACTGTTCCTGCAGCAGTACTTCCAACGTTGCTTTGTGCTCGGGATGAAGGTCCGCACTGCCATCACAGCAGCAGTGTACAAAAAGGTAACAACGTTCTACTAACTTCCCCTCAAACATTGTTACCAAAAGGTACATCACAACAAATCACCACGTGTGGTTTTCAACTCCCACCCGAGAGATGATTGATGATTACCTGAAAAATCGCTTATATCAGAAAAGGAACTCTCGCTCCCGTGGGCTACACCTTGAGTCCTTTAAGATACAGTTCTATCAAAGATCTCGTATATAGGTATTTTCAAACTTCTGCGACAGCTCTTCCTCCAACAATCTCTTCTGCGCCCCCTTTCTAAGGCGCTGGTGGTGTCTAACGACACTCGTAAAGAGTCAACGGTCGGGGAAACGGTGAACCTGATCTCAGCGGATGCCCAGCGCTTCAACGATGTGACCAACTTCATCCACCTGCTGTGGTCCTGCCCTCTGCAGATTGTGCTGTCCATTGTCTTCCTGTGGTTCGAGTTAGGACCTTCTGTGTTGGCAGGACTGGCCGTCATGGTGCTGATGGGGCCGATTAATGGATTGCTAGCAGCCAAGGCCAGAAAAATCCAGGTCAGCAGAAAGGCAGGCTGATGCAGGATTGATTATAGTGCACTGTGTATACCACAAATAATAGACCTACAATTTTAGATTCTTTTTTAATTAAAATTAATTTAATTTTAATTTCATGTCATTAGAAACATGGAGCACCGAGAAGGAACATAATACACCAGTGTGTACATACATGCATCAGTTAAGGGGATGAAACCTTTTTACAAATTTGATATATTTGTTTACTGGGCCTTTCTTTGTTCTTTGAGTGCTTCGTGTAGAAATGCTCTGAATATTTAGCACTTAGCGCTAAGGAAAGAGTGTTAAAACTTTCAAGTTTCCGAGAAAACTGAAGCCCCAGATACAATTATTTTGTTTGCGTGGTTAGCCACTCTCTCACCTCCAACAGCCACGTAATCATCCATGCAAAAACCTTAGTCTGACCTTTACTGCAACTATGGCTTGTAATGAGGCTTTAATGAGCCAAATATTTCCCCTCTTTCAGCACATAGGTGGTGTTTTTACATGTGACGCTTTAAATGATCCCTCTTCTTGCCTGCAGATGTATCCGTTATTCTAATAAGAATTGAATAGCTGCTGAGTCACATGTCGTCTTCTTTTCAGATAGAAAACATGAAGTTCAAAGACAAGCGAATGAAGATAATGAATGAAATCCTTAATGGGATCAAGGTGAGTTGGTGGTGGGTGGTGTAAGAACACCACCCCTCAGTTAAATAGGTGAGCCCCGACAGGGGACTCTGGTGATGGAGGGATGTTATCACTGACTAAAAAGCTTGAATGTTATTCTAAGTGCTTCTTTCATACGGCCTCGTGCTGAAAATTGACGTTGACTACTGCTCCCTCACACTTCCTTCAATGTGCCCCCCCCCCCCCCCCCCGCCTCACCCCTCCACTTTGCCTTCTCGTCTCCCACCAGATTCTGAAGCTGTATGCGTGGGAGACATCCTTCCAGGCACAGGTTGAAGGCATCAGGGGGCAAGAACTGAAAGTCATGAGGAAATTTGCCTACTTGACGTCTGTTTCCACCTTCATCTTTAGCTCTGCCCCGGCTCTGGTAAGTCCTGCCCAGGAGCTCTGCGAGAAGACCAGAAGGTTCTCTGCGAAGAAAAGTTAATTCCGTCTTTTTGTTTTCAAGGTTTCTCTGGCCACATTTGCAGTTTTCGTAGGCGTGAGCCCAGACAACGTGCTGACCGCTGAGAAAGCTTTCACTTCCATCTCTCTATTCAACATCCTTCGATTTCCCCTGGCCATGCTGCCCATGCTTATCGCTGCCATCGTGCAAGTAAGGGAAAAAGAATCCACCGGTACACACACACACACTCGGACCAGACCTAAAAGATCTCAAACTCGTTCTTTTATGCTTCAGACGACAGTGTCTAGGAAACGGCTGGAGAAGTTTCTGTCCGGCGAAGATCTCGAAAGTGACATCGTGCGGCATGACCTCAGCTTCAGTATGTTCACCGTCATGATTGCGACACGTTTGTCCGCTGAGCAGTGAAACACATTGATATGTGCATGTATAGTACGTAATGCCCCCTCTGTCCACCAGCTCATTTATTTCACTCTTTGTTCGTCTGCTAGACTCTGCTGTCACCATTTGTGATGGTTCCTTTGCTTGGGAAAGAGAAGCAGAGCCTCTGCTGAAAAAGTATGTTTGTTGTGTCAAACGCACTATTACAAAATATGGATACAACACTGTATGGCTGCAGAACGTTATATTTGTCCAAATTGGGTTTTTCTTTATGTTGATCATATTTATTTGATGCATGTTTGCCAGTGTTTCCTTGGATATAAAGCCAGGTAAGCTGGTGGCAGTAGTGGGAGCTGTAGGCTCAGGAAAGTCCTCTCTCATGTCAGCCCTGCTTGGAGAGATGTACAGCAACAAGGGATTTATCAACATTCAGGTAACACCCCATAAATGTCGCTTCATATCTGTCGAGCAACAATACTGAAGCGTGTTTGGCGGGATTGTTTAGAAAATTGATTCTAAAATGAGTATAATACAATTGCCTGAAAGGTATATTGCCAGGTACATCTATCTTTCTATCTATCTGTCTATAGCTATAGTTACAACAAAATAACAGAATTGTGAGTCCACATGTCCCAAGTTCTCTTGATAATGTAATTCAGGATATAACTGACAAACCCCCTTTTCAAGTCTAAATTCAAAGTTGTGCATTGATGTGATCAAAGGCGGATTTTTCTTTTAGATAAATGTTTTTCCATCAAAGTCCAAAACCAAAACAATAAAACAGTATCACCTCATGTTAAATAACCGAGTCAATGTAAAACAATAGTAAAGTGCATTTATTTGTTTTGGCCAACAGTGTGGTCAGGAAGAGCTCCATGTCTGACTGTTGTTGTGTTTATGTCCAGGGTTCCCTCGCCTTTGTCCCGCAACAAGCCTGGATCCAAAACGCCACACTGAGGGATAACATCCTGTTTGGCTCCCCCCACGAGGACAGGAGGTTCCAGGGGGTCATCCAGGCCTGTGCCTTGGCTCCTGACCTGGAGCTGCTGCAGGGTGGTGACCTCACTGAGATTGGAGAGAAGGTAAGACAAAAGGATGGAGAACACAAACACAATCATACCTGAACATTCGTTTCGGTTGATTGCAAATGTTTTTAATATACTCGCTGTCATTGAATTATAGTATTCAAATTCAATTTAGTGAAAACAACCTACCACTGTTTTAGTATCCTTTAACCCACTTACTCTAAATCAGGTTTACCCGGCAGAGAGTTATTATCAGCTCACAAATCCATTTTGAAGTTGTTCCTTTTCATTGAAATGTGTTTTCAATACTAAAGATTCAACACTTGGTGCTTATCTGCCAGCTGGCTGGTCCTTCAAACCTCATATTGTATTGTGTTGGTTCTCTCCTCTCCTCTGTCCTTAGGGTATCAACCTCTCAGGCGGTCAGAAGCAACGCGTGAGCCTCGCCCGGGCAGCTTACAGTCAGGCTGACATTTATTTATTAGATGACCCGTTGTCGGCTGTCGATTCTCACGTAGGAAAGCATCTGTTCGACGAAGTAATCGGACCCAATGGGATACTCAAAGACAAGGTTTGTGCTGATACAAATACATGTTTTACATGGAAATAACTCCTATTTTTTTGTTGTTTAATTACTGAGACATGTTAAATGTGTGGTGGTATTTGTAATAGGGAGTGTAGGATGGGAATAATTGAAGTAAGAATAACACAAAAGACGTGGAAAAGTGTGGATGTACAGTCATTTCCATATTCTTGAATATTTTCTTATTAGGTAAATTATGATTTCACACATGAGGTATTTGTGTGTACAGACTCGGATCCTGGTGACTCACGGAGTGAGCTTCCTGCCGTACGTAGATGAAATAGTGGTCTTGGTGAATGGAGAGGTTTCTGAGGTTGGATCCTACAACAGCCTTCGTGCCAGCAGGGGAGCCTTTTCTGAATTTCTGGACACATATGCCAAAGATCAAAGAAAACAGACCCCTTCAGAGTCAAGTAAATACACATTTCTTCCCCTGCAATTTGAATGTGAGCATTTTGTGACACAAAACTAAACTGTGGCTTGAATGTGTTGATGAGTTACTACGTGATTAGGAAATGTAAATAGAGCTGCAGATTTGCTAACAACCAGGTGTGATGTGTGAACGTATTCACTCAGATCGTTACGAGGACGTCGCAGACGTGGAGCTCATACCCGAACGAGAGGAGACTCTGCCCGACTCTCCTCTGGAGGATACAGTTTCTGTTACACTGAAGAGAGAGAACAGCATCCGCCGCAGCCAGCGCCACGGCAGGTCAGAGCAAAGAAACAAATTGTTGGGCGACAGGAGACGAGTGAGGGTTAATGTGGAGGCAGTGGACTTCTTGTAGGTCACATGAGCAGATCTCATGTCCAAATAGTATCTCGCACAGTACTTGTCTTCATGCACATACAAAGTGCAAATGTCTTCGTTTTTGTTTCCTTATTTGACATTTTTATTTTCTCCAGTGTCAGACTAAGAAAAAATAGCTCCATTAGAAAATCAGTCAGTGATTTGAAGAAAGGCCAGAGGCTGATAGAGAAGGAAGCTATGGAAACAGGAAAGGTAATACAAGTTCTTTTTATTTTTTTCCATCAGCACAAATGATACAAAAATAGAACATTTTTCTTAGCCGGGTTTTCTCTCTTTTGTGTCCAGGTGAAGTTCTCAGTGTACCTGGAGTACCTGCGTGCCATGGGCTGGGGATATACCGTCATGGTCTTCCTGGTTTACTTCATCCAGAACGTTGCTTTCATCGGTCAGAATCTGTGGCTGAGTGACTGGACCAATGACGCCGTGGACTACTACAACAGGACGTACCCGAGCTGGAAGAGAGACACCCGGGTGGGAGTGTTTGGTGTTCTGGGAGTGGCTCAGGGTAACTGAACTGATTTTACTCATTACGCTTTACATTTATATAATTTAGCATCAAAGTTTACTTCCACTTAGTAAAAGTGACTAAAGGACTCCAGCACTATACATAACACAGACTTTCATTTTCTCAATTCATTCTTAGCAGGGAAGCCAATGAGCCTATTCCAAATCAATCCAATCCAATCCAAAATTCTCCTTCAATAGCTGCTTTGAAAGAGACATCCGCAAATAACAATTATTGTTACCACTCCATTTGAAACATTTTTCTCAAACAAGGGTAAAAAATGAAGACTTGCTTTTCTTGAGTGAGTGAGCAGTGAACTTGTAAAAAAGGGAACTCTGTGATATTTGAGCCAAGCATTTGCTGTATATCACTGTATATGTTTAAAACTCTGATCATTTTACATTTTGTGAATATTTCAGTGTTTAGATTCATATTTGAAAAAGCATCTTTGTGTATTATTTCACAAAAACTGGTTGATTTTTGGTTCAAGAAGAAACATACTATATTAACGGTATTTAAGGTCATACAGGTTTTGTTCCTAAAAAGCATTTTCTGGTCTGGCTTAACTCTTCATTTTGGTTAGATGAGGGAATTACCTTAATTGACTTTGTGAAAGGAAAAAGAAAGACCACCTGTGTTGCAAAACAACAAGATGTGTGAGTGATTAAATGTTTTTTCCATCAGCACAAATTATACAAAAATAGAACATTTTTCTTTATTTGTGAGTGATTAAATGTGACCCTCTTAACAAAATGCAATGATTTTATTTAAATATTTGATTGATTTTACCGCTGCCTTCTGCCAGGGAGTTGTTGGAATTATCACACTCTTGAAACAGAACATATTTGATGATATTCCCTTATCTTGTCCCCCCCACACTGAGAAAAGCGCTGTCCAAAAAGCTGCTGACGCATTCATGTTAAGTGATTCTTTTGATCGTGTTCTGTGGAACGGTGGACAAACTGAGTTCTACTTTGTGCGTGTTTTCTGGCAGGCCTCTTTGTGTTCATGGGAACACTTCTCCTGGCCAATGCTTCGGTTGATGCGTCACGCACCCTGCATTCAAGGCTACTGAACAACATACTTCGAGTTCCCATGGTATTCTTCGACACCACACCTATTGGAAGAGTGGTCAACCGCTTCGCAAAGGTAGAATTTATCATTTGACTGAACTAAAACTTCATTATTTTTTTTTCTTACCAGTGTAATGTCAGTAGGTCTGCATTGAGTCATCTCAGTTGAAGGCTGGATAACAATCCTCTGGACTGTGGCTGTTTTGCTACGCTAATTTGGCAATCAAAATGTATTGCCATGGCAACGCCGTGGCTCCTAATGAGGAAAAAAGTGGGGGCCATCCAGCCAGCTCATTTTCATCCTAAATGTGATTCTCCGGTTCCTTCAAATATGTGCTGGCGAAACGCCAATTCCACAGATGTTAATAAAAAACACCCGTTGATAATTAGATTTTCTCTTTCTTCTCTGGGTGCACCCTAATACCTTTTTATGACGCCCACGCCCATATCACATTAAAATCCCTGTTATAAGGCATTAAGAGTGGATGCTTTAAGTGTTGAATAGTACTTCCTAAGGTATAGGCACATACTGTATTATACATTTCAAATGTGGTATAAGTCACCATAAAAGTTTGTAACTTACCATGACTTATAACACAAACGTATTTGGTTGGATTGGTCAATTTTGAAATTTTATGATACTTGACCCATAAAAGGCTTCATGTTGTTTGTTTATAAATGCATGTGAGTCGTTAAGCTTTAAGCAGGTAATAAATCATTTTAGGTATGTTTGCACCGCATTATAAGTATTGCCATCATTGAAAGGGTTTTTCATCACTTGTTTTAAAGGACATTTTCACAGTGGATGAAGCCATTCCACAGTCCTTCCGCTCCTGGCTCCTGTGTCTGCTCGGCGTGTTGGGCACACTGTTTGTAATCTGTCTGGCTACTCCTTTCTTCACCATCGTCATTATTCCTCTGACCCTGCTCTATTACTTTGTACAGGTAAGCTGATAAACATGACAAGAGAAATTAGGTTAAAGAAGAAAAGACATATCTAAACATATCGATAGTTGTCAGACAATATTCTATTCACATTGATTTAGTTCAATGAAATTAGTCCATGCAAATGTATAGGAATGGATATTGTGCTTCTGTCGTTTAAAACTCTTTGGTAGATTGTGTCTTGCACAAATAAAGCATGCCAACATTCTTCTGGTAATTAGCACAGCCTTACGCTGTAAACACTGTGTTTAAATTAGGTATCCATCCATAAATGCAAAGCATTGCATTGGAAATGAAACCATCCAATGTTTTCTGTTGATTTCTTTCGCCCTCTACACACCCAGCGCTTCTACGTGGCAACTTCGAGGCAGTTGCGTCGGCTGGACTCAGTGTCTCGCTCTCCGATATACTCACACTTCAGTGAGACAGTGTCGGGTCTGTCGGTGATAAGAGCCTACGGACATCAAGAGAGGTTCCTTAAACACAATGAAACAATTATTGATGAAAACCTCAAGAGCCTCTACCCGTGGATCGTGTCAAACAGGTCAGACGCCAACAAACTCTGTCTCTGATTTCCACTCTAATCTCAAGACTCGCTCCTTCTTCTCTACCTGTATTGTACTACGTGTGTATCCTTTTATTTGGGTCTGGAACGATTTAATCTAAAATCAATACCTTATTGACGATAACCTCATGTTTGTGGATGTGTTTATTCGCCCCCCCCCCCCTGCAGGTGGCTGGCCATTCGTCTGGAGTTCCTTGGAAACCTGGTAGTGTTTTTCGCTGCTTTGTTCGCCGTCATTTCTAGAGATTCCCTGGACAGCGGCCTGGTTGGCCTGTCTATATCCTACGCCCTTAATGTCAGTGGCTCACACACTCTTTACACGCACTGCAGATGATGAACTGAATGTGGATTTTCTGGTGGTACAGTAATTCTAACCACGCAATGGGATCTATTTCCTTTGCAGGTGACCCAGACCCTCAACTGGCTGGTGAGAATGACATCAGAGCTGGAAAACAACATCGTCGCCGTGGAGAGAGTGAGCGAATACAGCGCGCTTGAGAACGAGGTCTGTTCTATTGAGAGCTTTTCATCTCTGGGTGGTGTTATTATGGAGCTGTGGTCAGGATTAGACAGAAGCCTGCACTGCTCCACCATTTTGCAACCATTGTGTGTCTTTGGCTGTACAGGCTAAGTGGGTGACTGACACTCGGCCTCCAGAGAAGTGGCCCGAGCAAGGAAGGCTACAGTTTGACAACTACAAGGTTCGCTACAGGCCCGGATTAGACCTGGTGCTCCATGGGGTTACCTGTGACATCAACAGCACGGAGAAGGTCTGTCTGTGTTTGACTGTGTACCCTTCATGTGTGCGTGTCTGTGTAACAAGCCTGTGGGATTTATTATAGGGTAAATGTTACGTTGAATTGCCCGTAGTTCAATAGAATTCCATCAGTATATTTTGAAATATTTCAAATATGTATTTAGAGCAATACCATAGTGTAATATTAAACAGCTGATTCTGTTTAGTTACCGTATGTACATAATGTTTATAATTTGCATCAAATGTCTAACTTCTGATTCAAAAAATGCAAAACGTTACAAATTTAGGATAATTAGGATAACAGTGTTAAATTTGAGACTGAAATCAGTTTCAGCAAAGACTAGTTACTAAAAAGAAGAGTTCATATCGCAGCCTCCTTATGATGAACAATATCGGAATTCATTTTGAGTACCTTCCCCTTTTGTGCCTTTCATCTTTCAAAAGGCAATGAAAGTTCTTTATTTCCTCTTCCCTGCTCTCTTGACTTTATTGGTTGTTTGAATCTTAAATTTCTCATCATTCACAGTGTTATTGTCTGCAGTGTGCAAACATGCTGCAGTGGCATGCATAGCCAACAACATAGAATAGTATACATATAGCCTCTGATGTGCCTGCAACAAGTCAGAGATAATACAACCCTGCAATAGTCATGCTCCCTCATAGGGGTTTTCATCCTGTATCTTAGTTCATTTCCCTCACTGCCATGTTTTCACTGATGAGCCTGTTTTATAAGAGAGATACAGTTCCGCTCTACAGTGGTTTTATAAGGGCCACCTGCCAAGCCTCAATTTACAGTACTGCCTTGAAAATCTGTTTTTATAGTTTTTATAAAACACTCTTCTTCCTGCAAAATCAGATGGTCAATGACTGCGTAGGGGTTTTAAAGCTAAAGTTTAGCCGTTGGGTGTTTGAGAGGTGCATTGGTACAGTGTGTTTTTATTTATATTTTGATCTGTATGGGGTTTAAAATGCAAAAACAGAGTTGTGCATCTTTTGTTTCTTTGTTTGTATTTTTTGAGGTCAACAATTATTTTCTGTATCCCCCTGCTTTCAGATTGGTATCGTCGGCCGCACTGGAGCCGGGAAATCGAGCCTGACCAACTGCCTATTTAGAATTATTGAAGCTGCTGAAGGTAGTATTCGGATTGACGATGTCGATATTTCTACAATTGGCCTGCATGACCTCAGAAACCGGCTCACAATCATCCCACAGGTATACACAACACACAACACAAACCTACAGGCAGCATTCAGTTTTAAATTGTACACTAAGCTATACAACCCTGTGGGCTCAGGATCCAGTGTTGTTCTCTGGGACCCTGAGGATGAACCTGGACCCATTTGACAAATTCAGCGATGAGCAGATATGGAGAGTGTTGGAGCTCTCCCATCTTAAAGATTATGCAGCTGGGCTGCAGGAAGGACTGCAACATGAAGTGGCAGAGGGGGGAGAAAACCTCAGGTGGGCCATGAAAATAAATATTTTTCTGTGTGCAAAGCATTTTACTTTTAGTTGGGTTATAAAAGTACACACACACAGGTAAACACAGAATCAACAAGAAAATCAAGGAAATATAAGACATGCTTTACAAGGAAATGAGTCATGGGCACGGAGCTGCGGCATCGCACGATCCCGCTTCAGACCCAGGGCCCGGTCCTGCGTTGCAGCTGGTCCGATGGTTTCTTTTATCCGCGGGTCAGAGGAGAATCCTCAGCATGTGGCTCTCTTTTCAGTGTTGGACAGAGGCAGCTGCTGTGTCTGGCGCGGGCGCTGCTGAGGAGGACACGCATCCTAATCCTGGATGAGGCGACAGCAGCTGTGGACCTGGAGACGGACGACCTCATTCAGAATACCATCCGCAAAGAGTTTTCCCACTGCACTGTCCTCACCATCGCCCACCGCCTGCACAGCATCATGGACAGCTCCAGGTCAGTTAGTGTCTCCTAATACACCTTGATGAGGTGCCACTACACGCTATAATAGCTATATTGGTTTCTTCCTCCACCTGAGTATAGTGTTGAAACCACATTTCTTTCTACACTGTATTAATGCAACATTTTCTCTCATGGGCTAACCCCACTCTGTTGTGTCTGACATATTATGGCAATAAACGTTTCCTGATCCTGATTAAAATGTGAATGTTCATTAGATAAAACCAGCTTTTATGATGACAGAATATTCCCATCTCAATGTTCTATTTCTCACTGAATAAACCTGTTGCTCCATTTACTACATTTGATTATTCCAAACATTCAAGACGTTTTGGCGATTTGAAAGTTCAGCTAAACAGTTCATTCTGAGCTTGAAAAGAGCAGTTAGTATACCAGATTTCCATGCTTTGTTTGTTTTGAAGCTTATGTTCAAACTCTCCATTATTCTAAGCACTTTTAGAACAAGGTTATGGTTTTGCAATGATTTTGAATACTTTTGGGATTTTTTTATTTGATTTAGTCCCAAACAATGGGCTAGTCTGACTCAGTATTTCATGTGACAGGTGTCCAGGCAGTTAGCGTTTCCTTTGTTATGACCAAAGCCCAACAGCCACACCTGTGAGGTCCAAGTCAGCTTTTGTGGGCACTTCTATTAAGAGTAAAATGTAAAATTCTGTGAGACTTTTAAGTCTTCATTGGCTTGGAGGTGGAACGTATGAATGGATTCATTCATTGTAACCTCACTGACGGTCTTGCCACGTCCTTGTTGTCATTACTAAGATATAGTGGTATTACTAAAAGAGCATTTATTGGAGCTGTCCTCGTAGCCTCTAAGCATCGTGTCGAGGATCCACACTAAACCCATTTCAATCTTTCTAACTTGGTCTTATATGCTTTTACTATTTGCTCCCTTGAGCAATAAATAAACTGAAGGGAAGCAGGAACAATTTTACCCTTTTTTGGCAACACGATTTTTACTGTACAATAAGGATTTCAACTACAAAATGCTTCTACCATTTTTTATCATTGACCTAATCCAAAAGGTTAATAGACAACATCAATAGTTTAAAATAACTAAGTTATTAGATACACATTTCTTTTGAAAAACCTAAAGAATAGCACGCTTTGTGAAGCCCATGTCTGTAATGCATTGAACACTAGTAGAATATGTTTTATAGTTAAGTATTCATACAAAACTATAAGGAAGATGAGGTATCATTTCTCACAGATGCTGGTCAAAACATTATTTTTTGTTATATCCCACGTTTATTATTGATGTAAAGTATTATGAATATTTGTGAGTGTATATTACTCAAACTTATTATCATTATAATGCATTATAAGTATGTTTATAATACATACAGTAGTCTATGTATGTCTGTATGCATGGACTTTATATGACAGTCCTTTTACTAACATCTGAAGAAATATCAGGTCCACAATGTGATGGGCACTAAAACGTGAACTCATGACTTCAGCAAAGCAAGAAGTGGAGGCACTTTCATCTGCAGCACTTTGATGGCAGATGCTGCCTCTGACTGCATTTCCCATTGGTGAACAAAGCTTTGAATAAATATGTATGTCCTCTGACCTTTTTCTGAAATATAGGTTATGTGTAAAGAACCCCTAAGTGGTTTTTCATTCAGTCATCAAATTCGCCTTTTACTTTCACCGCAGGTCACCAGAAGAATAGAGCTCATCCATCCATTTTATTTTATTAAAACATCAGTTTTAATCCAGAGCATGTGCATCATGCCTTTAAAAAATGGCGGGGACAATTCCTAGGCAGTATTTCGATCTCTTGCAGGGCTGACCCACGTGGAAAAACATCTACATCCAAATCTGACTATAATTCTTACCTGAAAGAAAAAACGATATCATCTTATACCTTTTGTTAATCACCCGCACAAATGGCCACACATTCATTTCCTTTCAATTTGAGCCGGGGGGGTTAACTGCTGTCAAATGTCCTTCTCTAGCAGCCATTATTTGCTCGATGGATCACACTTTCTCACTTTGTACTCTCTCTCCACAGGGTGATGGTGCTTGATGCTGGTAGAATAGTGGAATTTGATTCTCCAAGCAACCTGCTCCAAAAACGTGGCCATTTCTATGCAATGGCAAAGGATGCTGGGATTAACCAAGAAGACAACACGGTTTTCTGATTCTGCATTTTTTTTATTCCATGAATTGCTCTTGTTGCTTAATTTAAAAACCTGGAACGGGCATTACTATTTACTAATATTGTATCTGTATTAAAAAAAAGAAATCATATCCTGTATGTAAATAATTGTTAAGATAAACAATAAAATCCCTTTTTCAAATAGTTTTTAACCGTTTTTTGATATAAACAAAATATAAACAACTAAATCTGTAGTTTAAACTCAGTGTCATATTGAACACTGGGTTAGCTATGGGTTACATATGTCTGTACATTTTGGGAAATGCCCCTATTGCAATCATGTCAAAGTCAGATAAGAGGATGGTTACGTCAACCATTCTCCTTTACTAAATCCAAACGTCATCATAGGTTGGGAGGGACAATATGTTGAACTTCCTCTCTGGGGAATGTGCTGCAGTGTATTAGTTATTATGGTCAGATAAGAACTGACTTCAAAATAAAAGCCACGGTCCAGTAAACATCAAACATCTCACATTCATTTATGAATTTTACGAACTAGTCTTTGTATCATAGACTAATAACTCGTACTAATAAACAAACACTCAATAATAACTCCCGTATGCCAACTGCTGTTCAAGGAAGAATGTAATTCCAACTGTGTGAAAGCATGTGTACACAGACCATTTAAAAATGACAACAAACTTTGATGTTTAGAGAAGTGACTTGTGGCCTTTGGGTTTGATGGCACCCAAGAAAAACGGACATTCCAGTACCTGTAATATCAAGTACTCGCACTGCAGAACAGCATGCAGCATAAGCTGGCATTTGCTGTGTTGAAATGTGGTCGTCTTTAGTTGCACCTTCTGTGCAGCACCATGTTGTGCAAAATAGGTGGTAGAAGGGCAATTTCAATCCAAATGTCTCCATTAATGAAAATGCGCACTGTAGCAGTCTTGTCGTCCTTTTTGCTCTGTGCCTTTTTATTCTTCCTTCAAAGGTTATGTCAACTTTTACTTCTACTTAAGTACTTTTTTCATGCACGTTGATTGAACATCTGCAGGAAATATCCAGACATTGTCTCTTCTGAAACACTGCTTGTAAGAGAAGAGGATCCGTTCCCTTAACTTTTTCTTTTTCACAATCACACACACAAGCACACAAACTTGCATGTCAAAACATGCTCCAATGACTTGAGAGATTGAAAAGGAGGAAGGACATGAGGACGGGAGGGAGTGAGGGAGGGAGGGAAGGAAGGAGAGAGAGAAAGGCTGAGCCCCTAAGAGGAGAAGTGAGTATATTACAGTTGTCTTTTGTTGTGAAGAGAGCAGCTGGGCTTCACCCTGGATTTTATTCCTTTTTAAAAGGTAAGTCAACACGTTATTTATCTAAAAGACTCTCATATATAAACTGAACAATATATATGTATATATACATATATATGTATATATATATATATATATATTTCTTTTCGACTGGCTATATTGGCAGCGTAACAAGTTGTACAAGGCGGGCTCTGATTTTAATTTCAATGAGATCTCTACAATTATTGTTTGACAGATTAATTTAATTGCCAGCCATGCACTCAGCGTTCTGTGCTCTCAAAAAACACCATTCTCCTTTTACTGTCATTTTGCTAATATATTCACATGGTCAATTTGAGCTGAGAGCTGAAAATGCAACAGGTTTTTCAGTGAATGACTTCATGAAGCTTCATCAAATATGCACGTGTCTGTTATTGCTGAATGAATCATTTCATGTCAGTGAACAATTCCTAGATGTGTTTGTGTGAATACAGGCTTACATTATATTTAGGTGAAAAAGCAATGTTTGAAAACCCCAATATTTTTATGTATAGACATACTGTAAATGCTATCAACCTTCTATTTATTATAATGAACTAAATTAGCAAGAAGGAATTA
Source organism: Pungitius pungitius (assembly GCF_949316345.1). Lineage (NCBI taxonomy): Eukaryota > Metazoa > Chordata > Actinopteri > Perciformes > Gasterosteidae > Pungitius > Pungitius pungitius. Next base: position 8,986,474 of record NC_084912.1, on the reverse strand, counting down.
GTGCACATTTCAGAAATTATGTTCCTCACAAAATGCAGAATTGTTAATTGCGAGATTCATCCTCTCATTTTCTACTCTCAGAGATAATAATTGAGAGATCACTTAAGATTATCCCAGTGTGATGAGATCACGGGTAAGCAGTGGCCCCTCCACATATCTTCTTCTGGCTGGTTGTTCTACTAAATTCTGTATAGGAAGCACTCATTTAAGAGCAGACTAATTTACACCAAAAGCATCAGACCTAAGGAATTGTTGCTGGTGTCAGCATTTTTGTAAATCAATCATTTAAGCTTTCGTTTCATTTTTATATTCATTGTTATCATAAAGAATCCCAAACATTCATGTGTGCGTTTATATTTCTCTAAAACATTCCTCCCATTTGTCAACCAGCTGCCGCACCATGAACCTTTCGGAGCAGATTTCCTCTCTCTTCAGCTGTAATGTCAACCCAAGTGAGAAGCCACAGCTTGAGATAAGTGTCTTCAAAAGGGAGCCCCTAAATATAGCTGTCCCCATGACCATTTTCTACAGCATCATTTTCTTCTTTGGAGTATGAACTGTCAATTTACTGGATACACTTCACACTGTGGCAATATTACCTTCCAAATTACATCACTGGTATATTGAAATAGAACAAAGCTAAATGGCAGTCACACAATGTTAGCCACTCAAATGCTGAGAGAAACAACGTAGACTTTTTCATTCTTACAAATTGCTGCCACTTTATGCTCTACAGGTCACACTCAATAGTGTGAGCTTGCTGACCCTCCTCATGGATGCTCAAATGAGAGTCAGTGCCATTCGTTTCTACCTCATCAGCCTGGTCATATCAGGTAAGCCCTCCCACCTAATTCAAAGAGGATAGAAATGATCAGCCTAAAAGTAATTGTGGAAGATGGATTGTGTATATTAGCTTTAATATTGTTAGAAATGTATGAAGGTGTATTGAATATACCAAAGGCATCATTTCACTATGCCTTCTTGTTATGTGTGACACAATCAACATTTGGGCTCATCAGTCACTTTCTTACTTGCCATGCACTTCATAAAAAATCAGGACAAACACATCATGTTTAAAATTAAAATAATTCACTACAAGTTCTAATGTTTTCATATGTACAATTATTTCCAATGGAATTAAGTGTACAATAGACGTTTTATTGTTATTTTTTTAATGTCTATTAACAACTGTTGATTTTATACAAACTTCCTAAATTTTCTCTTTTTTTTTCTTTAACTTTAGACATTTTGCAGCTGTTGACCCTCCCGGTAACTTTGTATCGATACTATTGGGAGAGCTACCCATGGCGTCTGGGCCGCACAGTGTGCAAAGTCTACTTCATGGTGCGTCAAGTGTACTGTGCCACCACAAGCTGGGTTATCATGACCTTCACCACTGAGCGCTATGCAGCCATTTGCCACACAATGTGGTCCGTCTCCAGCCTGAAGGTACGTTTTTGCATAAAAACATGAAATGCTAATAAGCTTAGAGATGGATTCTAATGACATTTCCCCCCATTTTTCCAGCTCTGATATAATTTGGAATAATATTCCTGTCGGGGTCTTTCCCAAAATGCATATGACACATGTTCCTTGTTCATTCTAAAGGTATTGAACAAGGATAAACTGCAGGATATGGTGCAAATTAAAGCCCTTATCTAACTACAGATCATTCTCAGAGTTATTTAACCTCTTCTATTTTTGTATGTTCTGTTCCCACAGAAGTTTCGTCTGCCGTGCCTCCTCTCGGTCTGGGTCATTTCTCTGGTCTCGGCTGTGCCCTTTGCTCTGGTCTATGACCAGGCTCTTGCCTGCATCCTGGACTACACTGCCGCTACACGAGCAGACGCCTTCCATGTGTCCACCATGTGTGAGATGACAGAGCCGGATCCCGCACACATTTACAAAGCTGCTTTGCTCGTCAGAGCGGGAATCTTCTTTCTGGTAAGATAAGTGCTGTTCGAGAGGCTTTATATAATCATCTGCATAACACCAAGGCACTCAACATGGCTCTCCGACAGGTCCCACTGGTCTCCATCTGTATTCTCTATCTGCTCATCCTGCTCTACCTGATGCAGAATGGACGTCAAAGGAGAAATATGGGTCTAACGAGGCTGGATCCTGAAGGAAGACGAGATATTCAGTGCCATCAGAATGGAAAGCTACTTTTGAATGAAAGGAGAGCTCTTAAACTGATGGGTGAGCCTGGGGAAAGTACACATTCTGTTTAAGTCTTGAGGTTGTGACATAGCAAATCTCCCAAGTGCTGTGACATATCTTACCTATAATCTATCATTGTATCCATAGTCGGATAAAGACGGTTTAAAGGTCTTAGTGTCCAGTGACTAAAAATTGGAACACCCAATTTCCTGTGCCTTTGCAAAACGGTGATGATGGACCCTTTGTTACTTCTTTCACTCTGGGCTGCAAACCAGACAATAAATAAATTGCACAGAAATCATCATTAGTTTCAGTAATTTTAGGTTAACACATATTTGCGAGCAAAAAAACAACTCTTTGTCTGCATATGATTCATTGTTCATCATGGTCTAAAATTTATTTGGTGGCGCATGGAGTAGTGTGATGTGCTGGGAGCTGCAAGGTTGGTGGTTCAAATCCCAGGTGCCCCATGTGCCATGTCAAAGTGTCCCTGAGCAAGACACCCAACCCCAAATGGCTCCTCAGGCAAACTGTAACACATGGGTTATAATGCAATGTAAGTTGCTTTGGATAAAAAGGTCAGCTGAATGACATGTCATGTATTGTAGTTTATGGCTATGTTTTTTTTGTCAACTTTTCATGTCTACTGAGAGTATGGCCTCTGTGGGCTGTTGCATGGCATACTTAGTTAACTTGCTTCACGATATAATGTCCAGATCTGTCCACATTTTGATGCCCTTCATTAAGGTAAATTATGCTAATAATTGCTTATTTATGCAATTGATATAAAGGTCCCTAAACCTGAGCGAAAGCGATTAACATCTTCTCCTTTCTATCTTCCAGGTGCGGTCTTGGTGGCCTTTTTCGTCTGCAACTTTCCGGACATTGCCTCGTCGCTGATGCAGGTTTACGTGGTGGTGTGGTCCGACACGGTCCTTTCGGTCTACACAATCCTGAAATCGTACTTGTCTCTTCCACTGTGGTATATCAACGGGGCTCTGGACCCGCTGCTGTTCTGTATTTCCTCCCACACATTTCGCAGGGCCTGCTGTAGAACTCTGGGCAGGATCAGGTCTCACTGCTACTGGAGATTTGGAAGCATGTCTTGGCTGCGTCAGAGAACATCTAGTGAAGAAGCAAGCTCGACGGCCATTAAAAAGAATTCTGGTAAATGCTTTCGCAAGAATATGGCCAAAAAGAGAAACACAATCTCTGACCACACCAATCATAAAATTGGTAATAGCCATGAAAGCCCCTTTCAAGAAGAGCAGCAACAACCAAACTGAATTGTTATCTCTTGTTGCCCCTCATGCAGCAGTTGTTGCTGTATTATTGATATATATATATATATATATATCGCTGTGCATCCAGCTCCACCAGTACAGTACCTTTTGGGAAAATGTAATTTGGTTTTAACAAAAATATTTTCACCTTGGAATAAAAACGGAAATGATTGTTTTTCACTGTAAGTCCCTGTCACTGTAAGAATATCTCAGAATGTAGTTGTAAGCTGTAATTTTTCTGTTTCTGTTTATTTCTTGCCAGAAATGAGGTTAGGGTTAAGTAAGTGTGGTGCTTAAAAGCTTAAATCATTGTGATTGATGTGAAGACATTCAATGTCATGTATTTCAAGTGTGATATGACTCACTCAAATTACTGGGTAAAATATGCTAGTGTTTATTTCTATGTTGAGTTTGAAGTATTAAGTATATTGTTCAAGAGTTTGAAAATGTTAGATGCTACAGTAATGTCAATATTGCAAAGTGCCATTGCCAGAAAAAATACAAATGATGAAACTTCGTCACCTCTGAGTTAGACAAAAAGCAATTGATGCTGGCCACGTTTAAAGTGTAATGAAAATGTATCAGTCTACTAATTTTCTGTAGACAGTAAACCTTTCTCCTCACTTGACAATGTAGTTCATCGAACTAAAAATACATTTTTCGAAAAGTGTAGGATAGACCTGAGGATGAATGACTGTGTTTTATAAGAAATTAATTTACACTCACATTCTGAGAAGCTCATTGTTGACATAAGGGTTAAGAGGTCGAATGAGCACTTGAAAGGGATCACTAACCGTCCCACAAAGAATCATCACTCAACTCTGCAGTGACATATGTGAATTGTCATTGGCTGTGAATTGTCATTTGGTTTTGCCATTGTCGGTATACTTGAATCTCTCAACAAATAAAACAAATTGCTCTATTTCTGCTGAACTTACAACCGTTCCCTAAAACACTTAATTTAAATAAATTGGCGGAATGTTACATTCATTGCTCAAGGTTCAATTTGATGATGCTTTAAACCCCTTGTCCACAGTTTAGAATCATATTTTTACATGTATTAAACAACTAAAGGCAGTAGTTGCTTTGCAGAATGTGATTATTGATACATAGTATAAGTCAAAAAGATAATATATTAACAAGTCGTTTGTGGATCTTAGATAAAAAAGCAGACAAAGACACATTGATGAATCCGAGAGGGTGGGGGGGCAAGTGAACAGCAATCATCTAACATCGACCTTAGCATCGATGTCTTAAGATGTCAAAAGAAAGTAAACTTCCCATGCCATGTCAGAGAAGAAGCCTCCTGAATGGAATCATTAGACATGTATTGATTGTGCACACCCCAGGACAGAAGAACTCTGCAGGAGGTAGAAAACTCACAGAACATCCTCCAACTATTGAGCATCAAATACATCTGGTGAAGTCTGCATACTGCCCAGAGAATACTGAAAGACCCACTTGCAGCAGTAAGTCAAGTTCACAACCGTAGCTATTCATGTTGCAGTTGTAGTAGGTAGGCCTACATAGGGTCAGCGACACTGTCAGTGGAAGAAAAGAACCTGGATAAAGGCACTGAATGTGAACGTAGCATAAGTGATGCTGAAGTATCTGCTGCCATAACACCAGACTACAGAGCTTCTTATTTCCTCAAGCTGTAGAATTCCCCAGTTTTATTTAGTTAATTATTGTGTAGCGTGAAGGGACAACTGCAAATATTTTGTTGCACAACCCTGTAAAACGACACTAAATTAACCACGACGAAAGGCGTAGCCCGTGTCACTTCATTATCAGTTGAGCGGTTTTGACGTAAGTATATATCAGCCAATCACTACGCGGTGGGCGGGACTAAAGATGAGACAGCGGAAGATTCAAAACGAAAATGGCGGCTGGAAATGATGTCCACAACAATCACAAACTGAGCAGAAGGTATACTTTTTTCGGGTAACATATCCATTAATTAACCGACACGTGAACTACTATATGAAGAGTAATTTTTTGGAATCATTACCGCTAGTGTTAATGCCACATATTTCTTGTGAAGTAACGTTATTCAAGTGATAACGCTAACGTTAGTATCACACTAGTGAGCGTTAGCCATTTTAGATATTTAAACGCTAGCTAACATAGAAACCACTCGGTGTGCTAGTAGTAACTTACGTTAAAACTATAATATGCGTATCTCATTAAGTCTCTAGTTCAGTATCGGTTTTTTTGTCCTTTACAGTGGAACAAAATGCAGTGTGTTTACCAGCCAGGAAAAGCCGAACATGAGCCAGCCTGTGATCTTCAACCCAGACTTCTTCGTGGAGAGGCTGAGACACGAGCATCCACATGCATTTGTCGATTTGGTGCTTAGCAACATTACTCGTCTCATAGACCTTCCAGGGGACGAGTTTGCTCAGCTCACCGGCGAGTCGGAGGCGAAGGTGCCCTCCGCCACTGGCTTTCTGCGCTCCCTCAACTTCCTTAATAAACGTAAAGGTGAGGCTGACCTAAAACAACGAGCTCATAGTCTTTGTCGTGTCATTCTGATGCATGAGGACGTTTAACAAAATGACTGCTGTTCAACAGATAACTCACACTATTTGATTCAGACCAGCAATTTATCTCTCACCTGGGTTGAACTCCGTATTACATAAAAATATATATATTTAATTATCATGACACACCTGAAGCATTTAGGATCTAGCATTTAGGAACAGCACATTTTTTACGATTTCAAAGCAGGAACAGGGTAAGGTTTGGATATATGTTTGAAAGGTGATTTAAGTAAGTTTACTGTTCCAAATCCATAAATCAATTTATTTTTCAGCTCTAATACAAAGTGTATTAATTGATAATGTAAGCAATTGTTAGTTTCTGTTTGTAAGAGGGTGCAGCGTGTGATGGATGGGGAAGGTTGTAGGGAGCTAATGAATCTAATGGCATGGTTGGGGAACAATTTTACATGTAAAGTATAAAAATGTACCCTACTATTTTCTATCTTTCAGACAAAGGAGTGGTTTTCGGTGCACCATTAACTGAAGAAGGAATAGCACAGATCTATCAGCTCATTGAATATCTGAGTAAAAGTGAGTATCACTTAAAAAGCAGAATTTCAACCATCAGATCAGAGAAACAGACAGACCGATCTGTACCCTTGATTGTATTTGTTGAGACAAACACAGTCATTTCCTGATTAGTTCATGTCTTTATACACCTGGTTTAATTACAATTAACTCTAATATTGTATTTGTTAGGCATTCCTAACTCTGACTCAGTTGGAAAGCAGTGAATTATCACGTGGTCGTAGAAAGCTATGATGTAATTCAATGAAAATAGCCACCAGCAGCAAATGCTTGGGTCAATAATTCATCTGAAAGCTCTTTGCTCCAGCTGTCTCCTTCATTCACTCTGACCCTCTCATCACTTTCTTTCTTTGTCTCCCTATGTCTCCTTTCCTTTGGGTCTATCTTCCTACACACCACATGTCTTTCTCTCCCCATCTCTCTCCCACCTCTCAGACCTCCATGTGGAGGGCCTGTTCCGTGTGCCGGGCCACAGCCTAAGGCAGGCGGCCCTGAGGGAGATGCTGAATGCCGGGGCGGAGATAGATCTAGAGACAGGGGACTTCCACCCCAATGATGCGGCCACATTGCTCAAAGCGTATCTGGGAGAGCTGCCGGAGCCTCTGCTCACGCACAGACACTATCATGCCCACCTGAAGATTGGAGGTGTGGGTTGACGAAACACAGATCCATGTGACGGCTCAATATCCAGATTTAATGTATAAAAAAGAAGAAATGTAGTGCAGATTTTGCCCTTTTGTAACAATTCTCTTATGTGCTGTGGCCAGAGCTGACTCGCTTCGATGAAAGAGGGGACAAGACAAATGTGCCCGACAAGGAACACCAGATTGAAGCGTTTCAGCTGCTTTTCATGCTGCTCCCACCGGCCAACCGCAGCCTGTTGAAACTGCTGCTGGACCTGCTGTACCACACTGCCCGAAATCAGCACATCAACAAGATGTCTGCCATCAATCTAGCCACAATGTTTGCTCCACACATCCTCTGGCCCAAAAATGTAAGGGCCTTAATATAAATGTAATCACCTGTTACAAATGCCCCCTCTATCCTGGCGGTGGCAAACACAAACCCATAACGGCTCTTCATGAGCAAGTGGGCACCATAAATTAATGTTGCCATTTGTTTAAAAGTGTTTTCAATAGTTGATGGACTAGAAATTTAATGTATGGATTTTGGTCAAATAAACTATGAATGTAATTAGTTTGTCATGGTTTCTTTTGTTCCTTTTCTGTGGCAGGTGATGGCTTGTGATCTGCAAGGAGACATCGAGCGGCTGAACAATGGCATAGCGTTCCTCATCAGGCACTCACAGAAACTGTTCAAGGTAAGCATTTTTGCAAACTATTTCTCTGGATTTCTCTCTCATTGCGCTTCCTTGTCTGATGAAAATAGCTTGTGGGATTTTATGAGTTTAGGTGGTCGGTTTTATATTTTCTGAGCTAAACTTAATTTCATATAAAGAAAAACACATGGTACTCTTATTTGGATATCATTTGAAAGGTAAATAAAAAACATTAAAAAGGACCTTTTTGAAAAGGTAGTGATGTTTACCCTGTGCTTTTAAATTGGTTGCCTGGGTTACATTGAATGTAAGCAGGGTAATGGGGAAGAATATTCCATTAACATGTGAAAGAAATGATAATAAAAGCAAATCTTTTTCCAGTGCCTGTAATAAGAAGCCCTTTCCGAGTCCAACGATTAGTTTGGTTTCCATAATGTACACTCTTCTTCCCAGTGAAAGCTCTAATATACCATTGTTTATAATTCGGTTCATGACTCAATACCAATCACATAAATCTATGGTACACTAGATCAATTCTTCACAATGATCTTTCATCAGAGGATCTAATTGACAATTTTACTTCCATTAAAGGCACCTACATACATCAAAGAATATGCCCGCTTGTACTTCACAGGATCAAAAACTCTTCAATCGAAGGTGAGTGTTTTTGTTCTTTTGTCATTTAGTCAATTCTTCTTTTCCTAACTTAGTTAATCTTAATAAAAGTGTCAAAGCTGTAATAAATTAATTTTTAAAAGATATTTTAAAAGCATCATCAGGATGTGTTTTCTCTTGCCTCCTGACTTTGAATCCATTAACCTCCGTGTCTGGTTAATTTTAGATTTCTGTCTGAAGGCAGTTCTTCAAAAGATTCTTATCTGCTACTTGGCTCAGATTTGGATGATTTTCAAATGATTTGATCATGGTGTGATCATCTGAGTAACATACTGGTATTCAGCATCGAAGGCGATGGATGTATGTATGTATGTATAGATATACAATGTATATACAGACCAGCCGACGCACACATTTTCGCGCGTGCGTGCGTACACATACATACATGGTCCGGTGGTTAAAACTCCACTGCACTGTACAGAGCCCAGAGGAGAATTGTAAACGCCTTAAACTGCAAAGAGATGGATGGCGCGTTTATTTACGGTAGTAATCAAGAAGGTAACCTTCAACCTTACATCACTTCTGTTGTGAAAATAAAATGAACTTGACCTTCAAGAGGCAGTGAGGTGCCCCCTAATATAACGAGAAGGGAAACTGTGTGTAAAATTTGTACAGTGTGTGACTCGCATCTATTGAAAGGCATTTTGGGTTGCAGTGAGATAACAATATTTGAATCACTGGTCACCTGTTTGGTTTGACCCTTCTAGGATGACCTGGTACTCTGTTCTGGGACTGAAAGTGGGCTCATATCTGCTGACCCAGCTGCCTCCCCTTCTCCTTCCATAAGAACAATCAGAAGTGGAGTCAGGAACACCTCCACCAGCAGCTCATGTGAGACCCAAAGTTACACTGAATCGGCCCTTAAAGAACTGTACCAGCAGGTTAACAACATGCCTGAATCCGCCAAAAAGAAGAAGCTCATCAGACAGGTACAGTACCCATTTTAAGGAGAAAGAACACAGACAACTATTTGCAGCACCTAAATGGTTTTTTTGTGTGTGTGTAGTTTGATAAGCAGCCTTTGCTGACCCCTTCGTCTGACTCACGGACGCCACTCAGCAGGAAACACTGGCGTTCACGCTCTTTGGGTGGAATTATCAAGGTTTGTTGGCAGTATTGTGTACAGCGATGTGCCGTCACTTTTCGGCCTCATTCTGTTCTGTTCAGATTCATAATGGTGAGCTTGCACGGACAAAGCCAGTCAATTACAGTTTATAGTTCATTTATTATTGGTGCTGCTAATTGTATTTTGCATAAAACACTCAAACTCCTACAATTCTACCAGTACATTACAGTGCATTTACGTGGAAAATATCATAATGGATAGCGCTGTACTTTGTGGATATCTCCCAGCAAACTTCTTTTGTTCATCAAAACAGAGGAAGGTGATGGGAAGCCAACTGTTAGCAGAGAAAGAAAATGGTCCTCGGAGTCCTCTGGCCGGCGGCCCATCGGTGGCCACGCAAGAGAAATCAGCAGCTGTGTAGGAGTGAGTACTCCATCGATCCACCAACCAAGATCAATCAACACGTCTTAGATCAATAAAGTGCACCGTGTAACACAGTCCCAGAGGCCGAAACTATTCCCCAGGGATGATGACCATGGGCAAGCCTGTGGATATGCCTATGAGTAGAAGTCACCTTGAATTAATCCAAAACCAGTCTAACTATCACATTTACATATTTGGGACAGCAAAGTTCCCTCCTAAAAGTGTCCTCCCAGTGACGGGTAGTTTTCGTGGTGCCGCTGAAGGAGTGTTCTGGTACTTCCAGCCATCGGGCTGAAAAGTCTGGCTTCACTTTGACTCAACCCCGCTTACATTGTTAATGATTGTTATTCTTTTCTCTTTTTTTCTCCCTTTTCTCTTTTCATCTGGTTCAGGATTCTCTTAAAGAATGCGCACTTCCCAACTAACAAAACACCGAGTGTTGTGTTTGGGGAATGAAAGGATCTGAGGCGCCGACGCAAACCAAAAAAATGAAAGCAAAGTCGTTGAAGTTTATGTCTTAAAAATGAGTAAGAAACCAAATCACGTTTGACTTAAGCTATGCAAAAGGGGTTAAATAGACAATAGTGAGAATTTTGCCTCGGCATTCATCTTAAAATCCTTATTCCTTGTTCTTTCACAATGTTCAGCGGGGTGCGAGTGAGATGCATTTACTCAAGTGAATTTGCGGCTATTTAGCTGAAACCATTGCGTGAAAGATTTAATTTGCAAATGTATTTATTTTTGTATTGGTCATCCAGGTTTTTCAAGTCCCTAAATCCAGTGCATCAGATGTATTGAGTGTGAAGTGCAGGCTTTTCTTTTTAAATGTTACAATTTTTTTAAGTTATAGTAGCTTTAGTTGGACTCACATTTCATGCAGAGGGGTCCAGACTTTAACTTTGAATCCGCTATGTGCCTTTAATTGAATATATCTTGCCTTTCTTTATAACAAAACATTGTATTCTCCTCTTTAAATTCCAAATAACCTTTAATGTGTGCTAAAATTTGGGTAAATGATTCATTAAAATATTGGTAAATTAAGGTAGAGAATTAAGGTTGGGAGGAACACAGTTAAAAGCCAAAGGACATTCTTGTGTAGATTATATGATTCATATCAATAGTTTTCGCTTTCTTCCTAACAGCACACACTGTTATACTAAAGAATACTGTGATACCTAAAAACTACTGCTATTTTAAATATCTTGTTTTTATTGTTTGATATGCATTTGTATTTTTTATAATTATTCAACTTTTTAGTGCAAGTAAATGTAAACATTTTTAATATTTTTTCTTTCATTTTTCATTTTCAAAGGTTAATGAAGAGGAATGAGTTTTTTCCCTTCTCTTGTGGTTTTATAACAAGGTGCTTTCTGGGCGAGTTTAAGCCACTTAAAAGCCTTAAAAGTCTTAAAATATCGGCCTCCCCGGTCGATTGTTGCTCACTTCGCCTGTTACAAGCTGTTCCAGCTCCACTATACTGTGACGCTACTGAGAATCTATGCAACTCACTGCTATTAAAAGAAATCAAGCTGACATTCGTAGCGAGTCCTTTCATTTGAAATTAACACGTGGGATGGATGAATTATGAACTTTCTGGCCTTTTTCCACTTTTTCTTTCGTGAGGATAGATGAATATCTGATGTGAGTCTTGTGGTGCTGTTGTACTTTGGGACCACAAGGTGCTGCTGTTTAGCTGCATATGATTCGTCTGCCTGATCTGAACAAAATAAAGAATTATAGACAACACCCATATGAGAGAAATCTGCTGATCAACTACTCTTTGTTTTATTTAACACCATAAATATATTTATAAGTAAACTATCAATATTTAAATGATCAAACTAACCAAACCAAAGTAAACATCTTAAAACCTGAGGTCACTGAAGGAATACATTAAAACATCTTTGCTGTCTGCAGTCAGTGATCGGCCGGAATTAAAGGTGTTTTAACAGAGGTGGAGGTGAATAGTAACTGAATAGGCTGCTCTCCAATAGGAGGAATGTCTCTGTCATTATGGTGTCCATGTCAATGCATGTTTGGTATTGTAAGTATATGTTGTAAACATCTGGGGAAATGGGTCTGCTTTTTCTCGCGTTCTGTAAATATACATCAGACAGCTTCCACAATAGGAATGGTATTGTTTTACATGCAGGTTTCTTTTTTTAATTCAGCATTCCTACTCCTGAAGTGAGCCCGATGACTGTAAAATGATTCAGACGTACTGCAATCAACTCAACATCATCTGCTGTGCGCACACAAACCCACAAGCATATATGGTGAGGGGGTGTGATTTGGCTTTAAATGTACGCACTAAAATGACCTTCATAGGAATCTTAATTCGGCCTAGAACCACAGAGAGATACCACACAGAAAGGGGACAAAAATTCAAGGTAGAAATATTTTTGTAGACTTCAGCATTTTTCTTTTCTCAACAATGGACAGCGTGACAATCATTCTTTCCTTTTCTCTGCCGAGTTGGAAATAGACACAACTACTATTTGAAGCATGCAGTGGCATTTTCTTGATGCTAAATTTGGTTCCTTTCTGTTCTGAGCACTTCTCAGTTTTCTGACAATCTGACAAATGCTTTCCCCCTTCTGAGACTACGGAGAAGCAGCCTGCTTCGTCTGTACAAGTGTTTGGTTACAAGCTACAAGCTGTAGGATGATATTAAATGAGCCCCACACTCCGTCTCTACCTCTCTCCATTAAGTGCACCTCTTTCCTCACCGGAGTCATTTGTTGGAGAGCGCTTCGGCTTTGGCAAACCCTCCTTTCCCAAACTAATAATCGTAAATTGCTGCCATGTTCTTCGACAGGCTTTGAGAGCCGCCGAACAATTCCTGTTGTGCGTTTTGTGTAGATTCCTATCACGACTCTACGAGGGAGGGAGGGATGTTAACATCCACCCCCCATTACCCTTAAACACTACTCTCTCCTCTTCAATTAGCTGTTCATAGAAAGAAGATCAACACTGTGTTGTGCAGGTGTACACACACACACACACACACACACACACACACACACACACGTGTACAGACATTCACGGCTCAGCATATGTGTGCGATTCCACTTGGGCGAGCAACAAATAAGACGTATGGACCCCAACTCAAATGTTTGGACGGCATCTTTTCGCCTGATTGCCTTTGTGCCCTTTTTACTTAAAGTTAACGGTAGCTGAGGAATTTGTTACTTTTTGTTTAGTTTTATCGAAGCACCCAACGTTTAGTTAGTTTGTGTTTTGAACAGTTAATTAATGAATATTTGTATTTCCTTCTGAAATCCTTAATTAGTCTTTGTAAATCAATAAATGAGCAGTTCAACAAGTTCATCTTATGATTAGTATGTGGCTACACTGCTGCTTTTTGTTTGTAACTTTACCTTATTTGAAGGTGTGACTATTTGCTTAATCGTGCTGTGAGCTGTGAACATGCTTTTTGGCTCAAACCCATAAAAACAACGAGAAGCGTGTTTCCTGCCCACATCCAGAACACTGGTTTGCGATTCCACAAACTGAATCATTCTTACATTGCTTTTTGGAAAAAGTTTCCCGAAAGCTACAATTACACCGTCAACAGCCGCTGTGCTCTAATACGTCCACGTTTTTAATTAAATATCAACCGTACAGAAATTCTATTAAGATTTCTTAAGTCGTTGAGGAGTGGCGAACGTGCCAGGTAGCGCCTCCGTTGCTGTTTGTTTGCCTTCTCGACAGATCATAAATACTGTATCTGTTAATGCGTTTGTGCGTATGTCTGTGTGTCTTTTTGCTTTTTCATCCAGTTCCCTGCTGCAGCTCCAGTGTGCGTGCGCTTGATCTACATGTTAAAACCCACATTTACAGATTTCTTTTACTCCAGATTTTTTTTGCCTCCAAGGACTGAAGGTGTTGATTCGTCTCTCTCCCAGTGGAGTTTGCTTCGCTACATGTATACACACACACACACACACAGCGCCTCCCTTTGGGCAGGGGTTATGCAGTGTCATGCAGGTTAGGTCTCTTTTCGAAGGGGTTTGCCTGCAGGCAAAGCAGAGAGAAAATGAGTGGTGAGTGAAACAGAAAAGGGATAACCAAAGGTACTTGTATTGTGAGTCGAATCAAGGGAACGAAAAAGGGGGATCTAGAGAATAAGAGGGAGTTCAGGCAGGGTTCTGTGGGGGGGCTTGCAGGGGGGGGGGGGGGGGGGGGGTATGAAAGGAGGGGTAGGGGTGGAGTCGGGAGGCTCTGCTATTTGTAGATCCGTGTGATGGATGACTGGTGTGTGTGTGTGTATGTAAGAGAGAGAGAGAGAGAGACTGTTTTTTTCTCTTTCTGCTCTTTCCCTATTCCCTCTCTCTTCAGGCGAGCAGAGCAGAGCAGGACTGAGTGAGAGGAGGACAGAGGACGCAGACGCGTGTGCAGACCACAGCGCAGCAACTCCAAAAAGACAAGAGAGGAAAATAGTTTTCGAGGAGAAGAATAAGGCAAAGAAACAAAGCTTCTTTTTGTTTTTTTCTTACATCAGCAAACTGTGGTGGATCTCATACCTACATCAAAGAAATCTAGAAGAACAAAAAGGAATTACTATTTCACAGCTAAAAGGAAGATAATAGAATTCTTTTTATAGTCTTTTCCTATTCACCACACGTATATTGTTATTTTTAGAGGACTTGCCAGGTGTAGCAGGACTTTTGTTTCCGCAGGCAAACAGAGAGAAGTAAGGGTTTTGTTGAAGAAAAGCTGGAAGCAGTGGTGGCGAACATGTCGGTCAGAGGTGGCCGTTTCGGGGCAGTCCCGGGCCGGCTGGCTGGGCCGCCGCTCTGGATGTGGGTGGCGATGCTCTCTGCGCTGCTCGTGGGCAACGGCAGTGCCTGTCCAGCCCTGTGTACCTGCAGCGGCACCACAGTCGACTGCCATGGACTGGGTCTCAGGACCATGCCACGGAATATCCCCCGCAACACCGAAAGACTGTAAGTACCAACTGTACGTGTGTGTGAGTGTGTGTGTGTGTGTGTGAGTGATAGATGACTACTGTGTCCATCTTCTTAATTCACTGCAGGCCTTCTGTATTGTAGTGGTGCACATGACTTTGACTGAAAGAAAACAATAGCTCTGTGTGTGTGTGTGTGTGTGTGTGTGTGTGTGTGTGTGTCAGTGGCTGGCATTCCGGTCAGGTATAAATAGGCACGAGGGACAAGAAAGAGCAGGAGCAGATGTGTGCCTTTCACATGTGTCCATAATTTACTTACCTGCCTGCTGCATGTATTTTAGATCTCATTCTAAAGCCCAATATTGAATTGTCTAATTGATCGATGATACATACGTCGAGAAATCCGAAGTTTGGCGTAAAGTTTTAGCCGGCTTGTCCTGTGGGCAGCTCGGATTGAGTTATGTTTGGGAACACGTTTCCTGTCCATGCAGCACTGTGCCTCTCTTTATCTCTCCCCCCACACACTCCCCCTTTTTTTTTTTACTTTCCTCCTCAACTCCTGGGACAAAGTCTCCCCTCTCAACCCCCTTCGCATGCCCCTGAATGCTCACTGCACAAAATTGTTAAATCATGTAGAAAATTAAGCAAATCTGCTACTTAAGGGAGCCTTGCACGAGAATCCCAAAGCTGTCGTGTAGAGCGGAGGGGGGGATGGAGGGGGATGGAGGGAGAGGTGAGGCAGACGCCGGCTCGCCGACTTGAGTTTTTCTGTCTTTTTTAACATTCTTTTGAAATATTCATCAGTAAATCAAAAGTGAGGAGTGCAAGGGGAAGTAGATTGTTCTATTTCAGCTTTTGGAATATCATGCCTGAATAAAACATGCCACGGTAACGGCGGAGGCAGCGTTCGGCGTAGCAGGAGCTGGCTGCATATTTTATGCTTTTCATATTTAATTTCTAAGAACATCTCTTTTTTTTTTTTTTTTTTTTTGCGGTCTCTGTGTTTCCGAGCTGCTTCTGTGCACATGCTGATTCAACGCTGCAGCAGAGGGGAAACACAGTCGTTTTGTGGTTTCCTTTTACATGAATGGCCATACACACTTTTAAATATACCCTGACCCTCCACTCAAGAGCGTTTTTGTGTTAAAAGTTGTGTGTGCATTCATAGGGTCATGTACAGCAGGGGATTTTATCGCTTCAAGCACAGCACACACAGGATGCTGCCTTTTCAACATAATGTGTATAAAGGTCATGCGTAAATTATTCCTTGGTCGTTGCCGTTTTTTGGGGGGCGGGGGGCTTGTGTGTGGGCCGCATGTATTAGGTGTGTGTGTGTGTGTGTGTGTAGGTCGTGCAGAAGGGAGCCAGCCTCTATACTTAACAATCAAGGCTCCTGCAGCCGGGTGATTCATCAAGGTGGTTGTACAAGCCCACCCTGCCTCACATGATGCTCCCATGTGCATTGCAGGATTTATTTGAATGCATTTGGAAAAATGTGTGTTTGTGTTAGAGACATTTTGCAAACACTGACAGGGTCAAAGATAAGTAATACGCTAGTTTTTGTAAAATTGCTTTAGAAGTTGGTGGTCCTCGTCTGGTGGGAAGAAATGTTGACAGAAAGTTTTTTTTGTTAGAAATTGATCGAAATCGCAAACATTTCAAACACATTATGTTTTCAATTCTACTTTCCTCACTTTAATGGAAGTAGGCGGAATAGTGTTAGTGTTGGTAAGGAGGTAATGGATGTGTGTGTGTGTGTTTATGGGGAGGGGTGCGTGGATGGAAGGTGTTGAGGCAGACAGCAGAATCCCATTTGCACTTGTCAGTGTGGGTTTGGATCAGGTCTGACCCCTGGGCTCCTCAGACTGAATCCTGTAATGAGTCTGTGAGCTCCATTTATTAAAACCACACCGTGACCCATTTCGGCCATCGGCTGACCCCCCCCCCCCACACACACACACACACACACACTTTTCCCCCATCCACGGATCATTCCGGATATGCTGATTCTGTGTGGTGGGTTAGATTGACTTTCATGGACAGCACAGGTTCCTCAAGTCAAGCTTTTTGCAGCCTTTTTTAAAATCTCACTGCTGCCTAGAAAAGTGTGTCCTCAGTTCATTACAAAAAGCCAGTGTAGCAATAATGTATTGGTACCAGAGCATGGCGCATGTCAAAGCTTCTCCAAAATAAGGAAGGAGGAGGCTGCACACCATATGTGTGTGTGCGTGTGTGTGTGTTTTTTCTGCGTGCCTGTATAAATCCGAGGTTTACTTGTGTTTGTCCATAAACTTCAGCATGCACCTCCATATGTGAGCATGCGTGCAGAGAATAAGCCATGCCGGATGGAAACGCACGAGGTTTGGTGGCGCTTGAAGACCTCCATGTTTATGCATTTGGGCCGGTAGGAGGTGGAGAGTGTGTGTGTGTGTGTGTGTGAGCGTGTGCCAGGGAATGCCTGCTGCGTTTTTGGCACCGACGCACAAAGCTGGTACGACTCGACAGCTCACCGGCCACCTGATTCATAATTTACCCCGACAAGACCCAACACTGCCGGCCCACTATCTGCCAACTCGAGTTGGAGAGTGCGACGGGGAAAAAAGACAAAGAAGTGGGGTGAGGGGTGGGAGCAGGATGAGAAAATCCTTCAAGGCGAGGCTGGCACCACCGAGGTGGTAATGAAGGGATTACAGCACAGGGGAGTGAGGGACGTGTAACGCAACCACAAAGCTAATGAATGAATAAAGGAGATTAGGTCATTTACAAAGGAAAGATAAGTCCGGCCCGGAGGAAAACCAAATTTCGCGCAGGTCCTTTTTTTTTTCTTTTTTTTTTTACGATCTAATACATCAATCCTTGTATCAGATGATCCCGTAAGGAGTGACACTGCCTGGAATGAAGATCATTCAGAGAATGTTAATGCTCAGTGGGGGATTGTGAAATTACAGGCCCGGGACCGGGTCATTCCAATTTATTGCCTGCACTGCACAGCTGTGGTCTTTTCTCTTGTACTGAACACTGAGGTGGAAGCGTAGCTGTCTTTTGAGCATTTTGTCAACCGTCTCGTGTCAATCCTCTGCCCCCACAAAGTAGGAGTAATATAAGTGCCGTGGGCCAAAGAAGTTCATCTTCTGGCACTGTGCTTTTTTTATTTTTATTTTTTTATGACTCAATTAGTCAAAGCGTTTTTTTTTGCCTTTTTAATTTTCCATCCACGTACCATAAGAGTGCTGCTTGTCCAAGCAGAGCGATGACAGTCTGCTAAGAATCAAAGCCGACTGCGAGTGTGTCTTAACTCAGCCAACACCTACCGGCCTGCTCTCCTGATGAGCGCAGCTACTTTAAGGAAGTGTGATTGCACTCATGACATCTGAGAAATGACCCCATCAATGGGCTTTGAGTGCCTTACAACACCTTTTTTTTTTTTTCTTCAACTTATGCGTGTCTAACATGCTTTTATGTGAAGTGTGGGAGCATGTGCGTAACGTGAGTGTACATGCGTGATTGCTTTGCACGCCTTTCTGAAAGTGGCTGTATCTCGGCTGACCATGAAAATCGAATTGGGAGAATCCACCTAGATCTCCTTTCATCTCTCAGAAGTCCATCTTTCCTTCTAACCCTCCTGGCTAGCCAGTGGGAAGCTGCCTATAAAGAGGGAAGTGTGTAATAATAATTATAGTAAATACGCCCTCTGATGCCTTCGTAATCCCCATTTCACACTGGTCAAGATGCTTTTGATGTGATTTGAGTTTGAGAAGATTGAAGAGCCGCTTAAGACACATTTGTCTTATTTCGGGCTTTGTTCATTGCAGAATTTAGTCTTAATTAAAAAAAAACTATTTATTGATTAACCGTATAATTTTCTCCTGACATAGCCCAATACTGAGATTGAAGACTGTAGGTACTAGGTATGTATGATATGTATTTCAATATTAATATACTTGAAACTTTATGTATTTACTTTTTGAATTTTTAAGTTTGTTCCTGCATTAAAAAAGTTGACACCTAAATTGTAATGTCTGTTAATATTTAGATACTGTAGACTTTCATTTTCTATTAGTAAATAAAAATCAATACATTTAAATATAAATATAAAAATCCCTTTATACGGTTTTATTTGTTGCCTTTCGTTTTTCAAAGGTTTTGAAAGCAATATTGACATCAAGCCTGATGTTGCCTTACACATGCAATAATGATCCCAGTCACTCCCACACAGTGAGCAATGTAACTCATTAATTAAACGTAGGTGTGGGACCGGTACTTGGCCAATAGCCAAAGCACAGGAATCTGTAAAAAGAGTGAAAAAAGTTCTGCACATCTTAATTTGAAAAGTCTCACTTTGGCCCATTGCCAGCCAAAATGACCCAGCGATTTGGTTAACTATTCAAGCAGGAAAGTGCCCTTAAAAGAAAACAGAACAATCACTTAATTGCCTTTAGATTCTGTCTTTTGCGGTGAGATTATCTGCTAGTTGAACTAATCTTCGTAAAGAGCAGGAGGAATGTAGATATCGGCGCTCTCTCTCCGTGCACAGAACAACTCCTCATTCTCCACACGCAGCATCCATGGAAATCACCAGTCGTCAGCGCACATCTGTCATGCAAACGTCTTCTCGGTCTTCTGTGCGGAATAACCAGAACATAAAAGATGTAAGAGAGCAGATGTTCTGTCCGCATGATCCCCGTTACAGTCAAAGTACACATTCACCCAGCCTAAATACCTTCTAGCGGGAGCCGGAGCCACAACACAACCTCAGCGCCTGCCACTGAACAAACTACGGATACATTGTAAACCATGAAAGGCCCCCCAGTGTCTGCTTCTACTGCAGTGTGTTACTTTTTTTCAGCTGGTGGCAGCAACACACATAGGGACAGATGTTTTATTGATTCGCTTTGGCGTGAGGGATTGTCATAAGTTATACGTTTGATCAGAAAGTGGCTGTGTATGTGTGCTACTTTCGTCCATTCGTCTTTTACGTGGTAATTGCTTCTCCCCTTCCAGTCTCTCTGCGTCTAGTTTTTGCTTAGAGCAGCATCTGCTACATGAGAAATAACGTTTTCACGTTTTTGGTTGACTTAAGGGCCCTGACTCCTTACCTGCATCCGTTTATACACAAAGTAGCTCTGACAGATGCGGAGGTCAATACTCTTGTGTGTGTTCTTTTTAGTTGTGTCGGGTTTGTGTGTGTCTCTGTGTGCAAAGCGTGTATCTGGTCTGCTTGATATTTAGCTTTTCTGTCATCGATCTTGCTCCCGACGACCGACTGACAGCAGAATGAAAGCAGCAAATAGCCAAAGAGCCTGTTAAACCCCTCAGACACAGAATCTAAATGTACAATGGAGGGCCTTAACTGCTCATCTGAAAGCCACATTTTATGGATAGTGAATCGGAGCAGAAATTGGACCTCTTAGTGTGGACAGACATGTTCCAGTGTTATTTCGGTCATGGGGGCCTGCTTTCTCTATTTCTCCCGCTCTCAGTCTCTCTATCTTTGTTTTAGGAGGGCGTGCTGTGAGCCCACATGGTACTGCCTGCTTTTGTTTTTTTTTTGCAGCCTGTTGGACCCGCGTAGGTCTTCTGGGTCTCATTTCCACACTGACGTTTCCCAGACAGCCCGTCAGCTCCTCGCAGCCTGCAACAGTCCACCAAACGGCTCCACGCCGTCGCTCTCAGTGACTGTCCCCCCTCCCCGACTCCCCTCCCCCTCCCGCCACCCCCCCTCCCCCCCCCCTCTGCATTTCTTTCACGGCTGTCACGTCCGTATGTGAATGCTTCACCCTTCCGCAACTTCTCAACCTGTTCGGTTCATTCATTTGGGAGCGGGCCTGCAGATCTGCTCCGATCACTGGGTGACTGTGGTTAATGAGCAGAACCCTCGGGCTCCTGATCGTCCCATCGTTTCCACAGCGAGGAGTTTGGACAACGCTGTGCCACCAGTCCTCAATCAGCTGGCTTCTGTCTTCCCTGCCAGGCCAAAGCTGCTCCTGACAAATGGTCATGCGGTTCTCACAACAGTGCTACAGAATGACTGCATTGCAAAGAAAATAAGCACCATGATCATTTGTTAGGGCGTGAATTCAAAATGGATTCATCACTAGTTAAAATTCGACCTCGGGGGCCTCAACTTTTGCCCAAATGCACTGTTTCTTACAAATAGCAAGACCAGTTATTCCTCCAGACAAAGGTCCATCATGTTGTTTCACTGTATGAGTGAGTGTGACTGCTAAGAAGGATTGTAACTACTGTACAGTTTCCAAGTTGTGTAATGTGTGTGTTTGCCTGCTAGCTTTCAACCCCGAATACATTGCATCTGGCCTTCTTAATCCCACAGCCTGTGAGTAGGTTTGGCTTTGTCAAATTTTGGGGGGTCTACAAGCACAAGACTATTAAACTGAATCTTGGTGTTGGGGAAAAGATAAACAGCAGTAGTGTCTCTAGTGATCATTATGCTCTTTTCCTTTGTTTAGCCTTTGCCTTTTCCCAAGGGCACTATTTGTTTTCATGGCAATAAGTGGGCTTGTCTTCATTTCCTAATACAGGATATTCAGACGGTCTTTGTGTATGTGTCTGAGAAACAGAGCACATGTGGATATTTGTATCCCTGTGAGTTTGTCAGCACGCAGGACTTGGTGAGCCAGTCTGCTTGCTTATCCTCCCCTTTGTCTTGGGGTTTCATTTCATGTAATGGATCTCAATTCAAACCAGGTCCCCCTCAGTCGAGGGACCCCAGCAGCTGGCAGAAATAAACATAATGAGTTTTTCAGAATTGAGCGGCGCTCGGAGCCCCTTTTGAATTTTAAGAGATGTGGAACGGTGGAGCACAGCTTCCGAGTGTCCACCCGAGGGAAGGTGGACCAGGAAGTCCTCCCATGCATTAATCCCGTTGAGATGGAAGATGAGGGGGGGGGGGGGGGGGGGGATTAGATAGTGATGTCATAAATCGACTGCTCTCCAGGACGTTTGTCAGCGCTGGGAATCCTCGCAGAGGTTCCACGGAACAAAATGGATTCGACATTTTGGAGGTGGAAATCGTACGCTGTGGATTTGGGAATGACACCTAATAATGTTCCGCCTCTCAAGTAAAACTGCAGTAGTGTAATGTGAAAACCCATCCAAAGTCGGTGCTACGAAACATCTGCGTATGAAAGAAGTGACGTGCCTTTGCTGCTGCGCCAAAAGCCGTTGCTGAGATTCCTTTGATTTGTAAAACAAAGAAAGTAGCACCGTCTGATACTGCAGCTAACAAACTGCAGATTTCTCTTTGAGGCTTCGACAACACGCATTACTTTGGCGCACAGTGCCCTTATTTAGAAATGAAATCAACACCGAGACGAGTGACCGCTGACTCCAGACTTCAGGCACGCCTAGAGTCCGTATTCTCCGTATTCTTTCTGCAGTTTAGTTGTGGCTTCCCTTAGATGTGTTCACCGATGCAGAACCGAGGCCCAAAGTTCACTGACCACGGCTGCGTCCCGTTAGCCAGGTCAACAGAGCACCCAATAGAAAAGTTAAGCAACTTGGCAAGTTCCCCCTGAGAGAGAATACTTCCATGGGTCGGCAGACATCGTCAGATGGGTCAAGCACCCGGAGCTTTAACACTATATATATATATATATATATATATATACGTATATATATTCCTAAATATGTTCTTTCCTGAATATACCAGTTGGATAAGGATCATGCACAAGTCATCAGTCCTTGAAACAAATGGTTCACAGTGGCGACTATATTAACCGGGTTGACTCGATCATCATTAGTCATTATTAGACGGCTGCTTTCAGCGGGATAATGCATCACCGTTTGAAGACATTTCCAGGAAAATCGAGGTTGGTTCAATTACCAGATCTCAGCTAACAAAACACTTTGAGATGTTGTTGCATAACGGATTCAATTAGTCGACTGCAGAGTACATGCAGAAACGATATCATGTCTCTTATTACGGGACAAAGCAATACCTCATTCCCGGGGGGTCAAAAGCGTGGTTTCACTTTTTTTTACGTGTAGGTCATAGTCCAACATGTTCGCTCTGCCAGCCCTCGATTTAACCGCGTTTCTCCCCCTTTCACTCTTCTAATCTTCCTTTTTAATGTCCTCCGTGTGTCGTTCGCAATGACCACCCTGAAGATAAGAAATTTGGAATCCGGATTTGTTTTTGTGTGTTCGAGCGCCTATCTGCGTAAGCACCTGTAATGAGCACCACATGTTTATATGGGAGCCCAGGCTAATGAAGCCCAGTCCATTATATATTTCCCGTGGCCCCGTCGCTTGGCCTGCCGATGCACCTGTGTACACGCAGACACACACACTCACACCATCTGTCTATAATGACCGCTCTCATTCGGACTGCGCGGCGCTTCGGTCCCTCGAGTGGTCATTAGACTAGAGAAGGAGAGAGTGACTGAGCGAGAGAGACTAGCGCTTTCGGCGTCGATTTGGAACCGTTTTTTAAAATTTTGGTTGTGCTTTGGGTTTGGGGGTTGGGGAGAGTCAGAGTAGTCTGGATTGCTTAAAACTGTGCAGTAGCACAGAGAAACACTTGCTTTTTCCACCTCTATCAAAATAGAATCTGCTAATGCTTTTAAATATGAATCTTTTGCAGCAACAAAGAGCACTATAAACCTGTACGGAGGTGTACCTTGCAGCATTTAGAGTTATCAAACTGATCGCCCTTTATAAATAATTATTGTCAGCCGTCAGATGATTGTTTACTTGCACTGGACCCAGCAGTACATTTTAAACCTTCTCCCCTTTCAACTGTTTAGTCTCTTCTTTAGCAGCAATGGCCAGCTCACAGCAGGGAGCCTGCTTCCATTAAATCCACAGCACTTAGCTTTCTGGCCTTGTGGCCCTTCCCAAATCCCCTCCGCTGGCTCCTGCTAATCCTCACCAATAGTAGAAGGACAGGGCAGACAGAGAAAGAGAGGGGGTGGGGAGGGGTTGTGGCTGTTGGTGGGAGAGGGCTGGAACAGAAAGACAAACAGGCAGCAAATGTGTGCTCCATTTTAATAGGACCTAATATCTCCCAGTGGAATAAGAACTGAACCCAAGCTTTCTGATTCCACCCTTCAATATATCAATATAACAATCACAATATAACATCACATCTGTAGATATTTGTGTGGTTGTGTACGATGCACAGCTCCAGATAAGATTCAAACGCAGGCAATCGGGCATCAGTGGGTCCAAATGCATTTGTACCAACGTGACCTTTAGTCGTCAGGCTGAGGATCAGAGAGAGAATAAAGATGAATTATTCATGTTATTGCGTGTCTGTCTTCGCAGGGAGCTGAACGGGAATAACCTCACACGCATCACCAAGAGTGACTTCGCTGGACTCAAGTACATCCGAGTTTTGTAAGTACCTTCACGTGTGATGGGGAGATGTTTGCATGTGTGTCTGTTCATCTATTCATGCATACCTGAGCTGTGTCTAACCTTGGATCACACAACTTGTACAGCCTTGCTGCTCAAATTAGCATAAACCCGGTAAAGTGGAGATGCTTCTGTCGAGAGCCCTACTCCACAGTACATTAAGCTACTGGGGGGACTGCAGCCAGATACGTAATGGACTTGTCTCACTGTATTCTGTATGTTGTAGTAGCACTTATTGTCCCTCAGACACACAAACACATACTCACTTGCCTTGTGTTCACACACATCAACATGTAATGTGTACACAGTTAACACATTAAGGTGAAGTCATCGACTCCATCACTGTTGAAATTAAACAGCACTTTAAACAGCACAGGTTGTTAAGTAGTTGTTAAAGTGTCTATATGTGTGCATGTGAAGGCGCACACACATCCGAGTAGTGCCACTGCCAGAGGGGGACCTGTGTAGACGTTTTAAATGTAACACAAGCTGCACATCGTTCCCACCACCCAGCGAAGCCCCAATGTTTTCAAGTGTCACCGTTACCCGCCCATCCCCCGGTCGCCTCCGTCCCAGCCTCGTCTCCCCTCTTCCTCCAATCCGTGCACTGCATTATACTCCCACGTGGAGGTTAAACGACTTCACGTCGGCCTGCTTGTTACTGGCGAGTAAGACGCAAACAACTCCCTGCAGTTGTGCGCCCATGCGCACACGGGGCTAGCTTATTTGAAACGCCAGCCAAATACATGGATGATTACCGCGTATGGATTTATGCACGGCATGTCCGTGGGAAGTCTGTCTCTGTGGACTCCACATCCGTGGGGCAAAAGCATTTAGACTAACAATGGGTGTAAATCTGACCTTTATGCAACCCTCACAAAGAAACCGAAGTTTATCTTTACAGTCAGTTGCCATCTATCCTGTCAGTGTTAAATCTACACAGCTGATTTACTGCCATTTGTCTGGCTCTGGCTACTTGGCTGGTCTACATCAGCCAGCAGTGTGTGTGTGTGTGTGCGTGAGTAAAAGGGAAGGCAATACAACGGAGCAACAATGGAAAAGTAGAAAGAAAAGATATAGAAAAAGCCGCAGGCCTTGTGCCTTCAGACTGTCTGTAAAAAAACTTTTCTCATTTAAAAAAAAAAAAAACTCATCACAATTTTATTCACTTCCATCTAAATTCATGAGAAAGAGATCGGAGGTGAATTGCACTTTTCTCTCTATGTTTATGGAGTGCGAGCGATGATTAGCATTTATATTCGATGGGGAGGAAGCCCAGACTGCTGAGTTGCAGCGCGGCGAGGCCTCACAGGAGACATGAGAGCTTGGCCTTCAACACAGAACAGTTGTGTAGGTAATGAAGGGAAGCTCTTGTTGCATCTAAAGCTGCGGGACGTATTCCTCCCCTTCCCACCCTGTGTTATTGTAACACTTCCAAAAAGCATCCAAACCTCTTTTTTGTGCATTAGCTTTGGCAATGTATTTGAGGAAAAGATGTGTTCCTGCTTGTTTTTGTGTATGTTTGCATGCATCCATGTTTATATTCCCGATAGCCTTGATCTCCGGCCTGCGACTCTGCCATTCAACCTGAACACACACACACACACACAGTCCACTTTCCTTTGCTTGTGCCAATTGTAAAAAGTTTAGAGCACACCTCAGTTTCCCACCTCTTAAACTTCCCGACCCCTCGTGTACCTTTCATCTGGTCTCCACCCAGCCACTACACTCCTGGACCACACCCGAGTCCGGACCCACACGCCATGGATCGCCAAGTATCTTAGATACTTTCCTGGATGCTGCCGCTCTTGCCAAGATTCCACACTGTGCCCTCAGTCCACACCACGGCCCTCTGTGTGTGTGTGTGTGTGTGTGTGTGTGTGTGTGGGTGTGTGTGTGCCCGCATGTAATATATAATATACATACTGCAAAAGGCCCGCCACCCAAAGCCTCATTTACTTTGTTAAAGCCTGAGTGACCTTTTACAGACTCATAAAAAAGTCAAAGCCGCAGTGTATCACGTGGTCTCTGAGGTTCTCTTTCTGTCCTCTCTCTGTCCTCTCTCTGTCCTCTCTCTGCAGGCAGCTGATGGAAAATCAGATTACTGTGATTGAGCGCGGGGCTTTTGATGACATGAAGGAGCTGGAGAGACTGTGAGTACCACCCAAGGGTGTCAGTAGATGGCCTGACCATTAATAACACATTTCTATTTCTTCTTCAACTTCAAATAAAAATGCCTTTACTGATCTATATTCAATATTTGTATGTCTTCAATGAGACTGAGAGCAGAATGGTATATAAAGTGTGATGCTCTTTCCTGTCTCTACATTGTGGTCGGATGGTGGTGAGAGGGTACGGCGTGGGCTGGGAATATAGTTTTTTTTATTACCTTTGCCTGACAGGAATGCCCTCAGTGGGATATGTGGGTTTAAGAGGCTTCCCCTACCGCAGAGCCCGGCTCATCTGGACAGCACCAGGACTCCTCCACAGCTTGTAAAACGGCTGGGAAAGCCCAGACAAACAGTCAACCACACCTCAATCAGCTCATTGGCAAATCAATGGTGCTCCCCACGTGGAAACCTGCACAGCAGATGACTTTGTGGACACCAATGCCGTCATGCACACTTTTTTTTTTTTAAAGACTTTCCCCCAATCTGGAGCCCACGCTAAGATTACCAAACTAGGCAGAGTTCAGCTCCCCTCCCTTTTCTCCTGCATGTTCAGATGATCCCAAACACTTGGGAAACGCATCCATGTGCGAGAATAATGAGGATATTAGGCGGCTCCTTACTTAAACGTTCTAAAAGCCTGTACCCCAGCAGCAGGTACAGTTCAGTTTGAAAGGAGTGGCAGAAGACCATTAATGCCCATTACACACTAAATCTCCGACTGGGCTGGCCAAGCACTCTTCTCGGTGTGTACAGTGAGTGGCTCAGCTCCCAACATCTGTCTGAATGTGTCCGCAGGAATGGCAGCTGCCTGCCTTTCAGATTTGCAGCCACCTCTGCGCCACAGCCAATGCATTCCCTCCCATGTGCCTCCGATGGGCCATTCAGGGAGAAGAGAGTTGTGGTTTACAACAGATTAGCAACAGTCTGTTCCTCATTGACTTAATTGATTTATTTGCATAAAGCCTGCCAGTATTGGCCCTTTGCTGTTTGACGTGGAGCATGTTGCCAACCACAATTTCTGTCAGTGCTTCCTCGAATAGGCTCCCCCGATTTTTCTTAATTTTATTTGAAAACACGTTGTTTTGATAGTTCACCCCAGATAATGTCTCTTCCTGCTCACGATAACTGGTGGATGTAATTCACTTGTTAGAGTGGAAATGTTGCTCTCCTGTTACTCTGGGAAAGTCAGCAGAGCACCGAGTTCTACAAGGCGCAGCGTTGCAATTTAACTGTGCGGAGATAATTTACGGCGCTGTCTCTGACTAGAAGTTTAATTCCCCTGAACTTTCGGTTGGATATTTATGTGACATTCATAGCGCACTGAAACACAATAGCCTGTGGCTAAGCCGATTCTAGCAGAAATTATTCACAGCCTACACAAGGGCACGCACGCATAGACACACACACACACACACACACACAGGCTCACTGGTTGATCGTATGTTTTCCTCGCCGCAGGCGGCTGAACCGTAATCAACTGCAGCAGCTTCCCGAGTTGCTGTTTCAGAAGAACCCGGCCCTGTCGCGACTGTGAGTACATTTTTCTTATTGCAACCGAGCACACAGCCTTCTGGTTTCCGTGAGTTAACATGCCGCCTCTCTTTGTCTTGTCTTCATTATGCAAGCTGCCAGCGTCGCTCAACAAATCACCGCACATCGAGATCTCAACGAGTCTGATGACTGTTGGCTTCGTGTTTGGTTTGGGTTTAAACACAATTAACGAAAAGTTAAGCTTCGTTGCACTTTGCTTGAATGCCGTCAGGTCTCATTCTCACTCAGAAGTACCGGGTGAACTGTGCACTGGGATTTCCACTGTAGTTGCTGTCTGCAAGATAAAATGAACTGTATAAGTGGAAAACCTAGTCACTGGCACATCGTTTAGCCTTGGTGCCAGTGACTAGGATTTCCGGCGTCATAGCGTTTCACTGGGCTAGTGTGTGACAGAAAGTTGTTGTGACATCGGGACTAGAGCTGAAAGACACATCAGGTGAAAGGACGTCTGTGTTACCTTAATGAGGTCATTTTATGTCACACGAGAAGTCCTTAAAAGTCACTCTGCCAGTGGACTCGTATGTTTCCATCATAGGAATGAGATGTGTCATCTTCTCCACTTGTTAAAGCCATTCGAGGACTGTCTCAAACCCACACATCCACGCACCCATGTGCCCAGTGCAGTAAGAAGATCCCTCAGTAATCCCAAATTCATAACCACATCTGCAACAAAGCGAAAAAAAAACATTTTTATGTCCTTTCTACAAGATAATCAGTGTCCTTGTTGCTAGATGATCATTCCAGCTCCCATTATTCCAGTTCAGATATCTGTAGCATCTGTGAATAATGCACTAGTGGGATGTGGAAAAATCATTTCCCTCCCTTCAATCCCACAGAGTGGTACCACCAACCCCTACCTGTCCTCAGCCCCTCCATCTGTTTATCATCTGGAGTCTCTCACTGACTTACGGCTGCAACCTCACGTCACCTATTATTTTGCCCAAACCAGCCTGTGGCTCTCGAGGGGCAAAGCGACATCCTCCGGGGGGCAAGGCCATCCCGCCTGTGGCTCACTCCCGCGGAGCAGCGCTGCGTTGTCTGCTCGGAACAGACAAAGAGCAGACTGAGGCCTTCCAGACCAGCGGATGGCCTTGAACGAGCGTGATTAAGTTCATCTGGAGCAGCGGGCGCTGCCAATAGCCGGAGGATTTCGCTAACCCAGCTCCTCCCCTTCGCTTTTTCTGCCACATTCTGGAGAATGAGACTTTGTTTAACATTGCTTAATCGGTTCGCTATGTGTCTGGGTGTACACTCATTTGTACTTTATCCTTGGCTGGATAAAAAGGAACCGTAATGGACCTTAAAGCTTTTCAAGTGCGAAAATGGCATACATTCTTCACCCGTTGAAAGCAAATGTACAATCCAGGGCCATGGAATAGAAAATAATTCAATCTTTATCCTCGACATATTTGAATGACAGAGGCTACTTTGTGAAGGTCTTTTAGTGCTTGTTAAGGTCTGGTTGTGTGGGATCAGGATCAGCGGTAGAAGACAATGGTTTTTCCTAACGTGTGTGTCTTAACTGCAGAGCGCTGCGTCTGGCCTGCACCGTAGGTTCTGGTTCCAGTCTGATGCGGTCAGGTTACAGCCTTGTCCTCTCCCGCTTGCAGCTTTTAATGGACTTAAAAGGTTCTCAACTCCCAGAGGAAGAATCACGCGCTATTTCTTGTGTGTGTGTGTGTGTGTCTCTTTGCACTTGCTCAAAGTACCCACAATGGCTTTATGATCCTAACAAGAGAGGTCAACGTGAAAGCCCGGCTGCCCTCAGGTGTAGAGCCAACCCAGATGGTTTCTCTTCTCTGGGACGCAGGATTAATTGCCCGCGTACCTCTTTTCTCTCGTTTTTACGCTCTTCCCCTGCGCCTCTTTGACTCCTCGCCTTTGCTCATTCTGCACTGAGGGTTGGAGAAAAGGCCTTGTGCAACAAAAGTGGCGTTTAGTGGTAGACGCCCCGCAGAGTGAACCGACATAAAGGAGGACGTGGGGCACAGAGGCGGGAGGGGTAACAGATGAGATTGTTACTCTAAAAAAGCTAACCAATCAAAAGTTGGTTAAAAGTTGGTAAATGAGCAGTTTTTATTCACTCCCATGCAGTTCATGACACTAAAGGGACCAGAGAGTTAATGCAAATGTTCTAGCTAAAACATGTATTGGCTACTAAAACATACATACTCCCACGTGTATTTAAATCCATTTATGCATGTCTCGTTTCATGTGCAGAAACAAATCATTTAAAGCGCACAACAACATTTTACAGAACTACGTTGTGTGCTTCCTGTTCTAAAAGTCTACTTCTTCATCTCCACCCCCGCTCCTGTTTCTCCCCATGCCTGAGAGACACCAGTGACAATGATGCATTGGGGGCCGAGGCGAGATAATTGGAATTGATTGGAGATGATTATAGATGTTTGGAGTTAAGTCAAAGCTGCCTGTGATGGATGGCATCAATGAGAAGGCATGGGAAAGGCAGCGCTGAGGTGAGCGGGGCGGCGCAGAACACCGCCGAACAATAACAGTGAAAATAGAGTTGCATTCATCACTGTTAACAACCTGTTGCCCCCCCAGCCAAGTGCCCGTGACTTCTCCTCATCCCACTTCCACTGCACTTCAGATCTGTAATCTACTCATCCACGTCTGTAATTAGTGTATTTTCGTAGTGGGAGAGCAGGAGGAAGGAAGGACCGCGGGAAGGAGGCGAAACAGAGGGATAGGTGATAGGATAAGGAAGGGGGGGGGGGGGGGGGCAGGCGGAGGTGGAGGTGCAGAGCAGTTAGCCTGCATAGCCGGCCCCAGGGGAATAGCATCTGGTTTGTGCTCGAGATGATGGTGAGGGGAGGGGGGGGGGGGGGGGGTGAGGGTTAATGCTTGCTTGCTTGTTGCTGCCACAAACAAATGGCAGCAACAACAGCTTGTTTGAAGGGGTGTTGCTGTCATTGATGGCTAACTAGCAGTATTGACGTGGTTGGGGGCGGTTGAGAGAGACATCTCCCCGGTAGGTATGGAGGAGGTAGGAGGGAGAGAGGGAATCTCACCCTTCTTAAGGATCTTTCATTTCCGTGTTAATGCTTGACTACTGGTGTGTTGATATACACAAACCCCAACCAAACACGCCGGAACACTGGCTGGGTGACACACATGCATATGCGCACACTCGCACAAGAGATAGAAAAAGAGGGGAAATGTAAATAACACCAATTAGGCACAACCACACAAAGAATAACACTATAATTACATCTGTGTGTGCTAATGTGTGGATGGCAGACACACACAAGGGATTACGTTCTTCGTATGGCTTTGACCAGATAAAAGAGCGGCTATGTGTTGATGCAGAACTGCCTGTTCAGTGTTTGCGTTGGAGCGAAGCTGTGTTTTCTGTTTGTTGATCGCTGGATGCTTAGGGAACGGTAGCTCAGTGTGCGAAGAACGACTTCTTTGAGGGAAGGAGGTCTAGAATAAATAATGTGCACTATCATTACATCTATAAATCATCTCTCTGTTTTAGTATTGCTACGTGTTTTGACTTTGTTAACATGCGGCACCTTGTGTGTCTCCCTTGGCATAGCTACACATTGATAGACTTGTAAACTCGCTGTCGTGTTCCAAAAGCCAGCAAATTAACTATTTCAACTTTTGACTTTTTGTGTATGATTGGCTGAAAGTTTTTTTTTTTCCTTCTTGTGACTTCTTTTAAGTGTTTGTACAATACTGCCCAGTGTGTGTGTGTGTGTGTGTGTGTGTGTGTGTGTGTGTGTGTGTCTGTGCATGAGTGTGTGTCTGGCAGGCTGTTAATGGCCCAAGCTGGTCTTGTCGTTTCCTTCTCTTTGTCTCTACTCATGAATGACCTCCTTCGACGTGCTCGGTCTCTCCCTCGGAGGATTGCCTGGGCCCCCACTTGGCAGCAGTCCCCATGGCAACCCGTCTTCATCAGTAGGTTTCTGTGCCATTGATGGCCGACATCCTGATTTCTTGACAGTGGTTGTCTGACACTAAGTAAACACTGACAGAGACGTAAAGTTCATTTCAGTGAAATACCTGCATGAGAGAAAGTGGCTACTTAAAAAGTTGAATCACCCAAATGTATAATCATTGTTTTTTTGAAGAGGTTCAATACCGTTACATTTAGGTATACTTATTAATATAAAAGAACAGTAACATATGTCGTCTTTGTAGAACCAAAACTCAACTTTGTCTGCGGGTTATTTAGAGAAAAACAAAAATCTCTCATTCTCCTCGGGGAGAGAATACAGAGGCAGATTTTTCAAAACCTGAATGGATGAAACCAAAGGTATTTGTTGTAGAAGCTTTTTTCTAAATTGGGCTAAAGTACTCTTTAACTTTTTTTAACATTATTTTTGCAATGGTATATCTGACCTAGCGGCCAACCAAAAAATACCAGGAAGGCCTTAACACTCCCTCTTCCCGGCCATGTCCTTGTCAGCTGGTAAAAGCGGCTTTTATGGCTTGTCGCTGTTTTCTTAACGAGTCGCACCGTTTGAGAGAGAGAGAGATGCAGACCAAACCGAAATGCTCAGAGTGGATGCCAAAAGAGGGTAATTTAAAAACCACTCTGCCATCTGAAATATTCACAACCACAGCATGAAGGGAGCAGGAGAGAAAAAAAATGGAGATCGGAGAAGAACAAGGCATAGGAAAAAAGGAAGGAGATGGTCAAGGGTTCAAAAGACAGGAGCAAAGTTGTGGCAAAAGCAGGAGAGAATCAGCAGTGTTTATATTTACTAACGATTCTGTGTCCTTCCTCATGAATAATTTAACAGATGGATTGAAGCTTGTTAAATATTCCCACCAAAGCGCTGGGACATCAGTGCTGTTTTGTGTGTGTGTGTGTGTTTGTGTGTGTGTGTGTGCGCGGCGTCTGGTACACACTGCTCTACATGCTCACCCATATCACCTCTGATGCTCATTCAAGCTAACACACACACACACACACACAGTTCTTCTGCGATGACCGTCCCAATTATACACATGTATGTGCGGGTGCACGTACGTCTTAACATCGGGGACTGGTCTGGTCATTATGAATTGATACGGCATGAATAAGACATCACAGTGTGGTCTAGATCCGTCATCAGTATACACACACAGGGATTTTACTCACAGAGCTGTCAGAGGAGGCCTCCTCCTCCTCCCCTCTGTGCCACCGCCGAGACTTTGCCTCTGTGACGACTGGTACAGATTGAAACTGACACAAACGGGAGGAAAAGGCAGCCCTCATGTCCTTTCACTCTCTCTCACACACACACACACACACACACAATCCCTGGAATCTCACAGCAGGGGCTTATGGAATGTTGCGATTCCAGCCACGAATAACAACCCATATAGTGCTAGTCGGGTTGCTCAGCTTGTGTGTTTGTAAGTGTGTTTGAACACATCCTTAGTGTGCGTGTGTGTGCGTGTGTGTGCGTGTGCATAATGGCGCCGAAGGAGCATGGCTTGAGAATGCCATCAGAATAAAAAAGCCAGCTCATTCATCACAAACTTAATAGGGTGCAATCTCCCTGCAATAGGTGTTTCCCTCATTCGGTGCATCTGTCCATCTCGTTAGGGTTCTGTTCAGGATCTGGGGTATCGATCAACAATATCTGTGCTGGATCATCGTGTGCAAGTGTCGTGTCTGAGGAGGTTAGCAGGAAGACTTTAGTGTCTTTGTAAAATCTCTTTTGATGAGCTGTTAGGGTCTTGACTTGAGACTATGGATGTCAGCGTTGGATGTGACCCAAACAGACCCAAACCCAACCTCTCCCCTCTTCAAGGAGAAAGGGGGGACGGAAAACTGCTCCCCAACGTCCTCCGAAGCAGGAAGAAGCAGAAGTTCCACACGCGCACTGAAAATGGTTGTTCCAACCCGTTCCTGTGCTCTCAGCCTCTGTCGGTGAGATTTAAAAAGAAAAATACAAACTGCAAGACAAATCATTCCCTAGAAACACGCACATGCAAATGAAATCACAAAAATGCCAGTGCACTTTTACTCCATCCACCTCAACAAGGACATTTTCTGAGTGAGGTCTGATCCAACGGCTTGGGAAAAGTGTGGTGTCTCACATGGAAAGAGATTTTTAGTTGTGCGAGTGCATATGTAATTATGGGCTTTAGACCCATCCCTCTATCCGCTGGAAGGAGAGTCTTAGGTTGAACTCCTTCCTCTTCCCTGTGGTTATATATCCATATGTTTGTATGAGTGTGTGTCTGTGTGTGAACTGTGGGCTGTCTGTCTCGTCTCTGTCTGTGGTGAGCAGGTCCATTCTTAGAGCGTTATACTTAGCACACCTCCAAGCCTTTTGTCCGTGAAAATCCGCAGCTAAACTTTAGAAAAAAATGCTGACTGAGTGTTTCAACGTAAATGGGCCGACGCCTTGTGCTCCTCGGGGTTAATGAGGTCAAGAGGTTTCGGGCTAGCGGTGAAAGACGCATACTCGTGACAACAGGTTTGCTGGTTTGAATCTCAGCGGGAGAAATGTTTGTTGGCGAAGTGAATGGGGCGGCGTTTGTCTTTCTGCATGGTATGTTGAGGTACGCCTGAACACACCACCTCCCTCCTTCAACTCCTATAGAGCTGCTAATTGGCAGTTGTGGACTTAAATAGCACATCAAGTGCTGTAAAACTGTAGCATATACGGCTAAATAATGCATTTAACATCCCCATTATTTCTAGCGCTACAAAAAAGTAACTTCTGATGACTTTTCTCAGCAGGACCGAATAGCCCTGTCAATATGTCCAGAGTTTCATTTTTTTCTTTCTATAATTCACAGTGGCTTGTAAAATATAGACAAACATGTGATAAACCACTAATTTACACAGAAGCATTAGTATGGTTAACGTTAAACACCAAAAATATTTGCATGTTTTCTTTCTTACTTGTTGACGCCAAAACACACTATTAGACTGTATAGTGAGTTTAAAAAAACAACAACATTCCAGCACTGAAACAAAGCTGTGTACCCACATTTGATTATTTACAGTCACTAGTAATGTGGCATATGAAGATACTCAGAAGGACATGTGTGCTGAATCCAAACAGGACCCCCTGTCCTGTGTCTCTGTGCTCTTCTCTCTCTCTCCTCAGACGTCCTACTTCTCCGTAAACAAAAGACACTTGTCTGTTTTAGTAAGTAGACTGCCCACATTCCACTTCGAATACATATTGAGCTGCACAGCAAAGAGGAAAAAAAAAAGTGAATTCCAGTACAAATGTTTATCTGTCTCCAATATGCACTCCCTTCGACAAGCCGCTCCCGCTGGCCTCCCAGCATGAGGCGGTGATCATATTAGACCCAGAGCATATGTGTATGCCCACTCTGGAGATAAGCTTTAGTGAGAAACAGTGAGTTTCTCTGTGCAGGGGGTGTCTCTCCTTCTTAGCTTTGCACAGCATAATAGGAAATCGCTGGTGGATGGAATTGATTTCCCCGCCCCGCTGTTTCAACTAGTGCACACACCTGCCCCACCCAAGAAGAACTTGTGTTACTTCTGAAAATCAGCCAGATCTACTGTATGTGTGAGTGTGTTACCTGTTGTGCATTGTGAATGCAGCAGGGCCTGCGGTCACACCAATCTGACACCTTCGAGGAGGCGATGAGGAGGGATGATAACTGAGTGAGAAGGAGTCACGGAGAGGTAGAGGGGAGGTAGGGGGATGCAGAGCACGATGGACAACATAGAGGAGAAGTTGTTTAGCGGGAGCAAATGACAAAGAATCTTTTGCAGTAATTTCATGCCATAGATATTCTATTTCACGTCTGATTTATCATTTATACAGCTCGGAAAAGTTCCCTTGTAAACTTAAAATTGTTTTTTCAGGTAGCTTTGAATTCCTTCCACCCAAATCCAGTGTAGAAATCAATCAAGAAAATAGTCAAAGAATAAGAGGAGTGGAAAGCGGTAAAATTAGTTTAACGGGGGGGAGAAGGACCTCAAAGTGACAGTCAGTGCCGGGGAAGCAATAAATAGTGTGGGGATGGAGTAATTGGGGTTGGCAGATGAAGCAAGAGAAAGAAAACGAGGCAGAGAGAAGAAAGATTGGCCTCATCTGTCTACTTTGAAAGGATTCTCATCTGCCCTCTCATGTATGTGGCTGTGCTGGGACACAGAGAGGGAGAGAGAGCCAGAGGCACCTGCAGTGGAGCATTAGCCAAAAGCTCCATTATCACTTCAAAGCTGGACTCTGCTAAAGAAGGCCTAAATGTGACACAGGGGCCCTATGGATGATGAAACACGGCTCAGAGATTGGAGCAGAAAGCCTCCTCCCTATGTCCGCTTCCACCATTTTCCTTCTTTCATCCCCCCCTCTCCCTCCTCCCCCCCCCCCTCCCTTACTCCTTCCACTGTACCTCACTTCCTCTCCGTCCCCTACGCCGTCCTACCTTCGCTATCGCTTCAACACCTGGCTGCCTGGGAGGCGAGCCGTGGATGAGCTCTCTTTCTCTACGCCGCTTCCCTCCTGACTGAATTTCTCCATCCACTGTGGCTCATAAATGGCCTGGGGGGCCTGGAGGGCCCTGGTTAGCCCCCGGGCTGTGGTAATGAGCTCGCAGGCCCTTTCATGTGGAGATCAAGCCGATGGCTGGAGGGGGTGTTGATGGTGTGAGTGGAGTGGATATTACCAGCGTGGTGGATTGTGGCTTGTGGGATAGAAGAGTAATTGGTCAGCTCCAGCCCGGAGCAGACCTGCAGATGCGGACAGTTCCCATGAAGTCAATAGTGTCCTAACCATAGAGACACACAATACCGTCAAAGGACAGGGGGAAATCATCATGGTTTGTGAAAGTTATAGCATTCCTCTGTCCAATACATTATCCTAGAGACCTTTCTAGATATTTACATGCCACGGAAGGTCAGATGCTTTAAGCAGGACAACGGTATATAAATCAGTGGCAGGCAGACAACCTCAAACATCATTT
The DNA here is from genome assembly GCF_949316345.1 of Pungitius pungitius. Classification (NCBI taxonomy): domain Eukaryota; kingdom Metazoa; phylum Chordata; class Actinopteri; order Perciformes; family Gasterosteidae; genus Pungitius; species Pungitius pungitius. Next base: position 8,949,592 of record NC_084912.1, on the reverse strand, counting down.
TAAATCACTTCGCTCCGCTTGCTCTTTGAGTGTGTCAATACTTGATAGAAAAACGCCATCTGAATACGTCCACAGACAGAAGCAAGGGAGGGATATTTGAACAAAGTCTAATGCTCTTTGATTTGACTTTGCCTAAAAGACCATTGCCACTCCTTAAATCCTCTTTGGTTTTGGAGGATTTAACCAGGGTAGACAATCTGTGTGTGTTTGGGTGTGTCTATTAATCCGTGACGCATAGCCACACACCATTATTGCCCCCCTACCCCTGACACCTTCATTAGACCAACGGATGGGGATTACCTCTGACTTGTAGATCAAACCACTTTATGGCTGCTATGTTCATCTGTGCCTGGGTTGCACATAATGGTCACTGATGATTCATTTAGGTAACCACTAGTTAGATTATCACAAAACATTGCAATATTCAATATGCAATGATGTCAAACAGAGGAAAGAATACAATAATTTCTCTGTGTTAGGCTATGTTTGTGCAATTGAAAATAGGGTACAGTCTGTGATTGTGTGTCAGTGTGTGTGTGTGTGTGTGAGTGAGCAGAGGGGATACGTCCAAGTTCCACTTCATAGAGCTGTTGTAAAAGAGAGGAGACCATTCATTGCTAACAAAGAGTTTTCACATGAACAAGACTAACAGACTGGTGCTGGACAGCATTTTATTTATCCTCTCTCTTTCCTTCCCTCACCACTGCTCAACTGTTTCTCATGAGTTCATTGTTGAAACATCTTTTAATGGTTGGGTGCAAGAAGAGACCAATAACAGGAGCTGCTTTAACTGCCTGACACTTTGGCATGAGATACTGATCCGACATCTGATCAAAGATGGATATGTGACGAGTAAACGAGTGAAATGATTACAGAGGGAGCCAGTTATTTGGGTGGGTTTGTTGATCTGCTCGTTCTTTCATTTTTTCCTACTATGGCTCCTAATAGTTTCTATGGAAACTGTTTTGAGTGTTGTGCTGCGTTTGGCCCCTCGGCAATCTCACCCCCATTCACCTTCCTAACTGTGTTACTGGATGTAGGCAGCTGAAAGATGGTGATACATCTGTCTTAACACCCTTGTTCCTCCGAGGGCAGACAGATGGAGAACTGAGAAACTGTTTCCTTCACTATGGGGGAAAAGTCAAAGCTTAAGGATGTTGGTGTCATTACTCCAATTAGTAAAGCCCGGCTGATCGTAGGGGATGTGGAAGTTAATGCTGTCCTGGTTGGTCTGAATAGCATAGTAAAGATATTTTGTTTGGCAGATGACTCGTCGTGGAGAAAGGAACAGCAGGTTGCAAAAGTGACAACAAAGTTAAAAAGAAAGGATGATGTCGGATTGTTTTTGTTTGTTTTACAGAGGGCTCTGATCGGAGCAAAGTTGAACGGAGGCGTGCAGCAGGGCTAGATAAGCACAGGCTTGTTTCCCATGGAGGCACCCTTTTTATGACATGGTTAAAGATGTGTCCTAACACCATTCCCATCACCCCTCGTTCTCTCCTCTCCCCACCTCGGCTACCATCCCTCCCTCCATCTCCAGAGAATAGCCTGCCCTTTGCTCAAGCCATTCCGTCTCCTTGGAGCTCATTGTTCCATGGTTGCTAGGCGATACCCGGGGCCTCATTTGGTCACCTTGGATACAGGGGGGAGCCTGGGTATTTGGTATGGGGTCAGGGCTGACAGAGGTGACGCAAAGGTGTGTGTGTGTGTGTGTGTGTGTGTGGGTGTGTATATGTGTGACTACGTCCAAGGTTGTGTGCGCGCATTGTTACCCATCAAAGTGTGTGTGTGACTGGTGTGTGTGTTTGGTTAAGGGTCAGGCGTGACAGCACTGGTACAATGGGATGGGGCGGGACCAACCCCTCCTTCACCATTTATTAGCCTATTCAGTCACCCACTCCCCTGCTCCCAACCAGGCTGGGCCAGGAGGCAGCCGGGCTGTCAGTCAAATGGGGGGAGGGGGAGGGGCAGAGAGAGGGGATCCCAGAAAACATAATTATTGAGTAACACAAGAGCTGCCGTATCGCTCTAAAGAGGAAATTAAAGAAACAAGCAGCCACTGTAACGGCAATTCTGCAACCCTGAATAGATCGCTGTCTTTAAATTTCAATGTAACATAATGCGCTCACACCTGCTCACTCTTTTTGTCGCTTTTTCTCCAACTAGTTCTTTCTTTCCGACTATGTGTTTCTGGTTCCTACAAACCAGGAGAGAGCCTCTTTGTCAGCCGCCCTTCTGAATTCCGATCCTCAATCGTCAAGCTGGTCGTGGCTGGCCGGCCTTGGAGAGCCCTGGAGTTGCTTTCATAAACCTCAACCAAACAGACCCGCAGGCGCACACACACACACACACACACACACACACACACACACACACACACACACACACACACACACACACACACACACACTAACAAACCTATACTATTGTTGCCAAAGCTAAAGCACTCAATAAAACAGAGAAATTTTTTTTTAGAAAAAAAAGCAACATTCTAGCTTCTATTCTTATTCCTCTAGCTTCTTTCTCCCCCTCTCTTTATCGCTCTCTCTCGTCGGGCTTCTACAGCTTAGTCCATACGACGGCGTGATGGCAGCGTAGGGCTGTCTCGCGGAGGTCATTAGTATCTGCCGTGCATCCCTGAGCCTTTGGATCAGCGGTGCCCAACAACGGAACAACACTGCTAACGTTACACACCGTCAGCACAAAACAAATCGCTTTAAGAAAAACAACAAGCTGGGGAACCATCACAAACCATTCAATAACATTGTTGGTCATTACCCGGATTACTTGCACTGATTTGAGTCAGCCAGGGTTGCTTGAAGAAATGAAATGTGTCCATAAAAGCACGGATCGCTAATTAGCACTAATTAGATCTTAGAGCACACCTGCTTGAGAGCAAAACCAGCAAACAGTGTCTTACCCCCAAATGAAGGTTTACAAAGGATGACTCACTGTCAGTGTTTTGTGTCTGTGAGTCACCAGGAACGGTTTCGTGCCATTTATCCCACTTTTTACACCTGGGACACCTAAACTTTTCTTCTTCTTTCTGGCCCACATGCATGTGTCCCGCTCCCCCTATATCTTCCTCGCCCTGTCCTGACAGTGCAAGGCAATCACAGCCCTCTGTTTTGTCCTGGCAAGAATGAAAGCAACAACAAAAGTGGCACTCTGAATGGATTATACAACGCGCTGCAAAAAATGGTACGTGGTTGCTGTGTTGAAAAAAAAAAAAAGCATTCCCTCGAGCATCGGTTTCCCCCCCCCTGAAGGGTCTGCACGTGTGTGTTCCCCAACCAAAGGGGAAGTGTTGCAGATTACCGGCTGAATCTCTGCCTCGTACTCTCAACAACAATCAGCAAGGAATGTGTTGTCTTCACCTGAGCTGTAACCGATAGCAGATGATCTGACATGCCCGCGCAGAAGGAAAAGAAGAAAGCCTGGTGCTGCGGAGGGGGGGGGGCATACCTGCGCCGAGAGGCAGGGCGTGTCTGGCCTCTCGAGGGGTTCAACGCTCCCTCAAAAACCGCAGTGTTAATGCGGCAGAAAATGACTCCAGAAAGTGGCACGTTAAGACATTGGACTCAAAGTATGACACCGGGAGAGTCCGTTCGACTATATTTCCAAAACCTCACGCTGTTTTTCCCTGGGAATCATTGAGGAATCATTGAGTGTGGAGGCAGCGAGAGTCACATCCATGGCATTCATCAACAACAACTTATTGAAAGTGGCCCAACGCGTTCATTCGGTGGGTGAGCTGAATTCAGCCATTGGGCGGCGCCCCATGTGGGGCCGACGCCGGACCGCGGCGTGCATCGCTGTCAGTGGAGCTTTGGTGGTGGAGTGGTAACCTTTCTTTGTACCCCCTGTTTGGGCCAGTAACCTTGCTTTGTTGTGCTGTGTGTATCAGGGTGTAGTGTGACTCCCCTTCTCCATAAATCACTGTCAGATTCCAATGGTAGGAAACAAAGCTCTCGCCCCGAAGCTTGGATAATGGGGGTCGTTTGTGTATTTTTGCGTGTGCATGCGTGTCAAGCCTGTAGCCCCTTCATTTACCAATCAGGAGCTAACTGAGTTTATGAAAATTCATTGAGTGTGAGATGAGATTTCTTCCTTCAGATGAATATTGCACGAAACGCAGCATTGGGTGACAAAACACTCGATTTCAAGGAAGGAACGGAGGGGGGGGAAGGGAAAGGGTGAGGGAACGGGGTTGATCGCTAGTGCGCGGCGGAATAAACTGCAGAATTTCTGTCACTTTGTGCGCGTTTGACTGCGTGCGTCTGTCCCACGCAGGGGGCTGATAAATAAATGATGTTTGAAATGAGAGCAGCTCTCTGTAGACCATCTCAACTTCATGAGAAGTGCTTGTTTACAACTCAGCGCACGCACACACACACACGCACACACGCGCACACACACACACACACACACACACACACACACACACACACACACACACACACACACACACACTCTCACGCGCCATGCGAGAGCCGAGGTATGTATGCTGTTGCTCTCCTCTCCAGGAACATGTCGGCCCTGTGAGCCTCCAAGTGTGTGTTCCACCTCCCAGGCCTTCATCCTATTGCTCTTATTGCTTTGCAAGGCCAAAGTAAACACACATGCATATAAACACCTACCTTGTGAGATAGGCTGGAGAGCATTAGTGAGCTCAGCAGAGCAAACACGGTGATAAAGGCAGGATTTTGGCAAATTCTATTGGGAGGAAGCGGTTGGGCAGGGAGAGGATTTACCTCCGGTGTCCTCGCAGGCCCGGGCACGATGGAAGCCCGTGACTTCTCCAAGCAAACAGTGTTTGGCGCTGACTCACGGTTCCTGTGTTCGCTCTGCGCGCCGTCCTAATATATCATTACTCCTCTCAGACTACATTCTCCTGAGGAGGGACAACTGCCTTCCTTGGAGACAAAACCTGACCTTTTACTTTCTGCCTACGGTAAATGAAGCGATGCCATCCTAGAGGAGCTGTGGGAGAAAATGAAAGGCGGCGGTGGCGAGGGCACCCATGGGAGGGAGGGAGGGAGAGAGAGAGAGAGAGAGAGAGAGAGAGGGAAAGGGGGGGAGAGAGAGAGAGATTTATGGGTGTCAAGGAGATAGACGTTGTTGCACAAAGGATTTCCACAGTCTCATAGTTTCTTTGCAGAAGTTCATACATCCCATATCTAAGCAACTGAAGCAAAGGTCAGAATGGAGTAAGGAGGAAGGTGATGGAGGAGAGAGAGAGAGACAGAGAGACAGAGAGATATAGAGGAATGGGTTGATGGAAGGGGATACAGTTCTGGAATGCTACAGTGGTTTTAATTACAGACAGAAGAATAGCCTTTTAAATATTTAGAGTACAGATGAGCTCTCTACAGATGAGGCTTTGTGTGTGTGTGTGTGTGTGTGTGTGTGTGTGTGTGTGTGTGTGTGTGTGTGTGTGTGTGTGTGTGTGTGTGTGTGTGTGTGTGTGTGTGTGTGTGTGTGTGTGTGTGTGTGTGTGCGCGCGCGCACACTGCACGTTGCCATTTGAGAACTTGTTTGTTTGTGCACATGCTGTGTATACGTAGTCCTGTGAATTATGTGTGTTTTGTTTTGAGAGATTCCATGTGAATGCAACAACTGGAGTGCCACTTTACTGTTGGATCCATCTCATTTATTCTTAGTTTCAAAAACTATAATTAAAAACTATACTAATATATTTTTTTAATATATCATCATGCGGGTGTAACAATGCCATCAAACACCCAGTCGTTTTTAGTTTTGTTTACATATTCCATCTTCAGATATATTATTTGACTTTGGCTTATGTTACATGGAAACTACTAAACTGCTGAATGTTAAGTGCTGTGGTGTCCAAGTGCTGTCACTTGGCACCCATTGATAGGCGGATGGGGTTACAGAAAAACACAAGATTGTATGTTCCCTCTTAACAGCATAATCCTTTTCTCCCAGACTGCAATAAAGATTCTCATTTGCCCCACTTGACCTAAAGTAGCAGGCCACCACCGAGCCGGGAGAAGCAGTAAAGATTGGCAATGAAAAAAAATGGAGAGGTAGATAAAAGACACAGGAGGCAGGCGTGAGAATGTAGAAGTGGTTTTAAGGTGCAAAGTGCTTGAGCTTGACAATGTGGGTCATGTTGTGAGAGACAAGCCTGAACTGCTCACATGGTTTTTCGCTCTCTGTCTGGCTGTCGTGTAGGTGCAAATAGATAGAGGGGTCGTAATCTCCTAATCATTAAACAGGGGAAATGCAGGATGTAAAGTGATGTGACTCTGAGCCCTATGAGGGGGGGGGGGGGGGGTTAAGTGGAGCAATATCCTTCTTGCATTTATGAGGCTGCTTCTCTTGTTAAAAGGGTGCTATCGTCTCTCCGTCTCCCCGGGTGTGTTGTTCATTCAAAGCGATACCAGGCCCAGTCCAGACCCAGAGCGGTAAATTGCCTGTAATTTTGATGCGGCGCAGCGTTCTGCTGGCTCACGCTGATCGGTCGGTGACAAAGTTAATGAGCGTGGATGAGAGGCACGGAGTCCCTCCACAAAGACATCAAAGTGCCGCTGGCATGACCGGCCCCCCGCTGTGAGACTGACACCCAGGAGCCGCAAACCCCCTGGATTCCCCAGCAGGGGTGATGGGGAAGGAGGGATGAGGAGGGCCTTGGCACCAAGTGTGAGCATCTTGTATGCCTTCCTCCTAGTCTCCCTCTCTCTCTCTCTCTCTCTCTCTCCCTCACACACACACTTTTCTGGTGCATGTTTGGCATTTGTTTGTGGTTCTTAGCAGGGTTAATGGCAAAGTAGCAGCAAACGATACTCTGCTTCTGCTGCTCACCACCTGCTGCTTGGGAACCTGCTGGCAGCCCACAAATGCACACAAAGGTCTTGCTACTAGGTAACCCGTTGCCTGTCTGCCTTTTCAGTCCTTCGACAGCAAATAAGAGAAGGGGAAAAAGCAAAATCCGGGAGCAAATATTAGCCTATGCAGACAAAGGCATTCCAGACAGGGTTGTCACACTCATTCACTCATCCTTAAAGTCCCATCCTCCTCTTCCTCCTCCCCCTATCTCCCCAGCTTTTGGGAAATAAGGCATTTTCTTACGATTAATTGCTCATATTGGAGCTCCTCCCCATCAGACTCCACAGCCTACTTTCTTCCAGCTTTTTTTTATAGTCCTCCCCCCCCCCCCATTCGTCTTCTTCCTCCCTCCCCTGCCTTTTGGAGGTTCAGATGTCATCCTCATCCTTGTCAGAGGGGTCTAATGGATCGGTCACGCTCAGGGCCCTCCCTGCCTGACTCACAGAGTTGGGGTGAAAGGTTGCGGCGAGGAGGAGATAGGTATCTCGGAGAGAGGACATCCGCTGCCTTTTCCCACCCCGTGTGTGTCTGTGGCTCAGTGTGTGTTTGCACTATTTTCTCAGTAAACACCTTCTCCTTCACTAGTGGGCTCTGCAGCTTGGGCCATAAAACACACAAAGAGAAAATAAATAGAAAGTTCAGCTGCAGGATGTGGCATTGTCAGGTAAGCATACAAATGTGTACTAACACAGAGGCGCACACACACACACACACACACACACACACACACACACTCTCCATGTGTCTGGAATATCCATCATAGCCTTTTGGGGCCTCCTGTTTTTTCTGGAGGTCAGAGTTGAAAATGGTAGAGAAGACATACATAGACATGTCTGTGTGTGTGTGTGTGAGAGAGTGTGTGTCTGTGCATGTATGTGTCAGATCTGTGCAGAGCCTCAGTGTTGATCAAGTCTAGACCAGTGGGGTGATCTATTGCCATCTGAAGAAACACAAACCAAATGTGTGTCTGGCAACAAGGCAAGTCAACACATATGAAGATAGATTACTTGCAGTTCTGAGGGTCAGCAGTACTTTTTCTTCAAACAGTTGATGGTCTTTCTTGTGGGATTTTTTTTTTCAGATCTCTTTTCTTCCCCTTGATGCAACATGATATCAAAGAATTTGGGCAAGCATTATAATTGCAAATCACATTTCCACTATAACATTGTACATTTCTTGTGTTTCCTTTTTGAGTTGGGTGATTTTATTTCACCAGCCCATCATTTCCCGTCCTCCCCTGCATCTTTATTATCCTTTATTTCTTTTGCACTCCCCTTCTTTCTCTCTCCTCTCCCTTTTTTCCTGGGTTATGAGTTTTAATTTCATGCCCCCTGCTCTGGCAGTTGGTCCTCGAGTGAGTACCAGGCTGGCTTTGTGAAACACAGCTTCCTCAGGGGCTACCAGGCCCTCTAACACACACACACACACACACACACACACACACACACACACACACACACACACACACACACACTGAGCCACAAATATGCATGATCTCAGCCCCGGGCTATGCTTCGTCATTCATGCAGAACTTATGACAATAAAGTGACCGAGAAGTTGCTCTCGAGAACACACAAAGACGCATGCTGTCAGAGATGAGATTACACAGGCCGGCACGGTGGCATGTTGGTTCAACTCCAACCAATGGACTCGATTCAGTGTTTACACACATGGAACAAAGAGCCATTGTATTCTCACTTATCCATCATAGCTGTCATTGTTTCAGTAATTTATCCAAAGGTATTGTTCCTCATCTGGCTGGTGGCAGGATGCTAACTGTACTGGCATGCATTCATTACTCCCAACAGGCCACTCGCAGACCTGGGGAGCAATCAGTCTTTATGCTAATGCTCGTAGAAGATGATGGATTCGCTTCGGCCTCTTTTGTGTTGGACTCTTTATCTGTCCGGAAAAGGAAA